>NC_057813.1:703742310-704111453 GCF_018294505.1 Triticum aestivum
ATGGATGGACCAAAGAATGTCATGCAGCTGCGTCTCCGGCCCGCCCAGGACGAAAAGCCCATTTTCTATCATGATTTTTTGTCATAGAAGTAGGAGCCCACCACATCTATGATGATACCGGGTTTTGTCACAATTATCGTCATAGAAGTGTCATATGTATGACAGAAAAAAATTCGTTCGGCCCAAAATGCCACGAATGTGTCTTTTTTTGTAGTGATGTGACTCTCCTTTGCGTGGAAGGCAAGCTTGGCGATTCAGATATGTAGATTTCCTTCTCTGTAACCGACTCTGTGTAACCCTAGCCCCCTCCGGTGTCTATATAAACCGGAGGGTTTAGTCCATAGGACAAGAACAATCATAATCATAGGCTAGCTTCTAGGGTTTAGCCTCTACGATCTCGTGGTAGATCAACTCTTGTAATACTCATATCATCAAGATCAATCAAGCAGGAAGTTGGGTATTACCTCCATCGAGAGGGCCCAAACCTGGGTAAAACATCGCGTCCCCTGGCTCCTGTTACCATTAGGCTTAGACGAACAGTTCGGGACCCTCTACCCGAGATCCGCCGGTTTTGAAACCGACAGGAACCCTATAAAACTCCAGAGTACTTTGACAGGCAGCATACAGACCTATCTAGGTCGCACGCATGATTATGATACGAAACATACAAATATACAACCCAACTGACCATAAGATTTGTTGTTATAATAACTCTATTATAATACTATGATGAAACCGTGCTCTGCAATAACAAACAACCGGCTCCGGCTCCATGCTGCTTACGGTATAGTGCTTCAGTGCTTGTCTTGGGTTGGCCACTTGTGGGTCGGCTGTCTTGGCTGGGCTAGAGGCTTCAGGGTTTACAGAGCTGTCGGCGGCTTGATCTGCAGGTGGGTCAGCGGTCGGTGTTGGCTTATCATGAGCCGATTCAGGCGGCGGCTCAAGAACAGAGGCCTCAGGCGCGACCCTTTGGAGTTCCGGCTCGTTGACGGTTGGCTCTTTGGCCGGCTTGTTCTTCTTAACCATCTTGCTGGGCTTTGCTTTTCCGCTGCAGAAGATCAACAAGGTCAGTACAGATATAAAGAATTGAAATGAGTACAGGATAAGTAAATCATCATTACCCTGGAGCAGTCTTAAAAGCCGGCAGGTTGGACTGGATTGAGTCACCGGAGGAAGGTGAAGTTTCCTGATAATTTGAATCAAAAGAGTTGAGTGGTTGACGAGTGAGACCCGCCAAAGGATAACAAGGATTTAAGTCGGAGGTGACCTCATTCCGGTGCTTCCTTCGTGTATTTGGTAAGCCGGAGGAGAGTTCCGCGTCCTTGCTAGTCCGGGTCTGTCTCCAGCTCTCACGAATCTGTCGCTTCAAAAGAAATTGAGGATCCTGATAAGCTAAGGGATGTGAAAATCTTACTTTCCGGGTTACTCTTCGGATTTTCTGTCTTGCCAAAGGCTCGGAGTCGGAGGAAATAATAGTTACCTCTTCATCCACTCCGTGACTTGTTCCCGTGTCATCCTGATGATAATCAGTGTCAATAAGGTGGTTAAAAAAGGAGCCAAGAGGGTCAAGAGCTACCTCCGACTTAGAGGTATCTTCTAGTTGAAGCAAGTTAGAGGCGCTGGTCTTCTTTCCTCTCTTCTTGGCATCGGCTTTCCTGGCGGCTCTCTTGGCCTTCCTGGCTCTCTTTGCAGCCTCATGATTATACTTTTTCTTCCAAAATTTGTCGTCAGCCTCTGAAAATCAGCAAAGGTTTTAGTAAAGACAAAACATCAAGGATGAAGGTAAATTTACTTAGTTTGGCGGCTTACCGCTGGAGCCGGATTAGCTTTGCGGAAAGGGCTTAAGCCCACCTTGCCACAATCGGCTAGGCTTTCGTTCAAGAGCGACTTTGTCATATCATCAATGACATCGTCGGGTAAATCGTCAGGGTTGTGGCGCAGAGGATCAGTCTTCTCGCCCGTGTAAGTGCACATGAAACCAGGGCGGCGGCTCAATGGAATGATCCGCCAGGCAACCCAAACCCGAACCAAGTTGATACCATTTAAACCGTTCCCCAAAAGAGCCTTGACTTTAGCCATCATGGGAGCGAGTTTTTGGCGATCGTCAGCTGACAGCTTATCTGGAAGAGGATGATTAGACTCGAGGCGCAGGGCGCGAAAGCCGGGCAGAGGGTTCTCATTAGCCGGAGAAGTGTCTTGGCAGTAGAACCATGTCTGGTTCCAGTCTTTGGGGTGACTTGGTGGATTCGCATAAGGGAAAATGGCGTCTCTCCGTCGTTGGATCGAGAACCGACCGAGCTCCAAACTAGGCCCGTTGGCACATTCATTTTGGTGGTTCAAATAAAATAACTCTCTGAAGAGTAGCAAGCTGGGCTCTTCTTCAAGATACACCTCACAGAACACTTGAAAGTTGCAAATATTAGACACGGAGTTGGGTCCGATGTCTTGAGGGCGGAGGTCAAAAAAGTGCAGGACGTCTCTGAAGAACTTTAGCCGGGTGGAGAAAAGCCCCGATTCATGTGATCAGTGAAGACGATGACCTCCCCCTCTTTGGACTGAGGCTTTTCCTTTGTCGGATCAGGAGCATGGTATGACATGACTTCCTTCTTTGGCAGATAGCCGGTCTTCACAAAGTCGTTAAGTGTACTATCCGTGACGATGGACTTGACCCAATTGCATGAAGTGGGTGGTTTGGGCGGCATTGTGAAGAAGGAAGCCTAACAAAGAGTAAAATTGCCGGTTCAAATTTAAGCCGGAGAGAAAGTGTTGCAATACATATTCAAAATGGCGACTTATGAAGGGGCCTAATGGTATCTATCTATCTATCTATCTATACCTATACTAATTAGGCACTTCCTAAAAATTCCCACGTTAATTAGTAATTAGGAGCCGTTAATCTGGTGGACCAACGATTTGTTACGGTGTAGATCTATTTTGCTTAATACTAGGGGAAAAAAAGGTTATTCGTCTAGGCCCACAATCATGGCATGATCCTAACGATCCTAATCCACCATTCAGCCTCCTATCTAAGCTAACCAATCTTCCCTCGATTCATCTCTAAAAAAAATCTCCCCTCGATTCAGTTAAAAAAAACCTCCCCTTGATTCTCAAAAAAATACACCCCTCCACAAAAACTAATCAATCTCTATCTCTCCCGAAGAGAAAAATAATCTCTATCCTGAAAAATCTATGTCGATCTACTCCTTCTACGCCACGGCCTCTTCTATGGAGAACAAATCCATCCACACTTCTTCCTCTTCTACGTGATCTCTCTCTCTCTCCCCGCCAAGGAAAAACCTAACTAAGTAAGTGGGGGAATTTACAGGGTGTGCTCAAGGAGATTATTAGATCAACAAGTTTCTCCATCAGGATCAGGTTTGTTTTCTTGCGTTTACACATGAATCGGTTGTTTTTTTTTTCTTCAAATTTGAGTTTCTTCCCGACATGTCTTCTTCATGTCTCCATGTCATGTCATTGTACTTAAATTAGAATTGGCTGTAGATGTGAGCTGCTGCCGCCGCAAGTGTAGCGCATCGTTTTCGACCTCTTTTCTCTCCCAACCTCTAATATAGGATCTGTTTTTACGAGATAAACACACCGTGTTTGTGTGTGTTGCGTTCCTCCCAGAAAGATCGAACAAGTGCATGTTTGATCGGGAGGTTATGTCTCTGTATGTTCAGGTCAATTTAGGTCCAAGTTCTACATGCACATGTCGCCAGGCGAGCTGCGTGCTAGCTACGTGCTGGATTTGGTTTGGAAGGAATGAAGGCTCTAGCCAGGCTGCTTGGCCACTTCTCATGCTCGACACTGCAGGCCAATACAACCATGGTCCTGTTGGCATCGATTTTGTCTATATGCTCTCCACAGATTGAATCCCAAATCTTCTCACAAACAAATATTTCCTGGTCAACCTTCTCCCGTGGGTGCCAAGGTTGTCTCTGTCAGTTCATGTCACTTTGCAGGTTAGCGAATCGTCTTCTTGCCCAAAGATTTTTGTAACAACTATTTCTACAACTGGCTGGATTAAATATCATGCTTACAAACTACCAGAGAACCTTTTGGTTGTCACTGTTCTATACTCTCCGCAGTTAAAGATTTGGATTTGATAGCCGCTTCCAGAGGCTAAACTACAGGTGCGAATAATCAAAAAATGTGTGTTCTTTTATTTGTTCATTTGTCTATTTTATTACTATACTAATTACAGATTTTACCCGCCACACATCTGGTGGAACTTTATAATAACTGCTGGGATTAATTTATTACTTTGCTATACTAATTTATATTACACATGTTTCTCCTAGAGGTTATAAAGTTTTTCTCAATCCGATTGATTTATTGCATTGGGAGACACATGGTTACCTAATCCCCGAAAATAAAATATCTTCTAAAAAAGAAAAAAATATAATATCCTCCTCCTCGACAATCTGCCATGGGGCTTTAGAAACTAAAAAAGGAAGACGATCTGTCATGGAGGAAATTCGCAGCCGGGCATCCTCAGAATTCTATCCATGATAGATTTGTGTCACGACTGCAAGGAAGGATTTCTGTCACAGGTGCAAGGTAGGATTTGTGTCACGGCTCCAAGGTGGAGAAGCAGCCTATGCCTGACCGTGGCCTCTATGCCTCGGTCAGACTTCCTCCTCAGCTGCAGCGGGCGGGGGCCAATGTTTGTGTCATCTCTTAACTTTGCAATCCGGTTCATGCATTACTCAGCCAGTATTTAAAATTGTGTTTGAGGTCCTGGACGATTGATTTTTGCAAGGAACTGCTAACGTCTGGGTTTATCCCATCACATACATACTGAAAAGTTTATACTCTAACCCTACAATTAAACAAATTCTAAATATGCTGCTACTAGCTGGTGGCATCTTAGTTCATAGACTTAGGGCGCATATATATATGTAGATTATATTCAGAGACGTGTGTACAATATAGGTTCAGATGCAAAGAGTAATCGACTTTCCAGTAATCGGGGCTACTCTTATTGGAAAAAGATATTCTACTTTGAGTTGCATCCAATGCATCTAGGGATTGGTGGCGAGTGGAGGTCGTGATGAGTTATAGGGACGAGAAGATGTTCTTGGGGAACATGGCGGCAAGGGTGCCGTGTTGGACTGTAGTTGTCATTTGCCATATAGTCTTGGCCGTTACTACAGAGCTGCACTGTGTTGTATTCTTGATGTGTTTCCTTGCTAATCATTGGTATGCACAAGTACATTTTTGTTGCAATTATTATATTGAAGGTTTTATCAGTCACACTAGAATTAGACTATGTGTTATATTGAGTCTGGACATGGAGTTAATATTGATCGCTAACACTCTATAAACTAAATTAATATATACTATTTAATTTTTTCATGTGACATGTCTATTGTTTTCATATGCAGCTTTTTTTAACAGCAGACATGGGTGATTTATTTTTTGCGAGTGACATGGATGAGTTTGATCGGGTATGAATGTATTGTTTAGTCTCTCTTATCAGAAGTCCTTATTGCGTTTGTTTATTTCCCACTCGTGAGTTTACTTGAGTCAGTATTAATGCAATGAATATCAAACATAAGATATGAATGGAATGAATCGGCAACACATCACTCACATCTAGCTATTGTCACACGGAAAAAAATATCAACTAACGGGCTGGATTGCCTACACACCACAGTTCACCAGGGTTAATGAGTCCTTCCGTAGATAGGCCTTTACTCCTCATCATCGTATATATGGAGTTTCCCGCCAGCAAGCAACAAGGCCCCTGATCTTCTCACAGGCCCTCCTCTGGCGCTCCCACGGGCGGCAGGGGAGGAAACCCTAGCCGCCGCCGAACCGCGACCCTCTCCCCATCCCTCCCCTCGCCGCCGCCAGGGCGTGTCGGCGGGCGAAGCCCGCCCGGCATGGGCGGCGGCGGGGCTTTCTCTCCTTCTCGCGAGGCGGGATCGCCGTGGGGCGATTTACCCTGGCCGGAACGCGGCGTTGTGCGGGACGCGGCGACGCTGGGCTGCCACGGTGGCTGGCGTGGAGGGCTGCACGAGGCGGGCTGCGTGATGGCGGCGCCCGTCGGCGGGATCTGGCGCTCGTCGTTGGCGTTCGTCGTCGGCGGCAGCGGGACTGGCGCTCGCGCTGGTCGGGCGCGCCCCTCGTGGGGAGCTTCGGATCCATGGCGGCGGCCCTGGCTGGTGGTACGCGGCGTAGCTTCAGCGGGCGGCGCCGGCGTGGGCTGGTGGGCCACTTCCCTGGCCATGTGGATGGCGGGGCGGTGGTGGGCTTCGGCTGCGGCGACGGTTCTTCGCTGGATGTTGGTGGCCATGGTGATGTTCGTCCTCGACCCCGATCTACTCCGATCTGTATCGGATCCGGCCCTTGGTGGCTTCGGCCACCGTTCATGGGTGCTGGCCTTGCAGATCCGGTGGCTGGAAGGGTTCCGGGGGAATCTCTTGGCCGGCGTGGCGGCCACTCCGATGGCAGTGCCTTTGGGTGTTACTTTCCTCGTTGGAGGCTTCGGAGAGGAACTCCTTTCTTCTACCCCTCCCAGGAGCTCAGGTGAAAATCTCAGACCCCCCTGTTCCAAGCAACGACGACACCAAGGTGGCGTGCTCCTTCCTGAAGGCGTTGCTCGGGGGCTGCTCAAGCGGTGGTGGAAGTGGTGGCGGTTCGGCGTCGACACATGCATTCTGGTCAGCTTCATCCTGGAGGTTGCGGCGACGTAGGCGACACTCGTCTGGTGGAGCTACTGCCGATGGTCGAGGCATCGTCGGCAGTCTGCGCCATCAGGCTCGGGGTGCTCAGGGGGAAACCTCAGATCTGGGTCTTCCGGATCGGATGATGATGGCGTTTTATCGCTTTCCCTTCTGGGGGCATCGTTTTGGAGCAAGTGCTGGCTGGAGGGATGGTGGAGCGGTGCTTCATCTCACACATTGATGGCGGCGGAGATCGATGGCATGGCGCTGTGGAGACTCGACGTCCGATGCGCGGAGATGGGCTCGCGCAGGAGGAGGTTGCTATCTGGCGTCATGGTGACGTCGATGGCAGAGTGGCCAGACAGGGTAGAAGCCTCAATATGATCTGAAAACCTGTGGAAGATGGCGGCGACGACACACGAGTGCGTCTGACCAGATTGTCCTGGTAGGTGGCTCGGCTGGGGAGTCCGAATGAGTTTCGGCTTCCGGCTTTTGATGTTAGGCTTAGGTGAGTGGTCTGGGTAGTGGCCCAGCTAGCACCCCTTCATCATATTGGATAGGAGTAGCGGCATATGTTGCCAAGATGGTGGATTCAGACACATTGTTGTAATACTTTGTACGGTCCTCGTGAATAATCAATAAAGTGGCCGTATGCATCTCCCAGATGCAGAGGCCGGGGGTCATCCTCCTTTTCTAAAAAAAAAGCAACAAGGCCCCTCAATGCAGGTACCAATTAACTTTCATGCAGATGTTTCTTCAAAAAAATTATGTTCCTGAATGATGACCTTTTAGGTATTTTATGTATGCCATTATACAAAAACAGAAGGTATAGCATTTACCCCACACAGATCAACTTAAGATTGAGTACCTAGCAAATTGCCCGCAGCCAGCATGCAACCACACATGCATTAGCTTTCATGCATGCAAATATTCAAAAGAGTGGTTAATTTTGTTGAGCAAATGCTACTCGAAATATTAATTTTTTATTCTCATGATAATAATGGTAGTAGTATCACCTTTTAATAATTTTATTAGCTCATGATGTCATATAGTTTGGCATTGCGAGAATCATTGCGCCAAGACAGAATGAGAGGCAAGCACACATGTATTTAATTTCGTAATTTCCTTTATGTTGATCTAAACAAGATCTAATAGTAAAAACTCATTTTATTTTGACATTTGAAATGCAAGATAGCAACATAACTCATTCTATGCAGTATGATTCACAAATTTATCAAAATCAATATATCAAAAGTTTGACACACAAAATGCATGATGACACAAACTTGATTGTCATAATGTATATTTTGCAATCAAAGGGAGTTTATCAAGATTGATCTAGCTCCAATTTATACCGTGTATGAAATTCAAATTTTTTATGATGTCCATGTTATTTAACTCCATAATTTCCTTATGTACAGTTAATTTCATTAAATGAATAATACCTACATGCAAATCCAAATATAATGGAGGTGCCAACGAATTTATCGACTAGGGAATGTCGGGGAAGCTGATCCACGAACACCTATGGGACCGGCGGACCGAGCCCCTTTCGGTTCGGCGGGGGGCGGAGATCGCACGAAGAGCGGATCGAGGCGAAGCACACAAGCAGTTTACCCAGCTTCGGAGCTCTCGGGAGAGATAATACTCCTACTGCTGCATGTCTGAGTGTATTGAGTTCTTGCTCGGGAGCGCTGAGTGCTACAGTACACACTGGCTGCTAACGAGACCGAGCGTGAATGTTTTTCTGCCTTCGAACCCCCCTCTACGTTGCGCATGGGCCTCCTTTTATATGCTAAAGGGGTCTCCGACAGGTGGCAACGTAGACAAGGGTAAAAATGGAAAAGGAATTGCGGTTGGTACAACTACCTATACAGTGTATCATACCTAACCCTGACGGCAGGGGACAAAGGCATTAAATGCCCGTCTACGTCACCCAAATAGTGCAAAAAGGGACCGTCAGGGACGCCACCGCTCGCCACGATGGCAATCTTGTCAGCGTCGCTTGCCACCGCGCACCGCTGGCTGCACAGCCTCTTGCCACGCGCGCCTGGAAAGGCCCCAGGGCGACACGTTGGTGGATGTGCTGGAGCGCGGGTACAGAGTGGTAGCTTGCCGCGGCAAGCGCCTTGCCGCGGTCGTTGTCTTGTCGCGTCCGGAAGCTTGTCGCTCACCGGGCCTCGCCGGGACGCGTGGCGCGTCGCGGCAAGTTCCTTGAGATGCCTTGGTTGGCCTTCCCGGCAAGCTCCTCTTGCCGGGGCCTTGTCTCCTTGGCTTGAATACTTTGTTCTTGAATGGCTCCAAAGGAACCACGGAGGACCTTGGCGGTCACCCGGCAAGCCTTGCCGCGGGGTGCTGCAACTGCCCGTGCACAAGTTCGGGATACTAGGGTACCCCTACTCTAGTACACCGACAGGAGCCCCCGGGCCTGGGCCACACACGGTGCCGAGCGCTGTTGGGCCAGGCCCAAAACAGGGCACGGGCACGCGCGGCCTGGGTTACGCCGTATCTCACTCCATATCCACCGCGCCCTCCCCGAACGGCACGCGTCGAATGCGGCGTCGTGGGAGAGATCGTGGGTGGTTTCTTTATTCGGAAAGACGGAACGCCCGCCCCCTCCCTCTTTATAAGCAGGGGAAACAGGGGCAGTTCGCCCATCTCGCCGGTTGCTACTCCAATCTCAGAAATCTCCGCCGCTCCCCCCTTCTTCCCAAAGCTGAAAGAGAGCAGCGCTCCGCCCCCCATCGCCACCAGCATCACCAACGCCGTCGATCTCCCCCACCACCTCCGCCATGGCTCCGAAAGCCGACAAGGGGAAGGTCGTGAAGTCGGCCGAGGCGCAGCGGCTCGCGGCGCTGCGAAAGGAGCGGGCAATCTCCCCCCCCCCCCAGCTCGCCGCGAAGGAGCTGAGGGAGTACTACTACCTCTTCTGGTCGACGGAGACGCGAGCGCATCCGCGTACGAAGGTACTCCCAGCTGCCGCTTCGGAACTGGCTCCGAATGGATACCCTTTCTTCGCGCTGTTCTTCTACTGCGGGCTCTGCCCGCCTTTCTCTGAATTTTTCTGCGATATCATGAACACCTACGGGTTCCGCCTCCTTGACTTCACCCCCAATGCTGTTCTGACCATGGAAGTTTTCGCACATCTCTGCGAAAACTTTGTCGGAGTCTATCCAAATGTAGCTCTTTTCCGCCACTTCTTTATGCCCCGAGTTGAGAGAGGGGAGCCTTTATCCGGCGGAATCGCCTGGATCTCGAGAGCTGGCAAGAAGGAAGCTTATCTGGAGGGAGAGCTCCGCAGCAAGTGGGAGGAATGGAGAGCAGACTGGTGCTGGATTGTCGAGGAGAACCCGCAGCCATTTACCGCCCAGCGCCAAGCCCCAATAGCGCGCGGCAACGATTGGAGCAACGTGGCCCCGGAAGACGATAGGCTGAAGATTGCCGTCACCCGGATCCTACGCCTCAGGCTTGCCGGGCTCACCGTAGGCGCCGTTGGCGCAGATTTTCTTCGCCGCCGCATCGCCCCCCTGCAGGAGAGGAGGAGACCCGCCTGGGAGTTCCAGAATGCGGCGGATATCATGAGGCTGCGCCCGGGCCTCAACTTCAACTTCACTGTCCTGGAACTGGACGCGATGATCCTGGAACTGTTCAAGCGCGATCCTCAACATCCCGAAGCGTTCATGTTGCCGAGGGGTGTCGTTCCGCTGTGCAACAACTCCTCGCTCGACCGCATCCGTGCAATGATGCCGCTGTGCGATTCGCATGGAATTGTCCCAACTTGGCAAGAGCCTGCAGACGACGTCGTGCAGGAGTTCTTTGACGGCTTGGTAGAAGTGTCGGTCCGCTCCGATGAACAGAAGAGCCTCACCCGCGACACCACCGATGCGGAGATGCAGCGCATCGCCACTAGGCTGGAAGAGGCGGCAGCAGCCGCTGCCGCGGGCGAGTTCGGATTCACCGTGGAGGAGGCAGAGGCAGCAGAGGCGGCAAGCCTTGTCGAGCGAGAGGAGCTTGCCGGCGAGGAAGAGCTTGTCGGGCCTGAAGCTGAGTCGAGCGAGCCCGCCGAGGGCGCGAGCGACTCGTTGAAGATCGGCTCCTCCTCCTCCCCACCTTCAGCTAGCTCGCCGCAAGCGGAGCCCCCAGCTCCACCAAGAAGGCGTCTCCGCAAGGCCGGGGACGTAGCGGGGCGGCAGACGAGTCAACAGCCGCCGTGCCGTGCGACACGCTCTACCGCGGCAAGCACTGTTGCCGCGGGAGCGCCTCACGCCGCTGCGGCAACTGGAGCGGGGTCTTCCCGGTCCACCGCTACTGCTCCTGCCAAGCGGACAAGGGAACCTACTCCTCCGCCTCGTCGCACCGGAGGCGAGCCGGACTTCGATCTCTCCGCGCTCAGCTCCGACGAGGAAGAAGAAGAGTAAGATTCTTTGCTGTACTTGTAGTTCTTCAATTTTGTTGCTTTGTCTTGTATCTGATTTGCTTCACTCTGAACCCATTCCTTTTCAGGACGCTGGCCCAGAGAGCGGCGAAGAGAGCCAAGGTCCCGGTGATTGTCATCGAGGACGAACCCACCGCGACAGCAGGGGGTGTGTCCGAGACCACCTTGCCGGACCCGGCAATTATTCCTCAAAGCAGCCCCCAACGCAGCACCCAGCGTAAGTATATGGTTTACTTCCTGCTGTCAGGCGCGCATGGGTGCTCTTTCTTTGCTGATATCTGACTGTTGGTTTGTGTAGGAGCAGAGCAGCCTCACCAGGAGTGCCCGGAAGCCGCTCCCGAAATGCCATCTGCTTCGACTACACCGCCAAGGGAGGATTCCCCGGCAAGGGAGCGTTCTCCGGCAAGGGAGAATTCTCCGGCAAGGGATAGTTCTCCGGCAAGGGACAGCACCAGCGACCCTCCGGTGGTTGAGACCACGACTGCAGATCCTAGTACAGGTAATCCTCTTGCTTGAAAACTTCCCTTGGGTTCTTCTTCTTCTGATTTTCTTTTTGGATATTTGCTTGACTTTTCTCCTTTTTCCGTTCGTCAGATCCATCTGCCACGGAGCCGATGGAAACCGAGGTCGCCGGCGAGGAGAACGCGCGCAGCAATACCGACGACGCCGTTGCCACCGAAGGAGAAGCCGGCGCTGATGATCCCGCCGGCGAAGAGGCCGCCAAAGCTGCCGCCGCAGAAGCTGGCGAGGGATCCGGCGATCGCACTGACGGCCCCGAGGCCGCAGGAGCGTCAGGCGCTACGCCGACCGCCGATCCCTCCGCCGCTGCTGCAGCGCCAGGCTCCGAAGAGCCCCAGCCCGGCGCCTATTTGAAGGCCGGCGACGGCATCTTCATCAAGCTCCCCTGGGCGTCAAGCTCCAGGGCGCCGGTCGAAGGAGAGATCTTGGATGGAGAGGTGCTCGCCTCCGCTGGGCTGACGCTGGTCGACGCGCCAAGCAGCAGCAGCGACGAGCCTGAGGAGGAGCAGCTGCTGCGGAAGCTGTTGTCGCTCTACCGCGCCCGACAGGCCAAGCTGGTATCCCGAGAAGCGCTTGTCGCGAAGGCGGGAGTGGACATCGAGAAGCGCGCGGAGGAGCTCCGGGGTTTCAGGCAGGAAGCTCTCCGGTCCCTGGCAGAGGAGCGGGAGCAAGTCGCCGAGGAGCGGAAAGCCTTCCTCCTCGAGAAGGCTGAAGTTGAAGAGCAACAGCGGCTTGTTGCCGAGAAGCTATCTGCGCAGGAAGGCGAGTTGGCGCAGCGCAAGGTCAACCTTGACAGCCACGAGGAGGAGCTTGCCGCGCGCGAGCAAACATTTGGCGGGGCTCTCAAGGAAGCAGAGGATGCTGCCGCAGCTGCCGAGGCCGCCAAGAAGGAGCTCGAGACGAAGATGGCGCAGCTGGAGGCCGATCTCAAGGCGAGCGGCGAGGAGCTTGCTGCGCTCAAGCGTGAGCGCGAGAAGGACGCCGCCGCTCATGGCGAGCTGCAGGGTCGTCTCGCTGAGAGGAGCAAAGAGCTTAGCGCCGCCAAGGACTCCAACGCAGATCTTGAGTTGAAGCTGGTTACTTTGACTCAGACGCTGGACGGCGCCAGGGAGCGGGAGGTGGCCTTGACAGAGAAGATCAAGGCCGACGAGGTGCTGCTGGCGAGTGCTGCTGCCGCCTAGAACACTTTTAGGGAGAATGTGGAGCACTGGACGGAGGGTCTCGTGGATGTTGCCGCAGCCATCGACAGGGAGCTGGCGCAGCTGGGGATGGAGGATCTCGGGTACTCCTCCGATGAGCACCTCCAACCCAGCGCCAAGCTCAGCTTGTTCTTCAAAGGCGTGGCGACGGCCCTCCAGCGACTCCGGGAGAAGATCCCAAAGCAGCTGGCCGACGAGTCGCGCAAGATCTGCGCGGGAGCTCTTCAAAAGGTGCTGGTGAAGGTGGCCTTCCGCAACCCAGGCCTCAACCTCACCAACGTCCTCAGGACCTTGCCGCCGGATGCTGATCTGGAAGCGCTCAAGACCCTTGTCGCACCCATTGTGGACAAGGTGAGCGGGATCAAGAGGGTTGAGGGCGATCGCGTAGATTAGGCCGCCCGTTTTCTCTTTTTCTTGTCGCTGCTGGTCATGTTATGAGAACAATCTGTTAGAGCTGCGACAAGCTATCTTGTAATATGACTCTATTTTGGGTAGCGATTGCTATGTTATTTCCTTTACTTGATTCCTTCCTTTGTATGTTTTTGCCCTACGCTTTTAGGGAACTTGTCGGCGCAGGCACCTTAGCCGCGAGCGCTGAGTGCGGGACGTCAGCAGCCTGCTGGCGGTGCCGCTACCGACAAGAAACCTTGTCGCAACTAGTCGCAGCTCACTTAAGTTGTTGAGCGGACTCGAAACAAAGTAAGGGCGCAACTAGCTACGAGTTGGTTCCTCCGCGCACAGGTTTTCCATACAAAGCACGGTCGTTCGAGGAAGATAACTTAAAAATTTTAAAACTGATTGCTCAAACTTTAGCAACTTAGCTTTTCTGTCGTTTGCTTCCCGGTAAGGCGAAACTTCCTTGAACGACGCCTGGTCCACACCATTATCTTCTCCTTCCCCCCGGCAAACTTGTGGGCGAGGGAACCTTCCTTTCCTTTGAGAAAGAGAAAGAAGAGAAAATAAAGATATGGAGCCTTACGGCTCGTTATTGCTTACCGGGGGTAGGTGCTGCACAAAGTGTCAGATAACGCATGCAAAGAAAGTAGAAAGCATGAAATTGACAAGATGTGCGGAGCACATGAGCTTTACTTATGCACGGGGTCTGCGCCCGGCTTCGTACAAAGGATTACATGCAACATCGGCAAGACTTGTACAAAAGGTGGTTGCCGGAACAGGTTCCGGCAACCGCGCCTTACGGGTAAAACTTACGAAGATGCTCAATGTTCCAGGAGTTGCTCACCGGAATGCCATCTTCGGTCTCAAGGCGGACAGCGCCAGGCCTAGTGACTCGTTTCACCCGGTAAGGGCCTTCCCACTTCGGCGTCAACTTGTTGGAATTCTTGGCGGACTGAACGCGCCGAAGAACAAGGTCGCCTTCCTCGAGACTTCTGGCATTAACTTTGCGGCTATGGTAGCGGCGCAAAGCTTGCTGGTATCGAGCAGCTCGTACAGCGGCCTGAAGACGGTCCTCCTCAAGGAGCAGCGCGTCATCTTGTCGCAACTGCTCTTGCTCAAGCTCATCATAAGCGAGCACTCGAGGTGACCCGTATACGAGTTCCGTGGGGAGAACTGCCTCTGCTCCATAGACTAGAGCGAAAGGTGTCTGGCCAGTGGCTCGATTTGGCGTCGTCCTGATCGACCAAAGAACCACCGGCAGCTCCTCAATCCAGTTCTTTCCGCACTTGCGCAGCCTGTCGAAAGTCCTGGTCTTGAGCCCGCGCAGCACTTCAGCATTCGCCCTCTCCGCTTGACCGTTACTTCTCGGATGAGCAACAGAAGCGAAGCAGACCTTGGCGCCAAGATCTTGGACGTACTGCATGAAGGTGCGGCTCGTGAATTGCGTGCCGTTGTCGGTGATGATCCTGTTAGGGATCCCGAAGCGGCAAACAATCGACCTGAAGAACTTGACTGCTGACTGTGCTGTCACCTTCCTCACTGCTTCCACTTCCGGCCACTTTGTGAACTTGTCGATTGCAACGTACAAGTACTCAAAGCCCCCGACAGCTCGGGGAAAGGGGCCGAGGATGTCGAGCCCCCAGACCGAAAATGGCCAGGATAAAGGGATCGTCTGGAGAGCTTGAGCTGGCTGGTGTATCTGCTTGGAATGGAACTGGCACGCTTCACACTTGGTTACTTGTGCAGTTGCATCCTGGAGGGCTGTCGGCCAAAAGAAACCTTGCCGGAACGCTTTGCCGGCAAGTGCTCTTGCGCCAATGTGGTGACCACATATGCCTCCATGTATCTCTGCCAACAGCTTTTGTCCGTCTTCCCGGTGAATACACTTCAATTTCACACCGTTGAGTCTTCTTCTGTACAGTGTGTTGTCGACAAACTGGTACATACTTGACTGCCGGGCTACTCTTTCCGCTTCTTCTTGCTCTTCGGGAAGTTCTCCTGTCTGAAGGAAACGGACAATCTGCTGTGCCCATGCTGGAGCTTGCGGCTCGACAACAAGGACTAAAGGCACATCTGCTGCTGCGGGAACATCCGCTTCTACGGCGAGAACCTGCGGCTCAGCCGGAGCTTGATGTTCCCCGGCAAGCTTGCCGGAGCAAAACTTGTCGGGAGCGTCTGCTTCAACGGAACAAACCCTAGGGCTTGCCGGAGCAGACTGCTCCTCAGCACCCTTGGTGTTGATCTTGGGGACCTTCTTGGCGGCGGCTTCGGGGAGCTCTGCCGGAAAATAGTCACCAGAAATCAACTTCCTCTTCTTGCTCTGTCCAGTTGATGGCGTTACAGACGGTTGAGTCAGTTTGAGCACAAAGATCCCTGGTTCCACAGGTAACTTAAGTGCGGCGCACTTCGACAGGCCATCGGCAATGTCGTTCTGAGCTCTTGGAACATGTTCCATCTGTAGGCCGTCAAAGTGCTCTTCTAGCTTTCTCACTTCATCAACGTAAGCTTCCATCAACGGACTCTGATAATTCTTGTTCACTTGGCGGACGACAAGCTGTGAGTCACCCCTGACAATGAGCTTCTTGATCCCAAGGTCTGCTGCGATCCTGAGACCGGCAAGCAAACCTTCATACTCTGCGGTATTGTTCGTTGCTTGCTCCTTGGGAAAGTGCATCTGGACTACGTACTTGAGGTGCTCTCCGGTGGGTGCAACAAGTAGCACGCCCGCACCGGCGCCTTGCAGCGAGAAGGCACCATCAAAGTACATCAGCCACTCTTTGCTTGCTTCCTTGACGGGGATGCTCGTTTCTGGAATTTCTTCATCTTGTGTTGGCGTCCATTCTGCTATGAACTCCGCCAATGCTCTGCTTTGGATAGTTGAAGTGCTCTCAAACTTGAGGCCAAAGCTTGACAGTTCCAGTGCCCACTCGACAATCCTGCCTGTTGCTTCTGGATTTTGCAGTATCCTCTTCAGCGGAAAACGAGTGACGACTGTGATCTCATGTGCTTGGAAGTAATGGCGCAGCTTTCTCGAGGCCATGAGAAGGCCGAAAAGCAATTTCTGCACACCAGAGTACCTTGACCTAGCCCCCTGCAGAAGGGAACTGACAAAGTAAACTGGGCGCTGCACCATTCTTTTCTGCATCTTCTCACGCGCCTGCGCAGATCCATCTTTGTCGGGACCAGAGCTTGCCGGTGAAGTCCCCTGCTTGTCGCTGGATGCATCTGCCGTGGTTGCTGGCTCATCATCCGCCTCCCTCTCCGCTACTAACGCAGCACTAACCACTTGATTGGTTGCCGCTATATATAGCAGCAACTTCTCTTGTGGCTTAGGTGCGACAAGTGTTGGAGTGGAGGACAGGTATCTCTTTAAGTCCTGCAGTGCAGCCTCCGCTTCCGGAGTCCATTTCATTGGACCTGCCTTTTTCAATATTTTGAAAAATGGCAGGGCGCGCTCAGCAGACCTAGAGATAAACCTGCTGAGAGCAGCTACGCAACCGGCAAGTCTTCGTACATCCTTGACGCGCTTTGGTGCTTCAATCTGCTCAATGGCCTTGATCTTGTCGGGATTGGCTTCAATTCCCCGCTGAGACACGAAGAACCCGAGAAGCTTGCCGGAGGGGACTCCAAACACACACTTCTCGGGGTTAAGCTTGAGGTTGATCTTGCGCAGATTTGCAAAGGTTTCGTCTAAATCTTGAATCAGAGTCGCCTTGTCCTTGCTCTTGACCACTATGTCATCCATGTAGGCTTCCACATTTCTGTGTATTTGCGGCTCAAAAGCGTCATGGACTACCCTTGCAAATGTTGAACCAGCATTCTTTAAACCGAAAGGCATCCGTACGAAACAGTATGTGCCACATGGGGTGATGAATGCGGTCTTCTCCTCATCCTCTTCTGCCATGAAGATCTGATGGTATCCTGAGTATGCATCAAGAAATGAAAGCAAGTCACATCCGGCCGTGGAGTCAACAATCTGGTCGATGCGCGGCAAGGGAAATGGGTCTTTGGGACAAGCTTTATTGACATCGGTAAAGTCGATACAAAGCCTCCATTTCCCGTTTGCCTTGCGCACGACTACAGGGTTGGCCAACCACGTAGGATGGAGCACTCCTCTGACAAGGCCTGCTGCTTCCAATTTCTTGATTTCTTCTGCGATGAATTCTTGGCGCTCCACTGCCTGCTTCCTAACTTTCTGCTTGACGGGCCGCGCATGAGGACAGACGGCAAGATGGTGCTCGATTACTTTCCTGGGAACACCGGGGATGTCAGACGGTTGCCACGCAAATACGTCGACGTTCGCCCGCAGGAAAGCAACGAGCGCGCTTTCCTATTTAGGGTCGAGAGTGGCACTGATGGTGAAGGTACCACCAGTGCCATCCTCCTTGGCGGACACCTTCTTGGTCTCTGGTGGAGCTGCCATTGTCTTCTTACACTTGCCGGTGGAGCTCGATGGTGCGTCCTCGACGGTAGCGCAGCACTCCGAAGAGGTGCGCTTGCCGGAGTGGGCATCAGAACTCTTGCCGGACTTGGTCTTCTTCTTCGCCCCGGGAGCTTCAACGGCAAGTGACTTGCGATCTGTTGCGGCTGCTGCTTCCCGGTAGATCTTGTCGGCGCAGATAAGAGCATCCTTCTTGTCGCCAGGGACAGAGATGACACTTATCGGGCCTGGCATCTTCAGCATGTTGTATGCATAGTGAGAGGCTGCCATGAATTTGGCGAGTGCTGGACGGCCGAGTATCCCATTGTAAGGCAATGGAAAGTCAGCAACGTCAAAAGTGACCCTCTCAGTCCTGAAGTTCAACTCGCTGCCAAATGTCACCGGCAACGTGATCTTTCCCTTCGGCTTGCTCCTTCCCGGATTGATTCCTTGGAATGTGCCGGTCTCTTCGAGCTCGCCATCAGGGATCTGGAGTTTCTGGAGTACCGCGGAGGAGATCAGGTTCAAGCCGGCCCCGCCGTCAACTAGCATCTTAGTGACCTTGAGGTTGCGGATAGTTGGTGAAACCAACATCGGCAAGCACCCGACCGCAGTTATGCGATCAGGGTGGTCCTCAATATCAAAGATGATAGGCGTGCTGGACCATTTCAGAGGCTTGCGTGACTCGACGGGTGGTTCTGCCGCATTGACTTCCCGCACCCACTGCTTGAGCTGGCGGTGTGAAGTATGCAGAGAAGCACCGCCGTCAACGCACAGGACCTCTGTGGCTTTCTGGAACTCCTGCTCATCGGTCTCGTCATCATCCATATCTTCATCGTCGTCGTCATCTTCATCCTTGTCGCGGCCGCGGGGAGGTCTATCTCCTTGCCGCTGCTTGGCCTTGCCGCGGCGTCCTCCTCGGCCGGGGCGTTTCTTGCCGGCTCCTCCAGCACCTTCCTGGGCTTCTCCTTGTCGCGTCGCTCGTATTCAGCCTTTTGCTGCTCGACAAGCTGCTCGACCTTCTTGCAGCTCTGGAGGTCATGGCCCTTGGTGCGGTGGATCTTGCAGTACTGCTTGTTGGTGATGTCTTGCTTGTCGGCGACCGCCACAGCCTGGTAGTTGGTGCCTGCGGCAATCTCCTCGCCGGAGCTACCAGCTTTGGCTTTCTTGGCGCCACCTCCGTTGCCGGACTGCTCAACGACTAGCACATCTTTGCCTTTCTTCTTCCTGTTGTTCCGCCGCTGGTTTTTCTTTGCCGGGGCAGCCTCCTCATTATCAGATCCTCCTGCTTCTGTATTCTCTCCGGGGAGTTTCCTCCCTTCCTCAGCACGTGCACACTTGTCGGCCAGGGCATATAGCTCACTGACGTCTCTGATCTTGCACATCGCCATCTCCTCCCGCATCCTGCGGTTTCGCACGTTCTGATGGAACGCGCTGATTACCGCGGCAGGGTGGACATCTGGGATGTTGTGCTGTACGCGGCTGAATCTCTGAATGTACTTGCGCAGGGGCTCTCCTTCCTTCTGGGCGAGCAGATGAAGGTCGCTCTCTTGGCCATGAGGCTTGTGGCCGCCTGTAAAGGCGCCGACAAACTGATGGCATAGGTCTGCCCAGGAGGATATGGAGTTGTCCGGCAAGTGCATGAGCCAGGATCTGACATTGGGCTTGAGCACCAGCGGGAAGTAGTTGGCCAGGATCTTGTCGTCCCGCCCCCCGGCAGCTTGCACCGCGATGGTGTAGATGCTGAGGAACTCCGACGGATGCGACTTGCCGTCGTACTTCTCTGGTACGTCTGGCTTGAAATTCTTCGTGCTGGGCCACTGGACTTGCCGCAGCTCACGAGTGAACGCAGGGCAACCTACCGCGTACGGCAAGTCGCCTGGTTCCCCTGGTGCATGCATGTCGACAGAGGGCCCAGCGCGCTGGTCCGATTGATGCCGCACTTCTCTTCGGCGCTCGATGCGAGTTCGAGCGTCTTCTTGCTATCGTTCATGAAGAACTTGGCGCTGATCGTGACGAGCTCGTGGATCTGATGATGCGGTGGAGTCGCTGTCGAGGTGGATCCGGCGAGTCGGCGATCTTGGCCTTCGGGGTGGAGAGTGCATGGTGGTTGCACCCCCACCGGTTTCGTCGCCATCGGCTCGTGCCCGGCAGTCCTGCCGCGGCAGCGATGTACTCGGCTGCCGCGGAGTGTCGCCGTTGGCGAAGCCGATGAGACTCTGAATGGTGGCCCTCCATTCATCGATCTTGTCTGCCGTTCGAGGGTAATCCAGGAGTAGTTGAGCTCGCGCAAAACCTTCTGTTGGAGTGGTGGGTGGCAGTGGCGAATGGTGCGAGGAGCGGGATATGCTCGGACTTCTAACTATGTTAGAAGGAGCAGTATCCCGTCCAGGCGACCGTGTCTCGCTCGTGCTAGCATGTTGGGGTGCATGCTGGTCTTGAGCACCCCGAGATCCACCAGCTCGATCTTGGTCCAACGAACGTATGGCCTTGCGAATACCATGACGCTGTCGGTCCTGCGCCTCCTGAGATGGGCGCGGTGCATGTACGGACGCCGAGGTCTGCGCAGCCTTGTCCTTGGACCTGGCAGCACCATGAGCTCCCTCGTCGATGCCCGTTCTTCCGCCGGCGTCTACCCCACCACCCATTTGCTCCGGTGATGGTGGGATCGACGTGGACGGAATAGCTGCCGCCGAAGCCTTTTTCCTCTGTGGCATGTCGATGAAGAAGATGAAGATCTAGCTCGTGTGAACACTGGATCAGGTTCACACAACCTCAACGCCCCCTACCTGGCGCGCCAAAGATGTCGGCGAAGCTGATCCACGAACACCTATGGGACCGGCGGACCGAGCCCCTTTTGGTTCGGCGGGGGGCGGAGATCGCACGAAGAGCGGATCGAGGCGAAGCACACGAGCAGTTTACCCAGCTTCGGAGCTCTCCGGAGAGATAATACTCCTACTGCTGCATGTCTGAGGGTATTGAGTTCTTGCTCGGGAGCGCTGAGTGCTACAGTACACACTGGCTGCTAACGAGACCGGGCGTGAATATTTTTCTGCCTTCGAACCCCCCTCTACGTTGCGCATGGGCCTCCTTTTATATGCTAAAGGGGTCTCCGACAGGTGGCAACGTAGACAAGGGTAAAAATGGAAAAGGAATTGCGGTTGGTACAACTACCTGTACAGTGTATCATACCTAACCCTGACGGCAGGGGACAAAGGCATTAAATGCCCGTCTACATCACCCAAATAGTGCAAAAAGGGACCGTCAGGGACGCCACCGCTCGCCACGATGGCAATCTTGTCAACGTTGCTTGCCACCGCGCACCGCTAGCTGCACAGCCTCTTGCCACGTGCGCCTGGAAAGGCCCCAGGGCAACACGTTGGTGGATGTGCTGGAGCGCAGGTACAGAGTGGTAGCTTGCCGCGGCAAGCGCTTTGCCACGGTCGTTGTCTTGTCGCGTCCGGAAGCTTGTCGCTCACCGGGCCTCGCTGGGACGCGTGGCGCGTCGTGGCAAGTTCCTTGGGATGCCTTGGTTGGCCTTCCCGGCAAGCTCCTCTTGCCGGGGCCTTGTCTCCTTGGCTTGAATACTTTGTTCTTGAATGGCTCCAAAGGAACCATGGAGGACCTTGGCGGTCACCCGGCAAGCCTTGCCGCGGGGTGCTGCGACTGCCCGTGCACAAGTTCGGGATACTAGGGTACCCCTACTCTAGTACACCGACAGGGAACATAGTACTCTAAGCTTACAAACTTCATAATTTAAGTGAACTCTCAAAAGAAAGAAATGGAGCTACATTCAAATATTTTAGAGATGATTGATTATTGAATTTAAATTTAACAAACTTAATATTAAAAAAACTAGCTTGTGCGAATGCACGGGTTGGCGACTAGTATGGCTAATTACGACAGGTTATTTAAACCACCATGAGAAGTCAAGTTATTTAAGCCACCATGAGTGGTTGATATTATCTATTGAGCATTGCTTTTAAGCCGGCGGTTTGAGCCGCCATGGCTAGGTGGATCTAACAAAATGCAGTTTTTTGGCTAAGTGTTACACAAACAAGTTTCACAGGCTGCAGCTATTGTTTTGGATCAACGGCTGTTCAGGAAAAGGAGATAAATCTAGACCTAAAAAACCAGTAAAGATGAGTTCATAAGCTCTAAAAGGATCTTTTCTTCAGGATAGGGGATTTGCTGGTATGAAAGGTGAAAGTAAAACAACTACCGCATTGGTTATACACCATTTTCAGATCAAAGAGGTTCACGGTGCAAGCATTGAAGATGAACTACGATGAACTACAAAGAACACAGAGAAGTATAGAAACCCTAATGCGGATCTCAGATGCGGGAAGACGAAAACTTACAGGTGCAGATCTACTGCGGAGGGTTGCTACCGTTCTCTGATCGATTCAGGGTGATGGAGCGGCCTGGGACGAAGACGACGGTATGCTCTGCGGTGGCGGCGGAGCTCGAGCGGTAGAGGTCGCGAGAGGAAGAAGACGCTGGAAAGGGGGAGAATGAGGAAGGACCATTCGTGCCTATTGATACGTCTCCAACGTATCTACTTTTCCAAACACTTTTGCACTAGTTTTGGACTCTAACTTGCATGATTTGAATGAAACTAACCCGGTCTGACGCTGTTTTTAGCAGAACTGCAATGATGTTTTTTTATGTGTTATGATCCGACAACCCCGAAGTGACAATAATCGGGATACTTCTCGGTGATGACCGTAGTTGGAAGATTTTATGTATTCACTATGTGCTAATGCTTTGTTCCAGTTCTCTATTAAAAGGAGGCCTTAATATCCCTTAGTTTCCACAAGGACCCCGCTGCCACGAGAGGGTAGGACAAAAGATGTCATGCAAGTTCTTTTCCATAAGCACGTATGACTATATACGGAATACATACCTACATTACATTGATGAACTGGAGCTAGTTCTGTGTCACCCTATGTTATAGCTATTACATGAGGAATCACATCCGACATAATTATCAATCACTGATCCATTGCCTACGAGCTTTTCACATCTTGTGCTTCGCTTGTTTACTTTTCTGTTGCTACTGTTACAACTACTACAAAACACAAAAACATTACTTTTGTTACCGTTACCTTTATTATCATACTACTTTGCTACTAAATACTTTGCTGCAGATACTAAGTTATCCAGGTGTAGTTGAATTGACAACTCAACTGCTAATACTCAAGAATATTCTTTGGATCCCCTTGTGTCGAATCAATAAATTTGGGTTGAATACTTTACCCTCGAAAGCTGTTGCGATCCCCTACACTTGTGGGTTATCAACACTAATTTCTGGCACCGTTGCCGGGGAGCATAGCTCTATTCTCTGAGTCGCTTGGGATTTATATCTGTTGATCACTATGAAGAACTTGAAAGACGACAGAACCAAGATTTTGCCCTCAACTATGAGGGGAGGTAAGGAACTGCCATCTAGCTCTGCACTAGATTCTCCTTCTGTTATTAGTAAGCTTGCGACACCTAAACCTGCTACTGCTATGTCACATGTTATTGATGATGCCACTTCTGCTTTGCATGATACTTATGATGAAACTACTTCTTGGCGTGATACTTCTTTGCCATTAGGTGAATTTCTTGATGAACAACTTGCTAGAGTTAGGGGGAATGAAATTATTGAAGATGCTATTATTGATGATAGTGATGATGAAAATTCTCCCAATGATTATGAATTGCATGTTGTTCCTGAGGGTTATGTTATGAATGAAGAAGCTGCTAGAGCTATCTTTGCTTGCAATGATAGATATGATCTGAAGAAATTATTAGCTAAATGGAAGCAGCAGTCTCTTAATGCTAGAATGAAACCTGACCCTGCTTTTGCTACTTCACATATCTGTGTTACTGATAAGGATTATGAATTCTCTGTTGATCCTGAAATTATTACTTTAGTTGAATCCGATCCTTTTTATGGCCTTGAGTCTGAAACTGTTGTGGCACATCTTACCAAGTTGAATGATATAGCCACCCTGTTTACTCATGATGATAGATCTCGCTATTTTTATATCCTTAAGATATTTCCGTTCTCATTAAAGGGTGATGCTAAGACTTGGTATAATTCTCTTGCTCCTGGTTGTGTGCGTAGTCCCCAGGATATGATTTATTACTTCTCTGCTAAATATTTCCCTGCTCATAAGAAACAAGCTGCCTTGCGGGAAATATATGATTTTGTGCAAATCAAAGAAGAGAGTCTCCCACAAGCTTGGGGAGGCTTCTCCATTTACTTAATGCTTTGCCTCATCATCCTATCAAGAAAAATGAAATACTTGATATCTTTTATAATGGACTAACGATGCTTCCAAGTACTACTTGGATAGCTGTGCTGGTTGTGTTTTCAGGGAAAGAACAGTCGACAAAGCTGAATTACTATTGAATAATATGTCGACTAATGAAAATAAGTGGACTCTTCCCGAGCCAATTCCTGAGGCAATTCCTGAACCAATTGAGCCAACTACTGAGCCTATTCCTAAACCCACTCCGAAGAAGAGAGGTGTTTTATTTCTCAGTCCTGAAGATATGCAAGAGGCAAAGAAATCAATGAAAGAAAAAGGTATTAAAGCTGAAGATGGTAAGAATTTACCTCCTATTGAAGAAATACATGGTCTTAATATACCGCCTATTGAAGAACCACATTGTCTTGATAACCCGACACAGGTAGTAAAGATAAATTCTCTCTATAGATATGATAAAGTTGAAATCCCCTCTACTAAATTTCATAGCCCATGCTTAGATGAATTTAATGACTTTATGGCTAGACAAGAAAGTTTTAATGCTTATGTTGGTCGAGAGTTAAAGAATAATGCCTTCGAGATAGGACACGTGAGTGATAACATGGCTAGAGTTAAAGGTGAACTCAAACTCATTAGCAAATATACTTCTATGGTTGCTACTCAAGCTGAGCAAGTACTTAAAGCTCAAAATGATTTGCTTGATGAATTAAATAATAAAAATGACTTTGCTGTTAGAGTGGCTACTAGAACTGGTAGAATGACTCAGGAACCTTTGTATCCTGAAGTCCACCCTAAGAGAATCGAGAAGATTCTCAGAGAAACAATTTAGAGGCACCTAGTTCTTTCAAAAAGAAGAAAAAGAAAAACGATAGGACTTTGCATGCTTCTAGTGAACCTACTGTAGACACACCTGAGAATCCCAATGATATTTCTATTTCTGATGCTGAAACACAATCAGGTGATGAACATGAACCTAGTAAGAATGTTAATGATAATGTTCATGTTGGTGCTCAACCTAGCAAAAACAATGAAGTAGAGATTGAACCTGATGTTGATCTTGATAACCCACAATCAAAGAATCAACATTATGACAAGAGAGATTTTGTTGCTAGGAAGCATGGTAAAGAAAGGGAACCATGGGTTCAGAAATCCATGGCCTTTCCTCCTAAACCATCCAAGTCAAAGGATGATGAGGATTTTGAGCGCTTTGCTGAAATGATTAGACCTATTTTCTTACGTATGCGCTTAACTGATATGCTCAAAGTAAATCTTTATGCTAAGTATATGAGGATATCATCACAAATAAAAGAAAGATACCGGAAGCTGAAATTTCCACCATGCTTGCTAATTACACTTTTAAGGGTGGAATACCAAAGAAACTTGGAGATCCGGGTGTGCCAACTATACCATGCTCCATTAAAAGAAATTATGTTAGAACTGCTTTATGTGATCTTGGAGCCGGTGTTAGTGTTATGCCTGTCTCTTTATATCGTAGACTTGAATTGAATAAGTTGACACCTACTGAAATATCTTTGCAAATGGCCGATAAATCAACTGTTATACCTATCGGTATTTGTGAGGATGTGCCTGTTGTGGTTGCAAATGTCACTATCTTAACGGACTTTGTTATTCTTGATATTCCCGAGGACGATAGTATGTTGATTATTCTTGGTAGACCTTTTCTTAATACTGCAGGGGCTGTTATTGATTGCAACAAAGGCAATGTCACTTTTCATGTTAATGGTAATGAGCATGGTACACTTTCCGAGGAAACAATCTCAAGTCCATAGCATCAATTCTATTGGGAAAGTTCCAACTATTATTATTGGAGGTTTTGAATTCCTACTGTCAAGAAAAAATATGATATTCTTATTGTTGGGGATTTTGATATCCCCGTTGAGGTAACTTAGTGTTATTCGAAATTTCTCTAGTTTCGTGTTATTCGGAATGAGTTTGTTAACAAGACTTGATCAACCTTGTTAGTGGATTCATTTTGATGATCATGAGATGGATGAAACTAGAAGGCACAACCTTCTGTACACTCTTTTTACTTTCTGTTATTTAGAATAAATAAAGCAAAAATAGTATTATATATCTGTTTTCTGAATTATCCGTGCATTAAAAAAATATCCCAAAAATAAAAGTGCTCCAAATGCCCTGCAAATTTAGTATGATTTTTATGGAATATTTGAGGATTTTAGGCACTGAAATCACTGTAGGAGGGGCAAGCACCAGGCCACGAGAGTGGAGGCCGCGCCCACCCCCCTAGGCGCGCCCCCCTGTCTCATGGGCCCCTGGTGGCCCCCCTCCACTTATGCCAGCACCCACACACTTCATCTTCTACCCAAAAAATATACCCATCTAGCTCAAGCACGAGTTCTAGCTCATTTTGCTGCGATTTTCGATCTCCTTGCTCAAAGCTCCATTTACAAAACTGCTTTGGGAGATTGTTGCTTGGTATGTGACTCCTCCATTGGTCCAATTAGTTTTTGTTCTAGTGCTTTATTCATTGCAAATTTTTGCTGCATAGGTGACCATGTTCTTGAGCTTGCATGTTAAATTTATGAGGTCCCAAGCAATTCCAATGCATGATATAGGTTCTAGGCACTTGTGGGAGTAGTTGCTACCAATCTTGTTTAGTTTTATTCACTTTTATTTTGACGTTACTAAAATTTCAGAAATTTTCAGAAAATGTTAAGGAAACATTTGAGGGGCTCTTCTAGCCAAGGCTCTCAGGAAAAACAAGCTAAAGAGCAGGAAAAAGCCAAGTATAATCTTCCTCGCTTAGCGGAATTATGGTCGTGTGAATGGCCATGCGATGATTTCTTGAAAGAAGCTGGAATTCATGAAGATTTTTATTCTTTGATGGAGAATACAGGCCTCCCCGGTTTCATGAATGACCGGATCGATCAGTATCTCTTACTCACCAATACTTTTGTGCTAAATTTTTATTATATCCTAAGAAGTCACCGCCTTCAGTATCATTTCACTTATATAATGAATTCAGAGAAATGTCTTTACGTACGTGTGTAGGATACCCTATGAGGGAGAATTAGAGGAACCCCATCGTAAAGATGTGGATGGCTTTGTTAACACTATAGCTGTAGAGGAACCAAAGAAGGGTTCCGAGGCAAAAATCTCTAGCATACATTTTCCCGTTTTACGCTACTTTGCCATATTTGCTAGTAGATGCTTGATTGGTCGTGGAAATAGTGGAAACCTTAGTGTTCCTGATATTATCATTCTTCAACATGCCTTGCTTGGAGATAATAGTTTTAGTATGGGGGCCGTCGTTGCTAAACAGCTAGCCCTGAATCGTACAAAAGGCCCCATATTTGGAGGTATCTATGCTTCATGTCTTGCTAGACATTTTCAGATACCCATTAGGCACCATGAGAAAGAGGAGACAAAATTGCCTCCTCACATTTTAGATTACAGGAGCATGGTAGCCCACAAGTTTATTGTTGACAACGAAGAAAGGATGCTCTTCTATAACCTTAGATTTAATAAGAAACACAATGAGACTATTATTCTGCCTGCGCCTCTGTTGTTTGACTTGCTTGCAGAAAATTTTCTTGTCACACCGGAGGCGGTGTATGCTCATCGAGCCCAAGCATCCAATCCAGAATCTGAACCTGAACTGGACCCTTATCGCACATCATTTGTCCAGTGGGAGCCGGAGATGACCAACCAGTGGTATCCTGATTACACCTCCCAGTACATCGGGGAGAGTAGCAGCGGTCCTTGGTATTAGACCAACTTAGGCCAAAAGCCTAAGCTTGGGGGAGTACGTATTTCTCACCGACTTTACATTCATGTTCACACACTAGTCGTCGGTGCTCATACTCTTTCATTCTATTATCCATGTTATTTTAATTTTCTTTTTCTCTCTTTCTTCTTGTGTGTTTGATAAACCTTAAGAAAAAACAAAAAAATTAGTTAGTTCAATTTCCATGCTTGTAGTAGAAATTAAAATGAAAACCCAAAAAAGATTTCTCGTTCTTCTTCTTACTTGTTGATAGCTTTCCCGTGTAAATAGTTTTATTTTCTTTTCTTTATTTTGGGGGTCGAGAAGACCATATTAAAAATGGTTAGTGGCTCTCATATGCATGATTGTTTATTTAACTTGGAGCCCTTATTACTTGTCTTCTCTTTTGAGTTGAATGCTTGCAGATTCCAGCTTAGTCCAATGCATGTGCATTCTTATTATTATACACATCGTTCGGTCGTGCAAGTGAAAGGCAATAATGATGATATGATGAACTTATTGAGATAAGAAAAGCTGGTATGAACTTGACCTCTCTTGTTTTTGTATGAGTTCATCGTTTCTAATTCAGCTTATTATGAGGTAAACATATTTGCAATGACATTTAGAGATTATAGTTGCTTGTGCCATGCTTGATTAGCTATGAGTTATAATGGTTTACCTTGCGTGCCAACATGCTATTAGAATGATTATGATGTGTTATGATGGGATGGTATCTTCCTTTGAATAAATTGAGTGACTTGACTTGGCACATGTTCA
The DNA here is from genome assembly GCF_018294505.1 of Triticum aestivum. Lineage (NCBI taxonomy): Eukaryota > Viridiplantae > Streptophyta > Magnoliopsida > Poales > Poaceae > Triticum > Triticum aestivum. The sequence continues at coordinate 703,770,736 of NC_057813.1, forward strand.
TGCATGTAGTTTAATCAAATCAACATAGCCTTCATGATATTTATGTTCATGGTGGATTATATCCAACTCATGCTTGTATTCGGTATGAATTAATTTTAATGCATGTTTATGACTATTGTCGCTCTCTCAGTTGGTCGTTTCCCAGTATTTTGCTAGCCTTCACCTGTACTAAGCGGGAATACTGCTTGTGCATCCAAACTCCTTAAACCCCAAAGTTATGCCATATGAGTCCACTATACATTCCTATATGCGGTATTTACCTGCCGTTCCAAGTAAATTTGTATGTGCCAAACTCCAAACCTTCAAATGAAATTTTGTTTTGTATGCTCGAGCAGCTCATGTTTCAACCAGGGCTGCCTATATCTTCCATGCTAGGTGGGTTATTCTCAAGAGGAGAGGACTCCGCTCCTCATTCACGAGAAAGGGCCGGTAACCGGGATGCCCAGTCCCATGATCCAAAAAGATCAAAGCAAATCAAAATAATTAAACAAAACTCCCCCAAGGTTGTTGTTAGTTGGAGACACTCGTTGTTTCGAGTAAGCCATGGATTGGTGCTTGTTGGTGGTTGGGGGAGTATAAACCTTTACCATTCTATTTGGGAACTGCCTATATTGCATGTAGTATGGAAGATACAGCCATCTCATAGTTGTTGCATTGACAGCAAAAGTATGCCGCTCAAAATGTTATTCAATTTCTATTTTAAAATCGAGCTCTGGCACCTCTATAAATCCCTGCTTCGCTCTGCGAAGGGCCTATCTATTTACTTTTATGTTGAGTCATCACCCTTCTTATTAAAAGCACCCGCTAGAGAGCACACTGTCATTTGCATTCATTATTATTGGTTTATATTGGGTATGAATTGACTGGATCTCTTTTACCATGAATTACAATGTTTAGTCAGTCATTGATCTTTAAAGGTTCTCTGCATTTATGTTTTGTGGTCTCAGAAAGGGCTAGCGAGATACCATTTTGTTATATCATGTTATAATTGTTTTGAGAAAGTGTTGTCATCCGAGTTTTATTATTATGGCTCGCTAGCTGATTATGCTATTGATATGGTTAATTGTGAGACCTAAATGTTATTGTGAGTATGGTTAGTTCATAATACTTGCTGAAACCTGAATGATGGCTTTCCATGATTACAACAACAAGAGCAAACAGAGTTTGTAAAATTTTTTCTTTATCACTTTCAGTTTATCAACTGAATTGCTTGAGGACAAGCAAAGGTTTAAGCTTGGGGGAGTTGATACGTCTCCAACGTATCTACTTTTCCAAACACTTTTGCCCTTGTTTTGGACTCTAACTTGCATGATTTGAATGAAACTAACCCGGGCTGACGCCATTTTCAGCTGAACTGCCATGATGTTGTTTTATGTGTAGAAAAGAAAAGTTCTCGGAATGTCCTGAAAATCCATGGAGGCACTTTTTGGAAAATATAAAAAATACTAGCGAAAGAATCAAGACCAGGGGGCCCACACCCTGTCCACGAGGGTGGGGGGGCGCCCCCTCCCCCTGGGTGCGCCCCCCTATCTCGTGGGCCCCCTGGACCTCCACCGACCTCAACTCCAACTCCATATATTCACGTTCGGGGAGAAAAAAATCAGAGAGAAAGTTTCATCACGTTTTACGACACGGAGCCGCCGCCAAGCCCTAATCTCTCTCGGGAGGGCTGATCTGGAGTCCGTTCGGGGATCCGGAGAGGGGGATTCATCGCCGTCATTATCATCAACCATCCTCCATCACCAATTTCATGATGCTCACCGCCGTGCATGAGTAATTCCATCGTAGGCTTGCTGGACGGTGATGGGTTGGATGAGATTTACCATGTAATCAAGTTAGTTTTGTTAGGGTTTGATCCCTAGTATCCATTATGTTCTGAGATTGATGTTGCTATGACTTTGCTATGCTTAATGCTTGTCACTAGGGCCCGAGTGCCATGATTTCAGATCTGAACCTATTATGTTTTCATGAATATATGTTTGTTCTTGATCCTATCTTGCAAGTCTATAGTCCCTATTATGTGTTATGATCCGACAACCCCGAAGTGACAATAATCGGAATACTTCATAGTGATGACCGTAGTTTGAGGAGTTCATGTATTCACTATGTGTTAATGCTTTGTTCCGGTTCTCTATTAAAAGGAGGCCTTAATATCGCTTACACTACTAGGAAAAGGGCTACTAGTGGCGCACCAGTTTTGCCTACTAATGGCACACCACTGGTGCGCCACTAGTATTTTTTACTAATGGCGCACCACAGGTGCGCCATTATTATAGCCCATGGTGCGCCATTAGTATGCCTCCCAGGGCGCCATATTTACCCAGGTGCTTTGCGTACTAATGGCGCACTGTGGTATGATGCGCCATTAGTATCCTTTGGCATATTAATGGCGCACTGTAGGGTGATGCACCATTAGTATCCTTAGGCATACTAATGGCGCACTTTGTGGTGATGCGTCATTAGTATGAATATTAGGTTTTTAATTATTTTTTTACTTTTCTAATTTTTGCACAGGTTACAAAATGTATTATTGGACAGAATATAGACAGCACCACACAGCAACAGCGGATTCATCGAATACAATAGAAGATTAGTCTCCGAATACAATTCATCATATTAGTCTCCGAATTCAAAAGACCAAACAAAGACAGAACATTACAAGTCTCAGAGACTGCGAGTAGCGAGTTTGTCTTCACATTACAAGTCGATATCGATCATCTAAACTACCATCACATAGAAGAGAGCTGCGGTCATCACGATGAGCATCATCGCGATGAAAGAAACTGGTCTTCATCCGGTTCCTCCAACGCTCCCGCCTCTCTCCCGCTAGATAGCGGGCATATCTAGATTCCGCCTCCGCCCTAGTGGTGTACCCTTTGTAACTGTTACCGCTGAAACGGTGAACCTATCTCCGACACTCCTCCTAGTCGGCGTAGACTCCGGGAACCTTACCCTTGTACACGACATACGACGGCATCTCTATGCACAAGCCAAACAACAGACAATACATAAGCAATATATAAGTATGCAACAAAAGGATCGGAAGAGAAAAGAAAGACATTAATAACACGATTCATGGTCCTACTAATAAATAGCACCGATTACATCTATGTTGAACGACTGTCCAAACCAAAGAGACAAAAAAGTTCATTAAAGTTTAATTACAACATGAGCTAATCGATGTTTCAGAACTACAAATAGCATAACTACTTTCGACTCGACTCATGGGACCGGAGCGTGGATGAAGTCGCCGTCTTTTGTGATGGTCATGAAGTCGTGGGCGTTGTCAGCCTGCATTTGTAGCGTTGTGTCTATCTCACTGTTGGACGGTTGATATCAGAGGTAGAACTGCCCCGAGGTACGAAGGACATCTTGATGGATGATTTCTGCAAACTCCGACTGGATGCGAAAGAATTCTTGTCGGAGGTCCGCGTCCTGGATTGCCGCCAAGCTTGCGGCCCAATCTTTGACATTATTTGGTAGCAGAAGGTGATTATGGTCCCGTATGATCGCCCACATGTGATGGAGGGCGTAGTAGGCATCCTTCTGACCGCCAGGCGGCTGCTTAACACAGGGGAATGTCGTATTGTGGGTGAACACGTGCCTGTCGTACGTACGAACTGGCTTCTTAAAGGTGCCTCCAGATTTGGCGTAGCCGGGGAGAGCATCATCAAGGACTTTCTTGATATTTGTGTATTCTATCTTGGAGTCACGGTCCGGGCCAAAATACGTGGTCGTGGAATATTTCGGGCTTAAGAGGATGAGTGTGCAATGTGTGTCACTGCATAGAACACGGAATGTTAGAAAAAAAAAGAGCCATCGAAATCTAAGAAATCATATGTTACGGGGCGGTGAGGGGATGACCTACTCGGGAAAGTAAGGCACGAGGAAGTTATCCTTATCTGGGTTTGCTAGAATGACGCCTTCGAGGTGTGAACTCGCGACTTGCCGGTCCCCAGCGCCGCCCAAGATCTTGGTACGCATGTAGAAGAGGTCGACTATCACGATGTCCGGGGTCTTGTCTCGAATGATCCGCATCTCCATACTCAGCGAAAACATCCAAACGAAGGTGTAGTGCAGCGGATGAAGGTTAAACATAGCAAAGATGTCATCAAACCGTAGGACGATCGTACCCCCGATGGAGCCATCCACAAAGCCCTTTCCCTTTGGCACCTTGGCTACGAAAACCGGGTATGCCACATCATTCTGGGAGAGACGCCGCTCCTCCAAAGAAAGAACACTGTCATGCAGACTCCGCATAGCACCGATTGAAGCATTGAGCATATTTGTCGGTAGCATCACCCTACCCGCCACATGCACCCTCCTCGAGATATCTTTAGGTGAAGGTGGCACGTCCTAAGCACGGATCGTACTCGGTGCCAGCTAGCTCGCACCGACGCCCTTGTTAGTCTTCCGTTTCCGTCCCTTCTTCTTGATCTGCTTTCATGGGACCGAGTTCTTCTCATAGACCGCCTTCTTGAGCGTGTTGGGGCTGATAATATTTGGCACCTCAGCTATCTAAGGCTCGGTGAAGGCGGGAGCTAGAGGCGTCTCCTGAGAACTGAATGCCAGACGACGCCTGTTGCAATTGGATTTCTCCGCCGTACCAGCTAGATCGCGGTCGTCTTGGTTGGGTTCTTGAGAAGGTGGCCTGCAGAACTCGTCAGCATACCCATGCTCGGCAAAGTACTTATCGACGTTGGTAAATGTACCATCGTCGTTGTCATCATCGTCCGGCTCCTGTGCCATATGCATGTCCGGATCCTGTGCCATAGGGATGTCCGGCATGTCTGGTAGCGTTGCGGCGTTCTTGCCATGGCTTGGCACCGGCATGACTGGTGGTCTTGTCTGTGGGGTGGTCTCCCCCGCCCCCAAACGAATCTTGCTCTTCGGCCAAAGCAGGGGCTAGCTTATGCAGGCGCTGAGGGTCATCTCATCTTCTTCGTCGGCCCCAGCGGGTCGAATCGGAGGTAACAACTCGTCGCAACCTGGCTGCACCCGAACCAGTTCAACCCTATACAAGTTGGGTGGCATCGGATTACCGTGGAACACGGGGTTGCCCGGTTGAACGATTCTGCCCTTGGCGACATCGACCAACTCGCCGCCCACGAAGTGCAGGAGAGTGCAAGGAACGTCGGCGGCGCCCTGCGAAAGCATGTAGGGCGTCAGGGATACCCAGTCAAAGGCAAGGAGACGAAGCTTGGCTAATGTCGAGGCACCGCCAACGGCTAATGTGATGCCGTCGAGCTCGGCTAATGTGGAGGCACCGCCAACGGCGGGCGTGCAACTGATGGAGGGGCCGCTTGCTGGCGAGGTGCCGGCCGGCATACACCCGGGTGCATTAAGCTCCAATGCCCGTGCCGGCGCGGGAGACACGAATACCGCCTCCGCCGGAGACACCAACGGCGCCGCCTGCACGTTGTGCGAGTTGCTGGCCGTGAAGCTGGGAACCGGGGGAGGCCCCTGTTGGCCGCCCGCAATCCACGTCGTCAGCCCATGAATCAACGTAGGCACCATGGCGGTGAGCGTCGTTCCCAGTTGTTGTTGCACTTGCTCTTAGACAATCTCCGGAATCCGCGCCACTTGTGCCTTGAGTGCTTCAACCTCGCGCGACTGGCTTTCCGAGCTAGTCTTTTTCTCCTTTCGCCCACCAGCGGTATAGTATGACAACCATTTTGTGGACAAGCCTTTGCCGGCCACACGACCAGCTGACGTCGGCTTACTGAGCTTATCCTTGTTTTCCATTACGTTCAACGCCCTATTTAAAGGGGTGTCGAAAGGGGAGCTCTGAGACGACCCCGCGCTACTGCTTTCAGTGTCCTATGGAAGGAACGTGAACCATTTAGAAATATTGGGGATTAATTAGAATGCAACCATATGGCGCTAATTACGCGGGGGTGTATTCCTTACAAGAACAAGCTCGAGCGCCCTGGTCTTCGGATCCGTGGTAAGCTCCTTTGTTACCGGGTCCTCCTTGTACCGGGCCCTGAGAAAGTTCCTGGTCTGCTTGTCACGGTATTTCTCGAAGCGGGGCGGTAGGCCTTGCTCGGCACGCTCCGCGTCCTCCTTGTCCCATATATGCTCTGCCACTCTGTAACCGCCGGGACCGAGTTGGTGGACCCCTAAGTTCAACTGCCGTATTTCTTTCCCCCACTGACTTGATTCGGAGGTTGTGCTGCTCTCGAACTTGATCTTGAACTCCTTGTAGTCATCTTCGCTCATCAAAGGATATTTCGCCTTGATCTTCTCATAACTATCACCTTTTTCAATCATTGCCTTCACCATGCTTATCCAAGTAGACAGGGCCGTGCTCATCCTCGTGAGGGCGGCACTGTTCACTTTGTTCCCTCAGAGGCGTGTGTTTGCAAATTCAGCGGGGAACTTGTATCGTTTGTGCAGCTTTGTGAAGAGGAGATTGCGCAAATTACCTCGGTCAGCTTTGTGAAGAGGAGGTTGCGCAAATTACCTCGGTCCTTATGCCTTAGGTTCTCGGTGTTGATCGAGACGGTGCTCCCGAGAATGCACCCGAGCTGAACCGAGTACCCCTTGACTACTTTTTGGGCGCTGTCGGATGCCCGTCGGAGTTCACTTCAGTAAATTCCTCCTTGACGGTGCCGAGCACGTTCGGGCGCCGGTCCTTCCATTGCCTCTTCGGTTGGCTGCCATCTGTGCATGCGCCGCCATCATCAGTGGTGGCATCCTCGGCAGCACCATCAGTGGTGTCATCCCCGACACCACTAGGGGTTGTGTAGTTAGGATCGGTGTCTTCCGCGACGTCCTCATAGCGGTGAGGTTCTTCCTCCAACTCCTGGGACAGCTCCCAGAATTGCTTGCCGCCCGAACCGCCGACCTGATCATTGTGGGCCATGTTTCGCTCTAAATAGGAAAAAAGTTTGGTCAAAAATTTGGTTATTGTCAAGGAACAAGATCATGGTCTCATCATTAGGGTTTGTCGACACCGAGGTATCCTAAAAGCTAAGCTTTTATCATTTAGGGTTTGTCGACGCCGAGGCACCCAAAAAGCCTAAGCGTACATCATTTAGGTTGTTATCGACACCAAGGCACCCTATAGAAGCCAAGGTTTCATCATTTAGGGTTTGTCGATGCCGAGGCACCCTAAATGCTAAGTTAAGTTTTCATCATTTAGGGTTTATCGATGCCTAGGCACCCTAGGTTGTGCCTAATCACTTGGCACTAATCACTTGGCTCTATTGCCACCTATGTTGGGTTTATCATCTAGGGTTTATCGATGCTAAGGAGAATTCTAAGTTGGGCCTAATCACTTGGCTCTATTGCCACCTATGGTTTAATACAACAAGAATGGCGGGGCAGTTGATCCTACTTAACTAAGTACTAAGATACCCCGGCCCATGCATTAGTCGCAAGTACCCCATATGTCCTATTTTTAGCAAAGTCATGCTAAAATTCACGGAAAATTTCAGCATGACCTTTGCTGAAAATAGGACATATGGAGTACCCGAATTTGCTAGAACAGAAGTTAATCGACATTCCGGCAAACTCAAGGGCCTCTCGGGGTACCTGCAAAATCATTATCCCCGCGTAATGAAGTCGCCAATGGGTCATTTCAGAAGATCACAAGTAGCATCATCACAAGTACAACATCATCACAAGTACAGCAGCAGCAGCAGTGAATACAGGCATAACAATAGCAAAACTGACTTGCAGGCTCAAAATACATCATTATCAGGGCACATTATGGCCATTTGCAAATGTGCCATGTCAATAAAACAACTCATGGAAGTAAACAACTAGCAGGCTCAAAAGTCAAGTAAACTGAAGATTATGACAGCTTGCAAATACAGGACCATGTCATTATCATGGCAGTCCACTATATATTTTTATGACAAAATACATCATTATCAGGCACATTATGGCCATTTTCTTACATGATGCTAACTGTACCTAACTGAATTTTTTGACAGTAGCTCAAGTTTTTGATAGTAGCTCCTCACTATCTGTCGCCTGCAACACTTTTTATGCTAGCAGCTCAAGTTTGTGCCATTGGAGCAAATAAGCAGGAACCAACATATGTAAGGTTTCAACAAGACTCATCATCAGTATATATAAGCAGGATCTTTGTAAACAAACGAACACTAAGAGCAGAATGTTCTTAAAACAAACATTATTGTGTGACATCGAAAGGCATCACTCTGCTTAAAGGGAAGGATGGCTTAAGTGGCCAGATGTATATGATTGCACCACTTGATCTACACTTCTCTATATTATATGATGTACTGAAGAACTTGAGCAAAAAAATATAAATAGGAACATATTTCTCACCTTGGAGGTGTTGCTGCTGCTGCACTGTCTGAACTTCACTTCCTTTACCTCCTCGGAAACCTAAAATATGCAGAAGTTAGAAAGGTTCTAGTTTGTATATGATGATTCTAAGAAAAGGGAAAAGGAGTATCAAGAACAGATTCACATGTCTGGCTGTTAGCCATTACAAACTTAAATGTATCTATTTCTGTATCTCACAAACTATCATAAATGAACAATAGTATTATAGTTCAGCTATTCCATGGAATAATGGGCTTAAGATTAATGAACCAACAGATGCCCTAATGGAAGTAATAACAACATGACAGCAAACAACCAACAAACATGATAGGCTTAAGATTAATGAACCAACATCGACAAACCAGATGGACAGAGATGTAGTGAGAGGAAAATTCTTTTCTGAATTTTTTATTTGTCTTTGAATCTGTTCCCAAAGTCAGCCAGAACAAACACAACATTATTATATATGATGCGCTTGCTCCTTGCTGCCTTGTACACTTACGAGCTCACTGAAAAGCAATGACATATTCATGATCTAGTTTAGCAGCAGGTTGCAATATTCCCCCTAATTGCAAGATGCATCATTTCTAATTAATTAGGAGAACCTACCTAGCGAGTCTCTCATTCGTTTCTACCATCAATAAAAAAAATTCTACAAGAAAAAAAGGCAGGCCAAATACTCATGTCACTTCCATTAGGGCATCATCTTCCTACAACTACTCATCTTCAGCAGCACATGATACTGCTACTGTATCTAATACAACAACATGACACTTGTTACTGTATCTAATGTTCCTACAACTACTGTATCTACAACAGTAGCACATAATACTGCTACTGTATCTACAACTACAACTACTACAACAACATAAAACTACTATGCATCATCTTCCTACTATACTTGCTACTCATCTTCAGAACCAAACAACAGCCAAAACAGAACCAAACTACTATCCACCCATCTAGCAAGCAACTAGCACAACTCATCCATCCATCCATCAAGCATCATATACCTAACTAACATCAACATACATACATCTATCTAACATCCATTTATCCGTGTAACTAGCAGCATGAACAAGAGAGGAACAGGGAACAGTGACATGGACAAGAAGCATAGAGGCAAGGAAGAGAGGCTCACCCAAGGCTGCGGTCGAAGGAGAGCAGCCGCTGGCCACGCGCAGGAAGAGACGACGGGAGGTGGCGGCGAGGGTCACGGCACCGTCCTTGGCTCGCCGGCTGCTGCGAAGGTGACCGATGGCAGAGGAAGTCAGGGGCGGGCGGGGTGGGCGCGTCGGGGCCGCGCTCGCCGGCTGCTGCAGGGGCCGGAGGAGGCCCTCGCTCGTCGGAGGGAGGAGGAGAGGAGAGGAGCGGGCGGCAGGGTGAGGAACCCTAGCGCGCGCTCGGCCGATCCCGTTCGGGGGGCGCGGGGGCGAGGGTCGGGGCGGCGGCATCGGGGCAGCGCAAGACCACAGCCAGGAGAGGCGGCGGCGTCGCCGACGGTGTGCAGGCGCGGCGGACTGAGGGGGCGGAGCAAGGCGGGGCGGCAGCGTACTGTTGGAGTCGGGTGGGGGATCTAGCGAGGGGGGAGGCGAGAGGGGAATAGGTGGAGTGGGGGGAGGGTTAGCGATGGCGCACCTCCCCCTAGTGCACCATAAGTACGACGACAGCGATGGCGCACCTCCCCCTGGTGCGCCATTAGTATTTTTTATTACAGTTCGAGCACTCAGGTTATATTCCACCTAATATCTCCATCAGAACACACACACTAGCCCAACTGGTCAGCATGCAACACACACACTAGGAGGTCCTGGGTTCGATTCCTAGGCTCCCCAATTTTTGTTTTTATGCATTTTTTTCTTTGCACATATCTTTTTATCCATGCATCCAAATATAACATGTCACGTATGCTAGATGCTCAGAATTTCATGTAGAAAAATAATATGCAATTTGTTGCCATGTTAACAACATTTAAAATGCTATTTGATATTTATTTGTGTTTAAATATGTTCAAACTTGTTTAAATCGAAACTTTTTATCCATGCATCCAAATATAACATGTCACATATGCTAGATGCTCAGAATTTCATGTAGAAAAATAAGATGCAGTTTGTTGCCATGTTAACAACATTTAAAATGTTGTTTGATATTTATTTGTGTTTAAATATGTTCAAACTTGTTTAAATCATATCTTTTTATCCATGCATCCAAATATAACATGTCACATATGCTAGATGCTCAGAATTTCATGTAGAAAAATAATATGCAGTTTGTTGCGATGTTAACAACATTTAAAACGCTATTTGATATTTATTTGTGTTTAAATATGTTCAAACTTGTTTAAATCATAACTAAATATCCATAGCTCCAAATTTGACAAACTTTATATGCTTTTGGGAGTAACATATAACCAAGCACAACTAGTCTTTTTTTTGGATTTTTAGTTACATTCATTTGTGAATTGGTAAAACCTTTATGAATATTAAAAAATATCATCAAATTTGAAAAAATATTCATGAATTCAAAAAGTGCCATGAAAAAACATTTATGAATATGTCGAAATACAATCGAGAAATGAAGGTATCGATCTTAGCTAGCTATCTGTTCACAATCTTCTTGCCCTTCTTTTTCGCAAATGGAGTTCTTCTGTGGAACGGACGTCCTTTAGGTAGGGTGGTCCTGCTTCTTCTTGTGGTGTATGTTGCTACTTTATCGTCGTCGTCATGTTCGATCTTCGGGTCGCCGTACTTGTTGAAGTCTTGCTCATTGGCTACTCCATCCATTCCGATGATATTCCTTTTGCCTCTCCTCACGACAACACGACTAGGCTTTGATGGGTCGGTAATGAAGAAGCATTGGTCCACTTGGGAAGCCAGTACCCATGGCTCATTTTTCACGGTGACATTTGCGCCCGCGGTCTTGGATTTGGCTTCGGGTATAATTAACCATGGTGGTGAAATACCGGTCTTCTTTTAGGACGCTCTTGGCCCATCTGACACGGAACATCGGGATCTTCTCTCCAGCGTAGCTCAGCTCCCAGATCTCCTCGATCCTTCCGTAGTATCTGTCCTTGTCGTTATCGGTGTAGGATTCCATCATTACCCCGGAGTTCTGATAACCATCGCTCTTCATGTCCTTTCCCTTGGTGTAGAATGTGTAGCCGTTGATATCGTACGCCTCATACGTCATCAGGTTGTGCTCGGCGCCCTGTGACAAGGCGAATATGAGTTGTTCTTCCGTGGAAGAATCCTCATGTAAAGGGTACGACAGAAGCTTGTGCTTGAACCAACGCGTTAAACATGAGTTGTGCTCTTTGATTATATCTCCATCCGTCCTCTATTGGCCTCGGTCATTGTACGTCTTCTCAATAAAGGTTTTGTGCTCTACCACCCAAGGATCGACCACGTCTATGTGTTGTAGCGCGACTAGGTTTGCTCTTTCAAAGTCGGCTAGTCAACCCTCGAAGTCGACATGCATTTCGCGGCGACCCTCACGGTGACCCCATCCAGCGATCCTGCCGAGGTGCCTGTTGACGGGCAGACCAACGGGGTTCTCGATGCCTAGATAATTCGTGCAGTAGGAGGTGCACTCTTCGGTCAGAAAGCCCCTGGATATGCTTCCCTCTGGGTGTGACATGTTGCGAACGTATCCTTTGATGACACCATTCATCCTTTTGAACGGCATCATGCTGTGCAGGAACGTCGGCCCGAGTTGGATGATATCCTCCACGATATGGACCAGCAGATGCACCATAACATCGAAGAATGCGGGCGGGAAATACATCTCAAGCTCGCATAGTATCACCACGATCTCTTCCTGTAGCCTTCTGAGTTGCCTCACGCCAACCGACTTCCAAGAGATGACGTTGAAAAAGTTGCATATGCCAAATAGCGTTTCACGGACGTGCGCGTCCATGATGCCACGGATTGCAACTGGAAGTATCTGCGTCATCAGCACGTGACAGTCATGAGACTTCATCCCGCTGAACTTCTGCTTCGTTGGGTCTAGGTATCTGCTTATCTTCCCCACGTAATCGTAAGGAAGTTTTACTCCTACGAGGCAGGTGAAAAAGTGCTCGATCTCCTCCTGACTTAGAGTGAAGCACGCGGGAGGGTAGTCATTTCTGGTCTTCTTGGCCTTTTTGCCTTTGCGACGACTTTCCATGTCCTGCTTCGCCTCATCATCATCATCATTAGCGTGAAGCTCCTCCCTGATGCCCATTGATTTCAAGTCTTCCCTTGCTTTCGGTCCATCTTTGGTCCTCTCTGGCATGTTGAGCAGGGTACCAAGCAGACTCTCGGACATGTTCTTCGTGATATGCATGACATCAAGGCTGTGAGGCACACGGTGGATCTTCCAGTACGGCAAGTCCCAGAAAACAGACCTTGTTTTCCATACCTTCAGCAGCGGCTCTGGCACCTTTCGCTTCTTTCCCGGCTCTGGTGCCTTTTGCTTCTTTCCCGGCAGTGGGCAATCTTTCCAATTTTTCAACAGCTGGTCTATTTCCTCGCCGCTCCTCATACGCAGGCGTCTTCGGGGTTCGGTTTCACCATCGAACAGATCCTTGCGTTTCCTCCACGGGTCATCGTCGCGAAGCCACCTCCGATGTCCCATGAACACGGTTTTTAAAGACCCGGGATCTCTATCTAGCTGGCGATACATTGTGTCATCCATGCACCTGACACATCCAGAAAATCCGTGGACCACCTGCCCCGTGAGATATCCGTAACCGAGATAGTCGTGCACCGTCGTGAGCAGTGCGGCTCTCATAGGGAAATAATCTTTCTCTGCGGCGTCCCACGTATTGGCTGGCGTTTTCCACGGCGTGTCTAGCTCCTCTTTCAGCAGCCTCAGATACAGATTGATGTCGTTCCCTGGTTGTTTCGGCCCTTCAATTAACATATTCATGTGAATGTACTTCCTCTTCATGCACAACCAGGGGGAAAGGTTGTACATCCACACAAACACAGGCCAGGTGCTACATGTGCTTCTCTGGCTTCCAAACGGATTGACTCCATCGGTGCTCGCGCCCAGCACGATGTTCCCTGGATCCTTCCCAAATTCTGGGTGTCCGAAGTTCAACGCTTGCCACTGGCTCCCATCCTTAGGGCGACTCAGGATCTTGTCTTTTTTATTTATCTCCGGATCATTTGCGTCATCTTCTCGCTTCTTCTCCTCCCTATCTGCGTGCCAACGCAGGAGCTTTGCTACCTTAGGGTCCGCGAAACACCGCTGCAGACGAGGAGTGATCGAAAAGTACCACACCACTTTTCGAGGAGCTTTCTTCCTCTTCTTGTATCGAGTGACGCCGCACATCAGACATATGGTAGACTCCGCGTGCTCGTCCCGATAAATGATGCAATTGTTCATGCACACATGGTATTTCATGTGCGGTAAATCCAGAGGACACACGATTTTCTTCGCCTCCTTGAAACTGGTCGGGCACTTGTTCCCCTTGGGAAGACATTCGTGCCAGAATGACATGTTCTCGTCAAAGCATGCGTCGGTCATTTTGTGTTTTACCTTCATCTCCAGAGCCATGAGCGTTACTTTCAGGCGGGCATCCTCGAGCCTGCATCCTTCATACAATGGAGTAACCGTGTCTATCTCCAGTTGATCTGGCTTTGCTTTCTCTCGGGCTGCAGCTCTTGCGTTATCCGTCTGGTTGAGAAGAAGCTCTTGAATATGAGGGTCCCGCACCCAGCCCATCGATGGTCCATCGTCGTCTGCTCCGCCGGCATCTTCATCTTCATGATCATGCCCTTCGTCTGGTCCGGCATCTTCCTCATCATCATGTCCTGCATCTTCTACATGATGACTGTGTACAACATCAACGTCATGATCATGTCCTGGAGATTCTTCGTCTTCTCACCCGCCCGAGTCTTGCTCATTTCTTGCCCGGCCCCCATGGACGACTTCATAGTCATCTTCATCACCTTGCCACCGATAGCCATCCATGAAACCACGCAAGAGCAGGTGGTCCCGCACCTGCCCGGTATCCGGGTCCGCAATAAGGCTCTTCAGCTTGCATCTTCGACACGGACATCTTATCTCCGTCTCGTTCTTTTGAAGCATCTCGGCCTTCGAGCTAAAAAACCTATTCACGATGCCTTCGGTCATCGTGTGGACCATGGTCGCCTGCGGGGTAGAGCAAAACGATATTTTAGAACCAAGAAAAAATTTGGCATGACTTTTCCTAAAAATAGGACCAAAAAGAATGCATAGTGCCAAAATTCTTGCCGAAACGGAAATGAATCAACATTCTGGCAAAGTATTGGCAACTATCGCATTTCAAATACCGGTACCTGCAAACACAAACATATATGCAACACCACGAACATACATAGATCTAGCTAGGCCACAGAAAGTGCATGTGCACGTTGTTGGAGAGGGAAAAGAACATAAAGATAGCTTCCCCCTTACTTACCTATCAAAAAAAGGTAATTTAACCACTTAATTTGGATGAATCTATGGTGCAAATGAGGTGAGGAGGAGGAGGCACCCGAGACAAGCTTGGAGGAGGAGGTGGAGAGAATGAAAGTGGGGAAAGTGAGTGTGGTAGGTGGCTGTCCAAAATATCTAGCTGGTCCCAGGTTACTAATGGCGCACCCCGAGCAGGTGCGCCATTAGTAACCAGGGTTACTAATGGCGCACCTGCTGGTGGTGCGCCATTAGTAGTTTTGAAAAATATATATATATATATATATATATATATATATATATATATACACTAATGGTGCACCGTTGCATAGTGCGCCATTACTAGTTTAAACTAGTAATGGCGCACTATGCCACGGTGCGCCATTAGTAGTTTTGCAAAAAAAAGAATAACAAAACAACAGTAGTGGCGCACTTTCTGGCCGGTGCGCCATTACTAGTTAGCACTAGTAATGGCGCACTGTGCCAGGATGCACCATTAGTATGTTTGGAAGAAAAAAATTGTTACTAGTGGCGCACCATGTACCTGGTGCGCCATTAGTGTCTTCTATACTAATGGCGCACCAGCACATGGTGCGCCACTACTATATAGTAGTGGCGCACCACATGACAGGTGCGCCACTAGTATCCATTTCATCTATAGCCCTTTTCCTAGTAGTATTAGTTTCCACTAGGACCCCGCTACCACGGGAGGGTAGGGCAAAAGATGTCATGCAAGTTCTTTTTCATAAGCACGTATGACTATATACGGAATACATGCCTACATTACATTGATGAACTAGAGCTATTTCTATGTCACCCTATGTTATAGCTATTACATGAGAAATCGCATCCGACATAATTATCCATCACTGATCCATTGCCTACGAGCTTTTCACATCTTGTGCTTCGCTTATTTACTTTTCCGTTGCTACTGTTACAACTACTACAAAACCCAAAGACATTACTTTTGTTACCGTTACCTTTATTATCATACTACTTTGCTACTAAATACTTTACTGCAGATACTAAGTTATCCAGGTGTGGTTGAATTGACAACTCAACTGCTAATACTCAAGAATGTTCTTTGGCTCCCCTTGTGTTGAATCAATAAATTTGGGTTGAATACTTTATCCTCGAAAGCTGTTGCGATCCCCTACACTTGTGGGTTATCACCTATTTATAAGGAAAGACTCTTAAGTGAGCGCGAAAAATGAAGATACCGAAGACATGGTTATCCAGCTGCTCCGGCGCCTCGATTCTCATTAAAGATAAGGATCTGTTGAGATATGTTGGATAAAGCGTGAATTAATGACAAGATGACGTCATGGTGGGTTATCACAAATTCAGAAGATGACGTCATGGCGGGTTATAAATTCTCGCACAATGAAGAGCTGAAGATTTTTTCTAAGTGTTGAAGATTGACATGAACCAGTTCAAATCAATCTGGGGCCTAATGTTGGGTATATAACTATTAGGTATGACCCGCCCAGGAGGGGCCGGGTTATACCTATGGCGATTCATAAAGCCCAAGACGGTACTTGAAGATGGCAGTTCAGTTAAGGGCCCAATGCCCAAAGGCGGCTTAAAGCCCGTAGAGTTAAACTGTCATATGTGTGTATGACTTGTGTTGTAAGGTAGGAATAAACAGAGACCGAGGCGGACACTGTTTATGAGCCGGCCGGGACTCTGAGAGCCGCTGGGCGTCGACCTCTGTATATAAAGGGACGACCCGGCGGCGGTTCAGGACAAGTAAGATCAGATCGAGAACTAGGTCAAGCGGATTCGCTCCCTGGTAATCGAGACATAAGTAATCCCACCTCAAACTGGATTAAGCCATTACCTTCACCGCAAGGGGCTAAACCAGTAAAAACTCCCGTGTTCTTTGTCCCATTTTAACCCCTTTAAGCTTCCTAGTTGCGATGGCTCCACGACTAAGTCCTTTCACTAGGACATCTGCCATGACAATTCCACGACAAATAGGGCACTTGAAAAATATGGAGTACATTAGTTAGCATTAGCACGGGTGTTGATTGATACGAACTTTTAATAGCCATGGAACAGCCACACCACTGCTTGGACTAACCCAAGCAAGAAGTAGCATCAAAGGAAGAAACACATATAGACATTATCACAGGAAAGTGAAGTACTTTAGATTGTCGTGTCTGTCTCTTAAGCAAGCAAAGCAATCACAGATGGGAAAAATGCACAGTATTGAAATCACAAACCACTATGGACTCAAGAATGCTGGTCAGATTCTGAAGAAAAAGGGACAAAAGATCAGACAACAGATAAAATTTTCCACCCAATTTATGCTTATTCAAGATTTCAGGAGGAACAAATTCTCGGTACTTCTCTACTAGTCATCCAAACTTAGTGCCCTGAAGGTCCGTACCGTACACCAGCAACAACAAAGAACTGAGTCCCTCCAGCTGCAGGTTAGTGCTGCTTATACTGTTCTTCTGCTCATTATCAGTTGACCGTTTTGCCAATAGTCAGACTTTGCCTATTATAACAACTCTAACTAATAATTAAGAAAAAAATCTGGCTTGAAAATACACAACAGCTAGCTTTCAACACAGCTGCCGATTTATAGGAGCTCATAGTTTCAATGTCACTTCTTAGGCTGTGAGGGTCCACATTGATGTTACACTTAATTAACCAAAACATAGATATGACCATCGTTTCGCTAGCCGGCGGTAAATTCGGGTGCCGCCCACCCTCGAGATGTCGCTTTAGAAGTAAATAAATTGGTGACTACTAGCAGAACACACTTAGCTAAAACCGGCCCAGCCGAACCAACGTCGGCAATGTTTTCAGTAAGCGATGTAATCATGAGACATACGGCGAAAATTGCAAACCAAAAATGCGTCCTAAACATAGCTCTATCTTGTACAAAAACTTTATTTTTCAGTTTGATCTTCAAAGGGGGAAAAATGATTTATTCGACTAGAAAGAAACAGTGAGCTTGCATCCAAATAATATACTTCAGAACTAAGAAACCAGCAGCTGAACAAAAAGAGGAAACGATGAGCACAACAATAATACCGTTGCTTTGTGCGCCTCTGTAGAAACATGTCTGGCAGGCCCCAAGCATTGTCTACTCTTAATCTAGCCAGATAGACCTCTAGTAGTATGTTGTCATGTTTCAATTATATTAGTCCAACATGTTCTCTGCGCGTGCGCACTTGGGTCAGGTCATCAGTTCCGTTGCCAAACTTTTTGCCACTTGTCAGATGTTATTGCAATTCTAATAGTTAAGAAAAATTGTGACTGGGAAAAATAGCTTCAAGCTAGCTTTACCATAGTTGCAAACTGATACGAACTCTTATTTTCATTATCAAATTCGTTGGCAGGGAACAGCAAAGATCACAGTGACCGAAGATAGACACAGTATGAAACAAGAACACCATAGACATAACCACTGCCAAGTGAAGCTCTGTAGATTTTATTTTACTTTTGACGCAGAGGGCAGGAGCGCTGTAGATTGCCATTTGTCACCTTGTTGGGGCACGGAAATCACATCTGCGATAACCCCATCCGATTGATATTGCATGACAAGATCACTTCCAATTAAGAATACCGATCTGATTAAGACTCCACTGAATCCGAGCAAACAACATAAAAGTTCAGACACCAAAAAAGATTTAAATCAAACCGCTTGCATTCATAAACAAACTGGAAACACAGCTGGACAGATTGGAAACACAGCTGGACAGATTGGAAACACAACTGAGTCGTGAAAAACATGAGCCATTCAGAATTGGCACCTAGTTGTCGTTGCAGGAGTTCCTATACGACCTAGGGGTAACTAGCAGTATAAACACCTTCAACTAAAGAAAAGAAAGAAACTGGGGGTGTTGTAACGAGATCCCAATATAAAAATGAAAGGAAAAAACAGGGTGCCCCCTCTAATCCATCTTACAGAACTGCTAACACACAATCACCTGAAAGTTTCAGTCTCGGTCAATCATCTCGACCAAGATGATTTGCTTTGAGATTAGGAGAACAACCATGATATGAAGATATAAGAGTGGCGGAGATTGACTGTAATAATAAAGAATGGTTGCCTGCGCAACTATAAGCACTCCCTGGATCTTAAGAGGTTGATTTCAGGTAAAACAGCTTGTAAGTGCAAGCTGTTCTTATTATTCAGATTTATTTCAAAACAACATCGCCAGATAAAACTTTTCTGCCTCCTTATACCTATTTACAAATGATGGTCTTGACTTGAGTGAATTTTCTTTTTCTTGAGATTAAACAATCCAGGTTAAACTGTATCTACTCTTGCATTCCTTCTACATTTACCTTGACCATCAAAACTACTAGTACTAGAACTTAATTAGACAAGTTGTATGATAATTATGAATGGAAGGAGATAACTAGTACAGTATGTGATAGAAAGTTTACTGCTTCATATTGTCTGTAAAGACGATGGCGATGGTGGGAAGTTGGTATATATGTGTCACCCTAACCACATAAATGACTTAATTAGAAAACATACACACAACCACCAGAAAGTGAACCAATGTAGATCGTGTTGTCTTGTAGGCAAGCCAATCATGCCCGCAAGAACTCCAAACTGTTGAAATCACTGTCACTTTTAATTAAGAATGCCTATCTAATTGCGTACGGCTCCGTCGAATCTGAACAGACAAGATATAAGTTTAGAAACCAGAGAAGATCCTTGCAGAGTAGCATTGTCACATTGGTAATATTGATCTCAGCCGAATTTGAAATATGTGACTGCGAACACCCTCTTCAGTGGGCTTATATTGGAATTTGTATTTGTAATACAAGTTGGAATACATAGCCAGACAGAGGCAGGTCACCATAAAGAAAAGAGACGTGAAAAACTGAAGTAATACTGAATTGGTACCTTTGTGCTGCAGGAGTCCTTATACTAGTAGTATATATAACAGTGTAACAAACTTCTAACTTAAAAATAAGAAAGAAACTCGAAGGTGTTGGTAGTGAGAACCAACATACTAGCTGCCATCTGCCATCCTAGTACAGAAACGATGCACAAAAAAGGAAAGGGGAAAAAACTGGGTGCCCCCTCAAATTCATCTTTAGAGAAAACCCCTTCAGTTTCAGTATTTAATATAGCATTGTCACAATGGTAATACTGATTATTTGCCTCAACTAAATTCGAAACATGTGACTGCAAACACTCAGCTTTAGTGTGTTTAGAATTGTAATTTGTGATACAAGTTGGAATACATAGCCAGACAGAGGTACGTCAACACAAAGAAACGAGTCCTGAAAAACTTAATTCCATCCTGGTACAAAATGATGCACAGAAAGGAACGAAAACAAAAACTGCCTGCTCCCTCCGATTCATCTTACAAAATTGCTAATACAAAGTCACCTGAAAACTCTTTAAGTTTCATTCAATCATCTCAAAATAATATGACTTGCTTGCAGATTAGGACAACCATGATATAAAGATCTCAGAGTGGTGGAGACTGACTGAGATAAAAGAATTTCAATTGCGTGGCGGGGTTAATTGCAGAAAATTTGTTCACAGCCGAATTGCGTGGTTGCGACTTATCTGTCTGCAGACAGTCAATAGAGAAACAATGCTTAACTAAATTTGGCATTAAATCTGTAGTCTCTGATGTGGTAGAACGGGAGTTCGATGTGCCAGTGATTATTGCTGGTGATGTCATGGGCGCTATGCACCAACTTGTTTCCTACTACTAATAAAGCTCTAGCTTCGAACTCAAAAAGTAAAAATAGGGGCATTCATTCATTTTCGATAGAACGCAAAGGCTTTTAGTGGTTGCAATCAGCGTGTATTATATTCATCCTCAACGAGATCATAACTCTAATAAACGTCTTATATATTGGTATGGAGGGAGTAGTTGAGAAAAAAACGTGACATGGAAATATACTTCAGCTAGCTAGCTTTACCACAGTTGTTGATTGACTGAAGCTACAAGTACCATGCAAACAAGAACAAGTGCCTGGTGTACTGTATTCTCCCTCAACGAGACCATAACTCTAATAGCTAAGAAAAAACTTGCCATGGAAATATACTTCAGCTACATCTAATACCACAGTTGCCAATTGATTTAAATTGTTAATTCCATTTGTCACATTCTTACTCATGGAGGAGCACATTCATGCTACACGATGTTAACTGAATCTAGCTAGACGTAGCACGGAAACAATAACAATATAGATTGACATGACCACAGGCAGATGAAATTCCGTCGGTTGTCACGCGCCAACTTGTCGGCAAGGTGTTCAAATCTGTGAAGAGAGTCCACGCTATCAAAATCCAAGGTCGCTTCGAACACATAAAGCTGATCTGATAACAACTCCCCTGAATCTGGACAAACGAGACAAAAAAAACTCAGACGACAGAATAACAATTTTCACTCAATTTGTGCACATTATTTCAAGAGTTGTACGACCTTAAAGGAACAAATTATTGGGACTTATATTAGGTAGGTAGTATCACAGGACGGGGCAGAATAGCACATATTGATCTCGACTGAATCTGAAACATGTGACTGCAAACGCTTGGTTCAGTGAGCTTAGCATCAATAGAAGTTGGGATACACTGCTGGACAGAGGCACATGAACATAAATGAATTCACATCGAAAAAACGCATATAGAATTGGTTTTGCAGGAGTTCATTTACTGCCTAGGCACACTCTAGGACTGTTGGTAGAGCAAGAAACAATGCAACCACCTGAAAACTTCTTATGTTTCAGTCAATCATCTCAACCAATATGATTTTCTTGGATATTCAGAGCACAACCATGATACTGAGGATATAAGAGTATTGGAGAGATTGGCTGCCATAAATAAAATTTTCCGTTGCCCGTGCTGATAAGCACTGCCATTGATCTTATGCAGGCTTATCTCGAAACAGCAACGCAAGATAAAACTATTCATCTGAAGATGACGATGATGACTACAAGAGAACTTCTCTGCTTCCTTACATCTATCAAAAGAAGAACTGTACGAAATGAGGAATCTTTGACTTGAACGAATTTTCTCCAGGTGAAACAATCCAAGGTAAAACTGGATATAAAGTTTTATCCCTTCTACATTTATCTTGACCATCAGAACTAGTACATGAAAATAATATAATAATGACCCGGTGTTTTTAGTGATTCCATCAGGACTCATGCATAAGTTACTCATAGTGTAAAAGATCATTTCTCTTACTAACTGCATTCTCTTAAAATGGCGATCGAAACAAACAAGACAAGAAACACAATTATGCTCCCAAGCTTTCCTAGTTTTCCCAATGAGAACAGGAAATTAAACAGTACTAAATCAAACAAGAATTACCAATTGCCATAATGAACATGAAGCAATAGACAAGTCATGTGATAATTATGAAGAGAAGCAGATAACTTGGAGGCAATAGAAACTTTACCACGTCATATTCTCCTTGAAGACAACAATGATGGTAGGAAGTTGATATATGAATATGCCTCATTCATAAAATAGTGTTGTTTATGATAAACCCTCTCAAGCTTCAACGTCTTGACATCGATTGAGAAATATCCAACAAGTTCATTATAAAAAGATGGGGCTTCTCTCCTCGTTAAGAACAAGTACCTCTGTGTTACATCTTTGATAAAATATTTGTATTTAGAATCTAGTGAGATTGTCTTCTCCATCTGCCACTCATTGGGACTCTCGCCTTTGTACCGTGCAACGGTATAGCTGAGATCGGATGGAGTTTCACAGTGGAAATCAAAGATCCCAAGCCTGCCTTCCCCTGCCTCCACAATGGCTATACCTTCGTAGGTCCATTCTCCTGGCGGGAGGTCGGCACAATGGCTATACTTTTTCATCCGAAAATTCACCCAGTCCCAGTAGAAACAGCCATAAGCATAATGGCGCCTGTGAATACAGCCCTTGCCAGGGCCAAATCATTTAAATCCTTGGGTGCAGCAGCTTGCCACTGATCGGTGCTCGAGGAGAAGTAGAACGCAGCCAAACTGGTTTTGCAATGTGCCATCAAGATGACTTTGAATGTTGTCTCTCCGGCCACTACCTCCTCCTCGCCGAGGGGAACGAGGAAGCGCTTCCAGCAGGCCTCGCTTACCGGGTGCTCAAGCGAAGCGGCTAGGTTGTGAGGTAGCGGGGGGACCAGGACGTAGCTCCGGTGCAAGGGGTCGCACACTGCGAGATCTCTGAAGACCAGGGGCTGCCCATGTTTTCCGATGTTGCGGGCAAGGAGGACACGGCCATCACGGATTTCCTGCACGGTCCAGCGGTGGTGGGAGGGGAGGAAGGAGAAGGTGAAATCGGCGGCGGCGGCGAGCGCGCGGATGGCGGGAGTGGAGGGCATGGCTGGGTGGAAGCCGTCGAGGTCGAGGAATCCGAGAAGTGATGGTGCGTGGAGGCAGCGGAAGCTGCGGAGGAAGGACCTGTCGGTGGGATTCGGCGGAAGGTGACGCAGGCGGCGGAGACGCGGGTGAGGTCCTGTGGCGTGGGCAGCCGGAGGAAGATCTCGGTCAGGAGCTGGTCCGGGATGTCCGTTATAGAAGTCGCCCTTTTCTTCTCGCTGGTCGCCGGGAGTCGTGGGAGGATCGTGGATTGAACGCCGGCCAGGAGCAGGCAGCCGCCGGGAAACCATCGACGAGTTTTTGTTTTTGTTTTTTTGAGCGTAGGATTAGGAAACCCTCGAGGAGATGGGAGGAGCCGTCGGTGTGTCTGATCGATCGTGTGGGGTGTTGGAAAGCGATTCAACATAGACCTCGGTGACTGATTTTCCTTCATGGGCTCGCTATTACCGGCCAAGCCCCCAATTTGTCAGGCCCAACATAGACCGCCAGCTTAGCCGAAAAGAAATACAAAAAAAAAGTGGTTCAACCTTGACCTGCATTCTTTATTTTATTCTAAAGAAAATTAACATTATTGAGCTTCATCTAGGATTTCTACTGAGCCTCCTCTACGCCTGTGTACGCGTTCGGTTTGACAATGGGAGCAACTCTTAGACGTGTATGTTTGAAAGCCACCCCTTTTTTATACTCAGTAGTGTAATTTCATTCTGTATAGATAATTCGACAACTGTAATATAAAATACTTCCTCCATTTCTAAATATTTGTCTTTCTAGAAATTTCAACAAGTGACTACATACGAAGCAAAATGAGTGAATCTACACTCTAAAATATGTCTATATACATCCGTATGTGGTAGTCTATATGTCCAATTTTCTTCTTTGTTCATCATTGTCTACAACATATTCTTATAATTTGGATCACTTTGCCACCCCCCCCCCCCCCCCCCCCAAGAAAAACATCTCCAACAAATGCCCTATAGGCGTATGGTGCCCAAATTATTTTTCATGCCTAAAATTTTGCTACAAATGATGCAAATATACATCACCTCTAGCTGCTAGCCTAAAACCAAACATGCCTCGGTGGGAATCTAACCGCCACTCAGTGAAATTTCCCCACCGCTAACCGTCGCCATCCACACCTATTCTCGCCGCCCACCCTCTAGATCTCGCTTTAGGAGTACATAAATTGGTGACTGTCAGCAGAACATGCTAAGCTTTGCAAAGTAGCGTAAACAAGCAATGGAAACCGGCCCAGCCGCACCAAAAGGGGTAACGTTTTCGGTAAGCGATGTAATCAAGAGACATACACCGTGCAGCCCGTCTCGCCCAGCCCGCTCCCGCGAGCGGGGGGCGAGCCCACGCGCCGCCGCCTCCAACCCTTCCCCGTCCCCTCCCCCTCCCCGCCGCCGCCGGCTCGCGCCGCCGGGCAAAGCCCGGCCGGCGTCGGTGGCGGCGGGCCCTCCTCCCTTCGGCGCGGTGTGGGGCTGGCGCGGGACAGCGCCCTCGCGCGGATGCGCGCAGCCATGCAGGGTGGCGCGGCGCGGATGCGTCCATGGCGGACGGATGGCGGCTTCTAGCGCGGAGGCGCGGGTGGCTGCAGATTCGCGGCCAGGCGGGGCGTGCCAGCGTGGGGCGGCCGTGGTCAGCTTCCGGTCAAGATCTGGATCGGGGGCTCCTCCGGCCTACTGCACGTGGGCGGCGCGTCCTGTCGGCGGCGGCTGGATCCCGGGGCGGCGGCCCTGGAATTTGGCGGCGAGTGAAGCTCAGGCTTCCCGCGGCGGCATGGCGTGGTGTAGTCCCTATCAAAGGCGGATCTGCATCGGTGATCTCGTGGTTTGGCCACGGATTGGTTCAGATCAGAGACGGTGATGAGCGTGCGGGATCCATCCCGGCGGCTCTCGCGGTTTAGCGAGGTGGGGTGGGAGCCCTCCTCCCAGGCTCCAGTGGTGGCACATTCAGGCAGTGGCTGGTGCGCCAGGGCTCCTACGGTGGCACTACTGTCGTGGTTGGTCGCCGGATCTAGGAGGCTAGATCTGGGGCTTTGAAGGCGGTCGAGACAGTGCACAGGTTGTCGGGTGGATTTCTTGGAATGGATCCGGGTGAAAACTTGGTCTTCGGTCATTGGCCGGAGCCGGTGATGACGATGCTCTTATCATCGTTTCCTTCATGAAGGCATCATCGAGGTGAAGCTCCCAACCCCACCCAATACCTCCGGGGAAACCCTAGATCAGTTGATCGGATGACAGCGGCATTCATGTGTCGTTACACCCTTGGGGGCGGCATTCTTGGAGATGCACTCGGGCTCGAGGGACCAGCGGATGGTAACTGCGGTGGAGCGGTGTTTCTTTCTACATATTCATGGCGGCGCTTCTCGATGACATGGAGCAGTGGAGGCTTGGCGTCAGATGTGTGGTCAGGGACACACGCAGGAGGTCGACGTTGTCTGGCGTCGTGGTGGCGTCGATGGCAGAGAGGCCTGACAAGGTCGATGCGTCAGTACATGCTTTGAGGATGGATCGAGGGAAGATGGAGGTGACGGCCCTTTGCAGCGTGTGCGTGTGGTACTCACTGAGAGTGCGCCGGACCGGAGTGCTACCCAGTCCCGCCTATGTGGCCTGGATGGGGCATCCGGCGTTAGATGTTAGGCTTTCGTGCGATGTCTGTTTGGTATTTGACCCGGACATTCGGCACGCTTTCATCAAGGGGATAGGAGTAGCGACAGGTGTCGTCTAGATGGTGGCCTCGGGCTTACTGTTGTATTACTTTGTAAGGTCTTTGTGAATAATAAATAATATGGCCGCATGCATCACCTGGATGTAGAGGCCAGGGGTGATTCCTCCTTTTTTTTTAAAAACAGCGGAAAATTGCAAACCATACGCTTCCTAAACATAGCTTTCTCTTGTACAAAAACTTTGTTTTTCAGTTTTCTATTATAAGGAAAAGGAAAGGATTTATTCGACTAGAAAGAAACTGTGAGCTTGCGATAAAAAAATTTACTTCAAGCCAACAGCTACACAAAAAGAGGAGAAGATGAGCACACTAATAATACCGCTGCTCTGGAACAGGCAATGGCTTCATACCATTTCTTTCTGCGCCTCCGTGGAAACAAGTCTTGCAGGCCCCAAGCATTGTCTACTCTTAAGCTAGCTTTTTATGACACCTCTAGTATGTTGTCATGTTTCAATTATGTTTATCCAACATGTTGTCTGCACGTGCGCACTTGGGCTGGTCATCAGTTCAAGTGTGAAACATATAGTCAGTATTGCTTGTCTTGGGGTTGGCCATGAGTCCCGTTGCAAAACTTTTTGTCACTTGTCATATATTATAGAAACTCTCAAAGTTAAGAAAAAAATGTGACTTGGAAATTTATCTTCAGAACTTAATTTCATTGTCAAATTCATCGTCAAGGAACAGCCACATCGAAAAGACTACACTGACGAGAACGACACAGACATAACCACCGCCAAGTGAAGCTCTGTAGATTTTATTTTATTCTTGACGCAAAGAGCATGAGCTGCGTAGATTGTCATTTGTCAGCTTGTAGGGGCAAGGCAATCACATCTGCGAGATCTCCATGCTATTGACATCACCATGACTAGATCACTTCGGATTAATAGTGCCGATCTGATTAAGGCTCCACCGAATCTGAACAGACGATGCAAAGGTTCAGACAAAAGATGATTTAAATCAAACAACTTGCAAGCACTAGCTGCTCTTGCTGTTCAGAGCAGTGAATCAGGCACTTATCTGCGAACGTAATAGTTGTGCAGATTTATTTAGAAAAAAAAACAAGAGATAAATTTGTAGGTGTGGAGATGACCAAACCAAAACTATTCCAGTTTCTCATACTTTATAACTACTAGCAAAAAGGCCCTTGCGTTGCAACGGGAGAAAAATTACCGTACGCTCTTAATTTACCAAAAATGTTCTACAATCTGAGAATTTGTAGCTATTTCTTAAATACATGAAGAGTTGTTAAAATTGTTGTTAAAAAGATACAGGATTTTTTAATCATAAAAATAGTTTTTTTTGTCTGGAAAAGAACATGTTTGTATGGTCTCCTGTTAACGCAGGTACTTGCGCCTATATTTCATCATTATTTGTTACCATGCATGTCATAGGTATTGGTCCCCGTTTCATCACTATTTATATCTTATCAAGCTTGTCTTTTATTTTATTTTTTGTCATGCATGCCTCCTTTTTACTTTTTTCCATGCATGTCCTCTTTTTTTTCTTATATATAGGAGAATAGCGCAACATCTCATCTTTATCGGATCTCCTCTGCATTTTCTTTTTTATTTATTTTATAGCAGACATCCCATATTTATTGGGTCCTTCTTTTATTTCTTGTCATGCATGTCCTTATTTATTGGGTGTCTCTAGCAAATTTATCTTGAATTTCATGTCCAATCCTACTTTTGCTGAGGTGTTCATCCCCAATCTGAATCGGTACCGGTATGAAAAAAAGATGGATAATGCATTGTTGATTAACTTTGCAGCCTAGATAATATTTTTAAAATTGTTAACAAGTAAAATAACATCATATTCAGATTCTACATATTTTTCTAATCAAATTCCATATATAACATGTTAAATTTAGAGCTAAGGTTTAGAAGATATGAGTACTTAAAAAAACATTTGATATGTATGGTGGGTTTAATGTCAGAAACATCAGGGGGGGTTTCTACAAAATAGCATGATGGACTAAGAATATCTATTTCTTTTATTAGTAGGTATAGATATAGATCAAAAGAAAAACAGACAAGAGTAATGCTTGACTTTAATGAATTTTCCAGTGGTGGAGCAATCCATAGGTAAATTGTATCCATATGTTCTCCAAATTAAAACAACAACCTGACAATAATTGATGTTGTCTAGTGTCGGTTTTGTAATTTCACCAGGCCTGGAAAAAAGATGATGCATAAGCTACTTTGCATGATCATTATTCTTGCTTCTCTATTATCATCAAACGACAACTGGAACAGACAAGACAATGAATCACGACTAAATTCACTTGATTAGTTTTTCGGCAAGAACAAAAAAATGGCCACTACTAGATCGTGTAAACACGAACTACCAGTTGCACTGTTAATTTCATTGTCAGATTCACTTATTTGGCAGGGATCAGCCACATCCATCTCCCACTAACATCACTGCAAATAGGTTTACTCCACGCCTACAAGTAACATAAAAACAAGACGTGACCACTGCCAGGAGGAATTCTGGAGATTGTCAGCAAGATAACCACATCTGCAGGGACTCCATGCTATCGAAACTGCGGTCGCTTTGAACTCGCAGAGCTGATCTGGTGACGACTCCACAGAACCTGGACAAACAAGACCAAAATACAACTCAGACATACTGAAGTTTTTGTGGACAATTGGTGAATACTAAATCAATAGTTTAACGAGCTTAAAGGAACAAAGTTTTAGGTACTTAGGTAGTATCACAGAATAGCATAATATTGATCTCAACTGAACTTAAAACGTGTGACTGCAGACAGACACTCACTTCAGTGTGGGCACCATTGTAAGTTGGGATACATGGCCAGACAGAGGCACGTGAACCCCTAAAGGAACCAGTCCTGAAAAACTCGTGTAAAACTGGTACCTCTATTTTGCAGGAGTTCATTTACTGCCTAGGCACACTCTAGCATTATAACAAACTTCTACCTAAAGAAAAGAAAGAAACTGAGGTGCTGGTAGCGAGAATCAATACAATCACCTGAAAACTCTAAATTTCAGTCAATCATCTCAACCAGTATGATTTGCTTTGAGATTAGGAGCACAACCATGACATGAATATCTAAGAGTGATGGAGAGGTTGACTGCAACATTAAACAATTTCAGTTGGCCACATGCTGATAAGCACTCATTGATCTTATGAGATTGATTTCAGATAAAACA
Source organism: Triticum aestivum (assembly GCF_018294505.1). NCBI lineage: Eukaryota > Viridiplantae > Streptophyta > Magnoliopsida > Poales > Poaceae > Triticum > Triticum aestivum. The sequence continues at coordinate 703,799,679 of NC_057813.1, forward strand.
ACATCATGGGTTAAAATCTCAGTTGCCTGTGAGAACAAGTTCTTCTTATTTAGAGCAGTGACTCGAGATCTTATTTGTGACCATTCCAGCTATGCAGGTTTATCTCAAAACAACACTGCACGATAAAACTATACATCTGAAGATGACTAAAAGAGAACTTTTCTGCCTCCCTACATCTATCAAAAGAAAAAGTGTGCAAAGTGAGTTGTCCTTGACTGGAATGAATTTTCTCGAGGTGAAATAATCCACGGTAAACTGGATATAAAATTGTATTCCTTCTACTTTATCTTGATCATCAAAACTACTACTCGAAAAAAATTATAATGACCTGGTATTTTTAGCGATTCCATCTGAACTCGTGCATAAGATACTCAGTGTACAGGATCATTTCTCTTACTAACCCCATTGTCTTATAAAGGCAATCAAAACAAAAAAGACAAGAAACACCATTATGTTCCTGAGCTTTCTTAGTTTTCCCATGAGCCCAAGAAATTAAACTCTACTAAATAAAATAAGAATTACCAATTGCCATAATGAACATGAAGCAAGACAAGTCATGTGATAATTATGAAGGGAAGGAGATAACTTGGAAGCAATAGAAACTTTACCACTTCATATTCTCTTTGAAGACAATAATGATGGCGGGAAGTTGATATATGTCTGTGTTTCATACTTAAGATACTGCGGTACGTCATAAACCCTCTGAAGCTGCAATGTCTTGACATCCATTGAGAAATATCCAACAAGCGGATTCTCTAGAGATGAGGCTTCTATCTTTGTCAAGAGCAAGTACCTCTGTGTTGCATCTCTGATAAAATATTTGTACCCAGAATCTAGTGAAATTGTTTTTTCCGTCTGCCACTGGCTGGGACTCTCGCCTTTGTTCCGTGCAACCATATAGCTGAGATCGGATGAAGTTTCACCGTGGAAACCAAAGATCCCAAGCCTGCCTTCCCCTGCCTCCACAATGGCTATACCAACCTTGCTCCATTTTCTGCGCGGGAGGTCAGCAATGGAGAACTCCATCTTCCTAGTGTCAAGTAAGAGCAACTTTTTCCTCCCGAAGTCCAGCCAGTCGCAGTAGAAGCATCCATAAGCATATTGGCGGCTGAGAATAAAAGGGTGGACCCGTGACATCTCTGCCATGTCGCGCTCGCCAAGGCCCAAATTACTCCAACGCTTGGATGCAGAGGCTTGCCATTGTCCCGTGCTCGAAGAGAAGACGAACGCAGCCAGACTAGTTATGCAATGTGCCACCAAGATCACCCTGAATGTCGTCTCTCCCGCAGCTGCCTCCTCCTCACCGAGGGGAACGAGGAAAGGCTTGCACCGGGCCGGGCATACCATGGGGAACGGGTGCTCAAGCGAAGCGGCTAGGACGCGAGTCACCGGGGGGAGCAGGACGTACCGCCGGTGCAAGGGGTCGCACACCGAGAGATCTCTGAAGACCGGTGCAAGAGGCAGCTCATCTTGCCGGAGGTACGGGCGAGGAGGACACGGCCGTCGCGGATGTCCTGCACGGTCCAGTGGCAACGGGAGGGGATGAAGGAGAAGTAGAAGTCGGCGGCGCGGGCGAGCGCGCGGGCGGCGGGCGCGGAGGGGTGAGGCGGCATGGTGGGACGGAACATGCCGCCTGCCTGGAGGAATCCGAGTACTGATGGTGCGTGGAGGCGGCGGAATCTGCGGAGGAAGGAGTCGTGGGTGGTGAGTCGGTAGAAGGAGACGCAGGCTGCCGAGGCGCGGACGAGGTCTTCCGGGTCGGGCAGGCGGAGGAAGATCTCGGCCAGGAGGTGGTCCTTGAACTCCGTCAGAGGCGACGTCATCTTCTGACCGGCCGGCAGAAGAGGTAGCCGCCGGGAACCCTCGAACGAGATGGGAAGAGGAGGGCTGGCGGGGGGGGGGGGGGGGGGGGGGGGCTGTGTACTGCTGCGTGCTCGATCGACTTGTTTTTTGTTTTCTCTTTGTGCTACCGAAATGGGCTTTATTTGGCAAGACTGCAACCTGTAGCGGGCCAGGAAAAAAAACACCACCAGTGTTTCAAGTGGAAAGTGAAAACCATCCAGACTAAACTACACCGTTGTTTCTTAAAAAAAAAACTAAACTACAGTATTTAGGATTTCAACACATCCGCTTGTTCACCTTCTTGAGGAATTACCATGCATCCATTGAACAATGTCTCCGTCCAACACGTGCCCGTATAAACCATGAAAAAGTCAGAGAAAGGACACTTATCCAGAAATATTCGTACAAATACCCTCAAAATTTAAATTACAATGAAACACGTAAAGAGTTTGCAACTGTAATCACCAAAAATAATATGTGTTGGCGAGCGTATAATTTCATCTAGAAGCTCAGGGTTGGAAATAGATTCATCCCAAAAATATTTATTACATAAAAATCATCTACTCCCTCAGTTCCTAAATATAAGTCTTTCTAGATATTTCACTATGGACTACATACGAATGTATATAGACATAATTTAGAGTGTAGGTTCACTTATTTTGTTCCGTATGTAGTCTCTTATTGAAATCTCTAAAAAGACTTATATTTAGGAACAGAGGGAGTACGAGTTTGAGGTTCATTGGACGTCCCTATGTTGACCATTCTTATCCGTAGATGTTTGTTGTGACTACTGTTATGAAGTTGTTATCGGCTGGTTGATATGATCCATTTGCGCAACTCAAGCCAATTCTTTAGTAGTATCGAAAAAGGCTTTCGCCCCGCTTTATAAATAAAGCAACCACCGAACATAAAGTCAACAAAGTACCATCCGCAAACACACACACACACACAACGCCACCACAGGCAAGGTCTGACAGACAAGCACACACACAACAATCGGGTTCAGCTGTCGGCACAGCACAACAAGCCCAATAATCAGACGCACAAGCACACACAACACACATGGCGGCGACAACGACGCGGGGAACATCTAATCCGGCTCTGGCGGTGGAGGGGGAAGCGGTGGAGCCAACCGGAGAGCCATAGAGCGAAGCTGGGTTCTAACCAAAATAGCCCAATGATCGAACCAAAACAGTGTGGCGGTGCCAGATCAGACCGCAATTGAGGTTCCTATGCGGAGGACTGGGAGGAGTTGTATGATGGATTACCAGAACTGGGAGCCCCCGGACCGCTGACAGAAGGCGAGTGGCTGGCCACGGAGCTATTTCTGCTGAATGATGCGGAGCCACAAGCCACCCTCTCGGTCCGTAATCTGCCAGAGCCACCTAGTCAGCAGAGCAATGTTCATGCGTTTGGAGGACATGATCCCGAGGCCACCCTGATCACGAGGCTTACAGATCTCAGTCCACCAAACCATGTGGTACTTCTGCTTATCGCCCTCGCCAGCCCAGAAGAAGCGTCCCTGGACTCTAGCAATCTCATGATGCAGCGTCTCAGGAAGGTTGTAGAAGCTCATAATGAATAGGAGCAGGCTAGATAGGGACGAGTTAATGAGCACAGTCCGTGCTGCTTTAGAAAGTGACCGCCTCTGCCAAGGCTCAATGCAGTACTGGAGCTCGCCCACAGTAGGGCGCAGCTCGGCCACCGTGAGCCGCATATCACTAATGGGGATCCCCAAATAAGTCGTGGGGAAGCTCCCGAGCTAACATTTAAGCCGGTCCGCGATGCTCTTGCATTCGTCTTGGGGGTAGCACAAGACCATCACCGCACTCTTATCGAAGTTAATCCTGAGACCAGACTGTTGGGGAACGTAGCAGAAATTAAAAAAATACTACGCATCACCAAGATCTATCTATGGAGAGACTAGCAACGAGGGGAAGGAGAGTGCATCTACATACCCTTGTAGATCGCTAAGCGGAAGCGTTCAAGAGAACGGGGTTGAAGGAGTCGTACTCATCGTGATCCAAATCACCGGAGATCCTAGTGCCGAACGGACGGCACCTCCGCGTTCAACACACGTGCAGCCCGGTGACGTCTCCCATGCCTTGATCCAGCAAGGAGAGAGGGAGAGGTTGGGTAAGACTCCGTCCAGCAGCAGCACAACGGCGTGGTGGTGGTGGAGGAGCGTGGCAATCCTGCAGGGCTTCGCCAAGCACTGCGGGAGAGGAGGAGGACTTGGGAGAGAGGAAGGGCTGCGCCAGAACTTGGGGTGCGGCTGCCCTCCCACCCCTCCACTATTTATAGGTGGGGAGGAGAGGGGGCCGGCCCCCCTAGGTCTCATCTAGGGTTGGGGGCGGCGGCCAAGGGGGGAGGAGTGCCTCCCAAGTCAAGTGGAGGCCCTCCCCCTTAGGGTTTCCCCTCTCCCATGCGCATGGGCCTTGGGGGGGCTGGTGCCCCTGGCCCATTAAGGCTATGGCGCCCCCCTACAGCCCATGCTGCTGTATTGGACGTGGTGGAACAATTTCCGGACCTCCAGACCCCTCCGGAATCCTCCGGAACCTTCTGGAAGCTTCCCGGTACAATACCGAAAAACCCGAACTTTTCCCGGAACCCGAACAACAACTTTCCATATATAAATCTTTACCTCTGGACCATTCCGGAACTCCTCGTGACATCCGGGATCTCATCCGGGACTCCGAACAACATTCGGTAACCACATATATCTATTCCCTATAACCCTAGCGTCATCGAACCTTAAGTGTGTAGACCCTACGGGTTCGGGAACCATGCAGACGTGACCGAGACGTTCTCCGGTCAATAACCAACAGCGGGATCTGGATACCCATGTTGGCTCCCACATGTTCCACAATGATCTCATCGGATGAACCACGATGTCAAGGACTCAATCGATCCCGTATTCAATTCCCTTTGTCTAGTGGTATTGTACTTGCCCGAGATTCGATCATCGGTATCCCGATACCTTGTTCAATCTCGTTACCGGCAATTCTCTTTACTCGTTCCGTAACACATCATCCCGTGATCAACCCCTTGGTCACATTGTGCACATTATGATGATGTCCTACCGAGTGGGCCCAGAGATACCTCTCCGTCACACGGAGTGACAAATCCCAGTCTCGATTCGTGCCAACCCAACAGACACTTTTGGAGATACCCGTAGTGTACCTTTATAGCCACCCAGTTATGTTGTGACGTTTGGTACACCCAAAGCATTCCTACGGTATCCGGGAGTTGCACAATCTCATGGTCTAAGGAAAAGATACTTGACATTAGAAAAGCTTTAGCATACGAACTACATGATCTTTGTGCTAGGCTTAGGATTGGGTCTTGTCCATCACATCATTCTCCTAATGATGTGATCCCGATATCAATGACATCCAATATCCATGGTCACGAAACCGTAACCATCTATTGATCAACAAGCTAGTCAACTAGAGGCTTACTAGGGACATGGTGTTGTCTATGTATCCACACATGTATCTGAGTTTCCTATCAATAGAATTATAGCATGGATAATAAACGATTATCATGAACAAGGAAATATAATAATAATAACTAATTTATTATTGCCTCTAGGGCATATTTCCAATAGTCTCCCACTTGCACTAGAGTCAATAATCTAGTTCACATCGCCATGTGATTAACACTCACAGGTCACATCGCCATGTGACCAACATCCAGAGAGTTTACTAGTGTCACTAAACTAGTTCACATCATCATGTGATTAAGACTCAATGAGTTCTGGGGTTTGATCATGTTTTTCTTGTGAGAGAGGTTTTAGTCAACGGATCTGAAACATTCAGATCTGTATGTACTTCGCAAATTTCTAGGTCATATTGTAAATGTTGCTTCCACGCTCCACTTGGAGCTATTCCAAATGGTTGCTCCACTATACGTATCCGGTTTGCTACTCAGAGTCATTCGGATAGGTGTTAAAGCTTGCATCGACGTAACCCTTTACGCCGAACTCTTTATCACCTCCATAATCGAGAAACATGTCCTTATGACTCCAAGGACAATTTTGACCTCTATCTCGTGATCCACTCCTTGATCACCTTTGTACCCTCTTGCCAGACATGTGGCAAGGCACACATCAGGTGCAGTACACAGCGTAGCATACTATGGAGCCTACGTCTAAGCATAGGGGACGACCTTCGTCCTTTCTCTCTATTCTGCCGTGGTCGAGCTTTAAGTCTTAACTTCATACCTTACAACTCGTGCAAGAACTCCTTCTTTGACTGATCCATCTTGAACACCTTCAAGATCATGTCAAGGTACATGCTCATTTGAAAGTACCATTAAGCTTTTTTTGATCTATCCTCATAGATCTTGATGCTCAATGTTCAAGCAGCTTAATCCAGGTTTTCCCTTGAAAAACACTTTTCAAATAACCCTATATGCTTTCCAGAAATTCTACAACATTTCTGATCAACAATATGTTAACAACATATACTCATCAGAAATTCTATACTGCTCCCACTCACTTCTTTGGAAATACAAGTTTCTCATAAACTTTGTATAAACCCAAAATCTTTGATCATCTCATCAAAGTGTATATTCTGACTCCGAGATGCTTGCTCTAATCCAAGGAAGGATCGCTGGAGCTAGCATACCTTTTAGCATCCTAAGGATTGACAAAACCTTTCTGATTGTATCACATACAACCTTTCCTTACGAAAGCTGGTAAGGAAACTCGTTTTGACATCCATCTGCCAGATTTCCTAAATGCAGCTAATGCTAACATGATTCCGACGGACTTAAGCTTCGCTATGGATGAGAAAATCTCATCGTAGTCAACTTCTTGAACTTGTGAAGAACTCTTCGCCACAAGTCGAGCTTCATAGACGGTGACATTACCGTCCACGTTCGTATTCTTCTTAAAGATCCATTTATCTCAATGGCTTGCCGATCATCGGGCAAGTCCACCAAAGTCCATGCTTTGTTTTGATACATGGATCCTATCTCGGATTTCATGGCTTCTAACCATTTGTCGGAATATGGGCCCACCATCGCTTCCCCATAGCTCGTAGGTTCATTGTTGTCTAGCAACATGACCTTCAAGACAGGATTACCATACAACTCTGAAGTAGTACGCATCCTTGTCACCCTACGAGGTACGGCAGTGACTTGATCCGAAACTTCATGATCACTATCATAAGCTTCTACTTCAATTGGTGTAGGCGCCACATGTACAACTTCCTGTGCCCTGCTACACACTAGTTGAAGTGACGGTGCAATAACCTCATCAAGTCTCCACCATCCTCCCACTCAATTTTCGAGACAAACTTTTCCTCGAGAAAGGACCCGATTCAAGAAACAATCCCTATTGCTTTCAGATCTGAATTAGGAGGTATACCCAACTGTTTTGGGTGTCCTATGAAGATGCTTTTTATCCGCTTTGGGTTCGAGCTTATCAACCTGAAATTTTTTCACATAAGCGTTGCAGCCCCAAACTTTTAAGAAACGACAACCTAGGTTTCTCCAAACGGTGTCGTCTCAATGGAATTACGTGGTGCCCTATAAAGTGAGTGTGGTTGTCTCTAATGCCTAACCCATGAACGATAGTGGTAATTCGATAAGAGACATCATGGTACGCACCATATCCAATAGTGTGCAACTATGATGTTCGGACACACCATCACACTATGGTGTTCCAGGCGGTATTTATTGTGAAACAATTTCCACAATGTCTTAATTGCGTGCCAAAGCTCGTTACTCAGATACTCATCTCTATGATCATATCATAGACATTTTATCCTCTTGTCACAATGACCTTCAACTTCACTCTGAAGTTACTTGAACCATTCAATAATTCAGTCTTGGGTTTCATCAAGTAAATATACAGTATGTACTCAAATCATCCGTGAAGTAAGAACATAACGATATCCACTGTGTGCCTCAGCACTCATTGGACTGCATACATCAAAATGTATTACTTCCAACAAGTTGCTTTCTTGTTCCATTTTACTGAAAACGAGGCTTTCAGTCATCTTGCCCATGTGGTATGATTTGCATGTCTCAAGTGATTCAAAATCAAGTGAGACCAAACGATCCATCTGCATGGAGTTTCTTCATGCGTACATACCAATAGACATGGTTCGCATGTCTCAAACTTTTCAAAAACGAGTGAGTCCAAAGATCCATCAACATGGAGCTTCTTCATGCGTTTTATACCAATATGACTTACTATTGGGGAACGTAGTAATTTCAAAAAAATTCCTACGCACACGCAAGATCATGGTGATGGAATAGCAACGAGAGGGGAGAGTGTTGTCCACGTACCCTCGTAGACCGTAAGTGGAAGCGTTATGACAACGCGGTTGATGTAGTCGTATGTCTTCACGATCCGACCGATCCAAGTACCGAACGTACGGCACCTCCGTGTTCAGCACACGTTCAGCTCGATGACGTTCCCCGAGCTCCAATCCAGCAAAGCGTCGGGGATGAGTTCCGTCAGCACGACGGCGTGGTGACGATGATGATGTTCTTGCGGCGCAGGGCTTCGCCTAAACTCCGCGACGATATGACCGAGGTGGAATATGGTGGAGGGGGGCACCGCACACGGCTAAGGAACGATCCGTAGATCAACTTGTGTGTCTCTAGGGTGCCCCCACGCCCCCGTATATGAAGGAGCAAGGGGGAGGCTGGCCGACCCTTGTGGGCGCGCCAAGGAGGAGGAGTAGGACTCCTCCTTTCCTACTCCTACTAGGAGGGTGAAAGGAAGGGGGAGAGGGGGAAGGAAAGAGGGGGGGCGCCGCCCCCCCTCCTAGTCCAATTCGGACCAGAGGGAGAGGGGCGCGCGGCCCACCCTGGCCGCCCCTCTCTCTTTCCACTAAGGCCCATGTGGCCCATTAACTCTCCCGGGGGGGGGGGTTCCGGTAACCCTCCAGCACTCCGTTTTTCTCCGAGATCACCCTGAACACTTCCGGTGTCCGAATATAGTCGTCCAATATATCAATCTTTATGTCTCGACCATTTCGAGACTCCTCGTCATGTCCGTGATCACATCCGGGACTCCGAACAAACTTCGGTACATCAAAACTTATAAACTCATAATAAAACTGTCATCGTAACGTTAAGCGTGCGGACCCTACGGGTTCAAGAACTATGTAGACATGACCTAGAACTATTCTCGGTCAATAACCAATAGTGGAACCTGGATGTTCATATTGGTTCCTACATATTCTACGAAGATCTTTATTGGTCAAACTGCATAACAACATACGTTGTTCCCTTTGTCATCGGTATTTTACTTGCCCGAGATTCGATCGTCGGTATCCAATACCTAGTTCAATCTCGTTACCGGCAAGTCTCTTTACTCGTTCCGTAATACATCATTTCGTAACTAACTCATTATTTACAATTCTTGCATGGCTTAAGTGATGAGTATTACCGAGAGGGCCCAGAGATACCTCTCCGACAATCGGAGTGACAAAACCTAATCTCGAATTATGCCAACTCAACATGTACCTTTGGAGACACCTATAGAGCACCTTTATAATCACCCAGTTACGTTGTGACATTTGGTAGCACCCAAAGTGTTCCTCCGGTAAACGGGAGTTGCATAATCTCATAGTCATAGGAACATGTATAAGTCATGAAGAAAGCAATAGCAACATACTAAACGATCAAGTGCTAAGCTAACGGAATGGGTCAAGTCAATCACATCATTCTCCCAATGATGGGATACCGTTAATCAAATGACAACTCTTTTGTCCATGGCTTGGAAACATAACCATCTTTGATAAACGAGCTAGTCAAGTAGAGGCATACTAGTGACACTATGTTTGTCTATGTATTCACACATGTATTATGTTTCCGGTTAATACAATTCTAGCATGAATAATAAACATTTATCATGATATAAGGAAATAAATAATAACTTTATTATTGCCTCTAGGGCATATTTCCTTCAGTCTCCCACTTGCACTAGAGTCAATAATCTAGTTCACATCGCCATGTGATTCAATACCAATATTCACATCTATATGTGATTAATACCCATAGTTCACATCGTCATGTGATCAACACCCAAAGGGTTTACTAGAGTCAATAATCTAGTTCACATCGTTATGTGATTAACACCCGAAGAGTACTAAGGTATGATCATGTTTTGCTTGTGAGAGAAGTTTAGTCAACGGGTCTGTCACATTCAGAGTCGTATGCATTTTGCAAATATTCTATGTCTACAATGCTCTGCACGGAGCTACTCTAGCTAATTGCTCCCACTTTCAATATGTATCCAGATTGAGACTTAGAGTCATCTGGATCAGTGTAAAAGTTTGCACCGATGTAACTTTTACGATGAACTCTTTTATCACCTCCATAATCGAGAAACATCTCCTTAGTCCTTACTAAGGATATTCTTGACCGCTGTCCAGTGATCTACTATTAGATCAAAATTGTATTCCTTTGCCAAACACAGAGCAAGGTATACAATAGGTCTGGTTCACAGCTAGCATACTTTATAGAACCTATGAGTGAGGCATAGGGAATGACTTTTCATTCTCTTTCTATTTTCTGCCATAGTCGGGTTTTGAGTCTTACTCAATTTCATACCTTTGCAACATAGGCAAGAACTCTTTCTTTGACTGTTCCATTTTAAACTACTTCAAAATCTTGTCAAGGTGTGTACTTATTGAAAAATCTTATCAAGCGTCTTGATCTATCTCTATAGATCTTGATGCTCAATGTGTAAGCAGCTTCATCGAGGTCTTTCTTTGAAAAACTCCCTTCAAACACTTCTTTATGCTTTCCAGAAAATTCTACATCATTTCCGATCAACAATATGTCATTCACATATACTTATCAGAAAGGTTGTAGTGCTCCCACTCATTTTCTTGTAAATACATGCCTTTTCCAAAAGTCTGTATAAAACCATATGCTTTAATCAACTCATCAAAGCGTATATTCCAACTCCGAGATGCTTGCACCAGTCCATTGATGGATTGCTGGAGCTTGCACATTTTGTTAGCACCTTTAGGATTAACAATACCTTCTGGTTGCATCATATACAACTCTTCTTCCAGAAATCCATTCAAGAATGCAGTTTTGAAATCCATTTGCCAAATTTCATAATCATAAAATGCAGCAATTGCTAACATGATTCGGACAGACTTAAGCATCTCTACGGGTGAGGAAGTCTCATCGTAGTCAACCCCTTGAACTTGTCGAAAACCTTTTGCAACAAGTCGAGCTTAGTAGATAGTAACACTACTATCAGTGTCCGTCTTCCTCTTGAAGATCCATTTATTTAACATGGCTTGCTGATCATCAAGCAAGTCAATCAAAGTCCATACTTTGTTCTCATACATGGATCATATCTCAGATTTTATGGCCTCAACCCATTTCGTGGAATCTGGGCTCATCATCGCTTCCTCATAGTTCGTAGGTTCATCATGGTCTAGTAACATGACTTCTAGAACATGATTACCGTACCACTCTGGTGCGGATCTTACTCTGGAAGACCTACGAGGTTTGGTAGCAACTTGATCTGAAGTTTCATAATCATCATCATTAACTTCCTCACTAATTGGTGTAGGAATCACTAGAACTGATTTCTATGATGAACTACTTACCAATAAGGGAGAAGGTACAATTACCTTATCAAGTTCTACTTTCCTCCCACTCACTTCTTTCGAGAGAAACTTCTTCTCTAGAAAGGATCCATCTTAGCAACAAATATCTTGCTTTCGGATCTGTGATAGAAGGTGTACCCAACAGTATCCTTTGGGTATTCTATGAAGACGCACTTCTCCGATATGGGTTCGAGCTTATCAGGTTGAAAACCTTTTTCATATAAGCATCGCAACTCCAAACTTTAAGAAACGACAGCTTAGGTTTATTGCTAAACCATAGTTCATACGGTGTCGTCTCAACGGATTTAGATGGTGCCCTATTAAACGTGAATGCAACTGTCTCTAATGCATAACCCCAAAACGATAGTGGTAAACTGATAAGAGACATCATAGATTGCACCATATCTAGTAAAGTACAATTACGACGTTCGGACACACCATTACATTGTGGTGTTCTAGGTGGCGTGAGTTGCGAAACTATTTCACATTGTTTTATATGAAGGCCAAACTCGTAACTCAAATATTCTTCTCCACGATCAGATCGTAGAAACTTTATTTTCTTGTTGCGATGATTCTTCACTTCACTCTGAATTTCTTTGAACATTTCAAATATTTCAGACTTGTGTTTCATTAAGTAGATATACCCATATCTGCTCAAATCATCTGTGAAGGTTAGAAAATAACGATACTCGCCACGTACATCAATACTCATTGGACCGCACACATCGGTATGTATTATTTCCAACAAGTCAGTAGCTCGTTCCATTGTTCCGGGAATGGAGTTTTAGTCATCTTGCCCAAAAGGCACGGTTCGCAAGCATCAAATGATTCATAACCAAGTGATTCCAAAAATCCATCTTTATGGAGTTTCTTCATGCGCTTTGCACCAATATGACCCAAACGGCAGTGTCACAAATAAGTTGCACTATCATTATCAACTTTGTATCTTTTGGCATCAATATTATGAATATGTGTATCACTACGATCGAGATCCAACAAACTATTTTCATTGGGTGTATGACCATTGAAGGTTTTATTCATGTAAACAGAACAACAATTATTCTTTTGACTTTAAATGAATAACCGTATCGCAGTAAACATGATCAAATCATATTCATGTTCAACGCAAATGCCAAATAACATTTATTTAGGTTTAACACTAATCTCGAAAGTATAGGGAGTGTGCGATGATGATCATATCAATCTTGGAACTACTTCCAATACCCATCGTCACTTCACCCTCAACTAGTCTCTGTTTATTCTGTAACTCCTATTTCAAGTCACTAATTTTTAGCAATCGAACAAGTATCAAATACTCAGGGGCTACTATAAACACTAGTAAGGAACACATCAATAATCTGTATATCAAATATACCCTTGTTCACTCTGCCATCCTTCTTATCCACCAAATATTCAGGGTATTTCCAGTGACCATTTCCTTTGCAGTGTAAGCACTCAGTTTCAGGCTTTGGTTCAGCTTTGGGCTTCTTCGTGGGAGTGACAACTTGCTTGTCATTCTACTTGAAGTTCCCCTTTCTTTCCCTTTGCCCTTTTCTTGAAACTAGTGATCTTGTCAACCATCAACACTTGATGCTCTTTCTTGATTTCTACCTTCATCGATTTCAATATCACGAAGAGCTCGGGAATCGCTTTCGTCATCCCTTGCATACTATAGTTCATCACAAAGTTCTACTAACTTGGTGATGGTGACTAGAGAACTCTGTCAATCACTATCTTATCTGGAAGATTATCTCCCACTTGATTCAAGCGATTGTAGTACCCAGACAATCTGAGCACATGCTCACTAGTTGAGCGATTCTCCTCCATCTTTTAGACATAGAACTTGTTGGAGACTTCATATCTCTCAACTCGGGTATTTGCTTGAAATATTAACTTCAACTCCTGGAACATCTCATATGATCCATGACGTTCAAAACGTCTTTGAAGTCCCGATTCTAAGCCATTAAGCATGGTGCACTAAACTATCAAGTAGTCATCATATTGAGCTAGCCAAACGTTCATAACGTCTGCATCTGCTCCTGCAATAGGTCTGTCATGTAGCGGTGCATTAAGGACATAATTCTTCTATGCAGCAATGAGGATAAACCTCAGATCACGGATCCAATCCGCATCATTGCTACTAACATCTTTCAATACAATTTTCTCTATGAACATATCAAAATAAACATATGAAAGCAACAATGCAAGCTATTGATCTACAACATAATTTGCAAAATACTACCAGGACTAAGTTCATGATAAATTTAAGTTCAATTAATCATATTACTTAAGAACTCCCACTTAGATAGACATCCCTCTAATCTTATAAGTGATTACGTGATCCATATCAACTACACCATGTCCAATCGTCACGTGAGATGGAGTAGTTTCAACCGTGAACATCATTATGTTGATCATATCTACTATATGATTCACGCTCGACCTTTTGGTCTCCGTGTTCCGAGGCCATATCTGCATATGCTAGGCTCGTCAAGTTTAACCTGAGTATTCTGCGTGTGCAAAACTGGCTTGCACCCATTGTAGATGGACGTTGAGCTTATCACACCCGATCATCATGTGGTGTCTGGGCACGACGAACTTTGGCAATGGTGGATACTCAGGGAGAACACTTCTTGATAATTTAGTGAGAGATCATCTTAAAATGCTACTGAGGGAGTCCTGGACTAGGGGGTGTCCGGATAGCCGGACTATTATCATCGGCCGGACTCCAAGACTATGAAGATACAAGATTGAAGACTTCATCCCGTGTCCGGATGGGACTTTCCTTGGCGTGGAAGACAAGCTTGGCGATACGGATATGTAGATCTCCTACCATTGTAACCGACTCTGTGTAACCCTAGCCCTCTCCGGTGTCTATATAAACCGGATGGCTTTAGTCCGTAGGAAGGACAATCATACCATAGGCTAGCTTCTAGGGTTTAGCCTCCTTGATCTCGTGGTAGATCTACTCTTGTAACACACATCATCAATATTAATCAAGCAGGACGTAGGGTTTTACCTCCATCAAGAGGGCCCGAACCTGGGTAAAACATCGTGTCCCTTGTCTCCTGTTACCATCCGCCTAGACGCACAGTTCAGGACCCCCTACCCGAGATCCGCCGGCTTTGACACCTACATTGGTGCTTTCATTGAGAGTTCCTCTGTGTCGTCACCGATAGGCTCGATGGCTTCTTCGATCATCATCAACGACACAGCCCAGGGTGAGACCTTCCTCCCTGGACAGATCTTCGTATTCGGCGGCTTTGCACTACGGGCCAATTCGCTTGGCCATCTGGAGCATATCGAAAGCTACGCCCCTGGCCGTCAGGTCAGATTTGGAAGTTTGAACTTCACGGCAGACATCCGCGGGGACTTGATCTTCGATGGATTCGAGCCACAGCCAAGCGCGCCGCACTGTCATGATGGGCATGATTTAGCTCTGCAGCCGGACAGTACCCTGGAGGCCGCACTCGAGTCCGCTCCAATCTTCAATTCGGAGCCGGCTGTGCAGATCGAGGACGGATGGCTAGACACCGCCTCGGGGGCTGCAACCTCTACAGCGATAGAGCCGAACACTGATCTTGTCCCTCGTGAAGCCCGTGACTCCGAGGTGTCGGACTCTTCGCCGGTCTCCGAGCCTCCCGCGCCCCCTCTAATCGAATCCGGTTGGGCGCCGATCATGGAGTTCACCGCAACAGACATCTTTCAACACTCACCTTTCGGCGACATCTTGAGTTCGCTAAAGTATCTCTCGTTATCAGGAGAGCCCTGGCCGGACTGCGGTCAGGACGGTTGGGATGCGGACGACGAAGAAATTCAACGCCCACCCACCACCCACTTAGTAGCCACTGTCGACGATCTAACCGACATGCTAGACTTCGACTCCGAAGACATCGACGGTATGGACGACGATGCCGGAGACGACCAAGAACCAGCGCCTATTGGGCACTGGCAAGCCACCCCAACTCACGATGTGTACATGGTGGATACACCACAAGGAATCGATAATGAGGAACAACGGGACGTGGCGAAGGATAACTCCCCCAACAAACAACCAAAACGGCGACGCAAGCGCCGCCCGAAGTCCCGCCTCGATAAAAACGGCACCCATACAGACCCGGCCCTAGAGCAGGGCAAAGCAGTGGACGGCGAACATGCCACCAAGCAATCGTCCGAACACGGTGAACTGGTCAAGCAACCCATCCCCGACAAAAACATGAGCCTAGACGATCTCACGCCGAACACATCACCAGAGCATAAGAACCTTCATAAAAGGCTCGTCGCTACTGCAAGAAGTTTGAAGAAGCAAAAGCGGAAGCTCAAAACAGCAGAGGACGCACTTAGAATGAGATGGAGCAAAGTACTCAATACCGCAGATAAATATGACGCTAGTCGCTAGGCAAAGAGTTACCCGAAGCGCAAGCTGTTGCCCAAATTCGACGAGGAGGCCTTAGAGCCCCCGCAGTCAAAAAAGAAAGAGGCCGCCTGGCCGGATAGACGACCAGATGACAGGCTAAGAGCAGCAAGGGGCTCCGCACACAAGCCGGCACACGATCAGCATAAAGATCCTCGGAAAAAGGATGACCCGGTCAGGTCTATCTATGGGCCAAAAAAGAAGACTCCAGGAAGCAACACAACCCGCCGAGCGTTTGAAGACAACGGCACACCTAAATACAGGGGCGCCGCACACCCACTATGTTTCACCGACGAGGTACTGGATCATGAATTTCCAGCGGGATTCAAACCCGTAAACATAGAGGCATATGACGGAACAACAGACCCCGGAGTCTGGATTGAGGATTATATCCTACACATACATATGGCCAGAGGAGACGATCTCCATGCCATAAAATACCTACCCCTCAAGCTCAAAGGGCCAGCTCGGCATTGGCTCAAAAGCCTCCCAGAAAATACCATTGGAAGTTGGGAAGAGCTCGAGGATGCGTTTCGAGCAAATTTTCAAGGGACTTATGTCCGCCCTCCGGATGCAGACGATTTAAGTCACATAACTCAACAGCCCGGAGAGTCAGCATGCAAATTCTGGAACAGGTTCCTCACCAAAAAGAACCAAATAGTTGACTGTCCGGACGCCGAAGCCTTAGCAGCCTTTAAGCACAACGTCCGAGACGAATGGCTCGCCAGACACCTCGGCCAGGAAAAACCAAGAACAATGGCCACACTAACAAGCCTCATGACCCGCTTTTGCGCGGGGGAAGACAGCTGGCTGGCTAGATGCCGCACCAGCGACCCGAGTACATCCAAAGTCAGGGATGGAAATGGGAAATCACGACGCAGAAAAGATCAGCGCCGGAATAAGGAAAATGACCCAAATAGCACGGCGGTCAACGCCGGATTCAAAAGCTCTCGGCCGAATAATAAAACACTTCCCCTCAAGGACAACAGCGACGAGCTATCCAACCTAAACAAAATTCTGGATAGGCTATGTCAAATACATAGTACCTCCGGGAAGCCTGTAAACCATACCCACAGAGATTGTTGGGTCTTCAAACAGTCCGACCGACTTAACGCCGAACGCAAGGGGCTCGACACACCAAGCGAAGACGACAACGAACCCCACAAGCAGCATGCCGGAAAATAGAAGACTTTCCCACTAGAAGTCAAAACAGTGAACTCACTTCATGTGATAACACGAAAACACAGTGCGGCACCTGCCATACCAGGACACCTGCCATACCAGGACACCTGCCATACCCTACAAAAATTCACCGTAGCAGCACTTCCTTCAAAGGAGTGACGCCAGGCCTTTAAGCCAATTGAACAGGCTCTATACCACTAGAGGTTGTGTTCGGTTCATCCGACAACCTCCGTCGCGAAAAGCTCACTCTCCATATCGCCCCATTTCACAGTGGCCCTCAAGCACTACTGGGATGCGAAGCTTCCGCCCACTTTAACGCACTACGCGTCTCTTACGCTTAAAATGCCCGGTCCACACGGCATAATCTCATTAAAGAGTAACTCTGAGTGTACCTCGACCATGGAGAACGTGAGGCCGCCTTGACAGCCACACAATAATCCGACCTTGCAGGTCAAAGCCCCTAAAAACAGGTCATTCAGACCTTGGACACGGTTAGGCGAGTCCAGCGTAAATAAACAAGGGGCTTCCCAGCCGCATACCCCTTTACAAGGGGCTGCGCGTATAAACGATGAGAGCCAATAAAGCTCAACTTTATTCATCTTCCAAATTATACTTTATTTTAAATACAAATTTTGCACGATATTTCTTCCAAACTAAGTCCTTCTCTTTTACAGATGAAGCACGTGCTACACCCGTCCAAGATACAGTACAACGGAGACACAGGCGCAGACGTGCAGCAAGGACCCGTTGCAAGGATTCTTTTCAGATTAAGACCCTGCGTAAACCTTTCTTACTGTCTCTTGTTGATACACATCCCCCGGTTTTCTACCATAACCGAGGAGGAGGCTGGCGTTTTGGCATCGGCCGCGTCAGAAGTTCCCGCCTGTACCTGGACACTAGGGGCTTAGGGCATTGTTCTGCCCGGTATCATAAAGACCGAACACCTCAGGGAGTGTTCGGCGTCTCGAGTTAGGCCTTATATGCATCAGCTCCGAATCATGTCTTTGGTCAAATGTTGGGTTTGCCCGGCTCCTGTGTTTTGCTGCCTTACGTTCCGCTCCATCGGCTAACGCGGCACCAGGAGAACTACTGCGATTGTGCCCCGGTTCGGCCGGGCGAGCACCTCAGTAGAGAAAGCCGAAAACTGACTGTCATGATATAGCGAGAGACTGGTCAACCACTCGATCGACTATTGGAATGTTTAGAATTCCTCCGCTTTGACGAAGGACCGCTTCCCGGTCAGGCACATACGCGCCCCGAGTTCGGAGAGCGCGGTGCCTCTAGGGGCTATATAGTAGCCCCACCATCGAGCTCCTATGGCTAAGTGAAAGTGATAAAGCATTATAGTCCGGTTGCCTAGTTTGCTATGCTATCACCTCCTTCAAAGGACCAAGACGTTGGATTAAGTGTGAAAAAGCGCTTTTCTTTTTTGCAAACACCCCCGCACCATGTGCGTGGGGGCTGAAGCCAAAGACTGCAACTTTCAGGTTATTCATACATATACGGCCGCACAGGAGATAGTTCAATACTTGAACGCACAAGTATAAAAAGCCGTTGCATTATAAACATGATCTCAGAAATCATACATGTCATTTAAACATAACATCTTTCGAGCACTGCGACTCTATTAAATGAGCGCCCTGCAGGACTTCCTCAAAATAGTGCTCGGCGGGTAATCGGCTTTTGTCCGAACCCCGGGATGCAACAGCGGTGGCATCCATCTCCGCCCAGTATGTTTTCACATGGGCGAGAGCCATCCGTGCACCTTCTATGCATGCCGACCGCTTCATCGCCTTGATATGCGGCACCGCCCCAAGGAATTGCTGCAACAAGCCAAAATAACTCTTCGGCTTGGGCCTTTCCGGCCACAGATGAGCGACCACATCCGTCATGGCAAGTCCGGACAATCTATTCAGCTCAGCCCACTCAGCCAGCCGATCAGTCAACGGAAGTGGACGCTCCGGACTATGGAATTGAGACCAGTAAAGCTCTTCCATTTCGTGATCCTTCTGGCTTCGGAAGTGCACGACTGCGTCCGCCGCACTCGCCGCCAAATCCAGATAAGGATCCTCCGCACCACACAACTGGCCCAGCTGAGCATACTTCAGATCTGTGAACTTCCTACGCAGAAGAAAGGGCTTTCCAGCCGCAATGTCTCCGGCTTGACGCAGTTCCTCCTTCATAGCCCGCATCGCACTCCGGGCATCCTTGACTTCGGCGGTGGCCTTCTTCAGGCCCTCTTGTTCCACTCGGCGTTCTCCTTCAAGAACCTCACAACGGTCGGTAGCATCTTTTAATTTCAAGGCCATTCCGGCCATCTCTTCCCTGCTTCGGCAGTGAGCAGCCTTTTCGGCTTTTAGCTCTTTCGCTGCCTTCGAGGCAGCCACATCACTTTTCCTGGATTGCTCCTTGGCTCGAGCAAGCTCTGCTCGAAGGTCTTCCACAGCAGCGGCACCATCTGCATCAAGCATACAAATTGTAAGGAATGGGCGTCAGCTCCCTTACTAGGCGACCGCAGAGCAACCACCTACCTGGTGAATCATCAAGTCGTTTATTGACCAGCGCGATGTCTGCATCCGCAACATCGAGTTGCCTCTTCAGTTCGGCAACTCCATCAGTCCGGCTGGCCACCGAACTTTCCGCCACCTGCATAGGAAAGGCGACATTCTATAACTGAGATTATGATCCTTGGCATGCTGTCACTTTCGACAGCATACCAAGTCTCAGGGGCTACTATCTATACAAGGCGCACTCCATGTGCAAAACTGTCAAAAGGTATGTCATTTTTTGCGTACCTCAAACCCCGTCAGCAAACTTCCGACGGCCTCATACAACCCGCTTTCGGCGCATGAGATCCTCTCAATCACCATACTCATTAATGTGCGGTGATCTTCTGGGATAGACGCCCTCTTGAGAAAATCCTGCAGTTCCACCGGCCGTACTCCAATGGGTGCCGAACTCTCCGGCCCCGCCAGACTCGGGGAGACCCTCCATGACGACACCTCAGGGTCGTCCGCCCCGCCCGACGGGGCGGCAGATGGAGGCGTCTCGCTTTCCATCATCTCCAGACAAAGGTCCCCCGAAGATGAGCTCTGCTGAGATGGGCTGAGATCCGAACTACAAGGTGAAAACTTCGGTTACCCTTAGAAATAAAGCAGGGGTGTCTCCTATTACAAAATCCCCCCTTTTTTACTTACGGCTCGCTGGAGGGCTGACTCCTCTGGGGAGACTGTGCGGCCGGGGCTCTTCTCGGTGCAGGACCTTCCGGCGCAGATTTCCTTCCCCGCTTTGAGGCCTTGGCCTCCGGGTCTTCGGAAGCGGTGCTCTTCTCCCCCTGGAAGGAGGGATTCTCGATTCCCCCCTTATTGAAGGCCTCCTTGGTGGAGGTGGTAGTATCCCTGTGCCCCCCTTCGCTCTCCTCCGAAGGCGCAAACTCCAACATTTTGACTAACACGGGATCCGGCGTGGTCTCAGAGAGGGGGCTGGACACCATATCAGTTTTGCTTGTGCTATCCACTCCTGTCCAAGGGATAGCTGGTTAAAAGGCAAACCCATGATAAATAAATGGACAATAAGTCCGGACACAGGGCTACTTACTTGAGTATCCGGGCGATTGCAGCTTAGGCCAGCGTCCTCGGTCATGTCCGGACGCATCTCGTGCGATCCGAAGAACAGTTTGTACATCTCCGCAGGTGTCAAACCCATGAAGTGTTGGAGAGCTTGTGGCCCCTCTGGATTAAAATTCCCACAGGTGGAGGGGGCGATGTTTGCAGGACAGAAGGCGCCGGATCAGCATAACCTGTGCCACTACAACCAGATTGATCTCCCTTTCCTGGAGGCCTCGAATCCGGACTGCAATAGGGGTACGTCTTTGGACGGCCCCCAGTTAAGCCCCTTGTTGACACATGACATCAGCCGTTGTGGAGGGCCCGAGTGGAAGACGGGCGGCGGCTTTTGCCTGCTGCCCCTGGGAGCGGTGATATAGAACCACTCCTGTTGCCACAAGCCGAGCTCCTCCTGAAAAGAGCCCTCGGGCCATGGAGCATCGACCCTCTTGCTTATAACCACCCCGCTGCACTCTGCCTGACGCCCCTCAATCATCTTCGGCTCCACGTTGAAGGTTTTGAGCCACAAGCCGAAGTGAGGGGTAGTGCGGAGGAAGGCTTCGCAGATGACAATGAATGATGAGATGTGGAGGATGGACTCCGGAGCCAAGTCATGGAATTCCAGCCCATAGTAAAACATGATCCCCCTCACGAAGGGATCCATCGGGAAGCCTAAACCCCGACGGAGGTGACACACGAACACGACGCTCTCGCCGGGCTCAGGAGTAGGAATAACCTGCCCTCGGGCAGGCAACCTATGCGAAATCTCGTAGGTCAAGTACCTAGCGTCTCTCAACTTTAGCACATCTTCTTCCGTGATGGAAGAGGGCATCCACCGGCCTCGTAGGTCAGGGCCGGACATTATCGAAGGTCGAAGGTACCCGAATCTAGAGCCTTCGGTGTTGGAACTCGGGGCGAGGGGTGGATTCGATTGAGGAAAAAGAACGGGCCTTGGTCTCCTTATAAAGAGGAAGAATACCAAGAGCCGTCCCCGTGACCGTTTGGAACCCACCTTCGATGGAGGGGGCGTGGCAACGGGCGCAGTTGGGTTACCCACGTCCATATTTATGAGAATCCCGGAATAAGGGGAACACGATCTCTGCTTCGACAAGACGTGCCAAGGAAACCGCATCGCTGAACGCGCTAAGGCGGTACAATAAAAACGATTCAAGTAAAGGCTTGGTAGTGGTGTGACGTCACACCACCAAATATGCGCGCCGGACTCGTCGTCATTGAAGCCTGGTTCAGGGGCTACTAAGGGAGTCCTGGACTAGGGGGTGTCCGGATAGCCGGACTATTATCATCAGCCGGACTCCAAGACTATGAAGATACAAGATTGAAGACTTCGTCCCGTGCCCGGATGGGACTTTCCTTGGCGTGGAAGACAAGCTTGGCGATACGGATATGTAGATCTCCTACCATTGTAACCGACTCTGTGTAACCCTAGCCCTCTCCGGTGTCTATATAAACCGGATGGCTTTAGTCCGTAGGAAGGACAATCATACCATAGGCTAGCTTCTAGGGTTTAGCCTCCTTGATCTCGTGGTAGATCTACTCTTGTAACACACATCATCAATATTAATCAAGCAGGACGTAGGGTTTTACCTCCATCAAGAGGGCCCGAACCTGGGTAAAACATCGTGTCCCTTGTCTCCTGTTACCATCTGCCTAGACGCACAGTTCGGGACCCCCTACCCGAGATCCGCCGGCTTGGACACCGACAGCTACCGTCAATCAAAGCAAGATAAGATGCATAAAGGATAAACATCACATGCAATCCATATAAGTGATATGATATGGCCATCATCATCTTGTGCTTGTGATCTCCATCTCCGAAGCACGGTCATGATCACCATCATCACCGGCGCGACACCTTCATCTCCATCGTAGCATCGTTGTCGTCTCGCCAATCTTATGCTTCTACGACTATCGCTACCGCTTAGTGAGAAAGTAAAGCATTACAGGGCGATTGCATTGCATACAATAAAGTGACAACCATATGGCTCCTGCCAGTTGCCGATAACTTCGGTTACAAAACATGATCATCTCATACAATAAAATATAGCATCACGTCTTGACCATATCACATCACAACATGCCCTGCAAAAACAAGTTAGACGTCCTCTACTTTGTTGTTGCAAATTTTACGTGGCTGCTACGGGCATAGCAAGAACCGTTCTTACCTACGCATCAAAACCACAACGATAGTTTGTCAAGTTGGTGTTGTTTTAACCTTCGCAAGGACCGGGCGTAGCCACACTCGGTTCAACTAAAGTTGGAGAAACTGACACCCGCCAGCCACCAGTGTGCAAAGCACGTCGGTAGATCCAGTCTCGCGTAAGCGTACGCGTAATGTCAGTCCGGACCGCTTCATCCAACAATACCGCTGAACCAAAGTATGACATGCTGGTAAGCAGTATGACTTATATCGCCCACAACTCACTTGTGTTCTACTCATGCATATAACATCAACGCATAAAACCTAGGCTCGGATGCCACTGTTGGGGAACGTAGTAATTTCAAAAAAATTCCTACGCACATGCAAGATCATGGTGATGGTATAGCAACGAGAGGGGAGAGTCTTGTCCACGTACCCTCGTAGACCGTAAGCGGAAGCATTATGACAACGCGGTTGATGTAGTCGTACGTCTTCACGATCCGACCGATCCAAGTACCGAACGTACGGCACCTCCGTGTTCAGCACACGTTCAGCTCGATGACGTTCCCCGGGCTCCAATCCAGCAAAGCGTCGGGGATGAGTTCCGTCAGCACGACGGCGTGGTGACGATGATGATGTTCTTCCGACGCAGGGCTTCGCCTAAACTCCGCGACGATATGACCGAGGTGGAATATGGTGGAGGGGGGCACCGCACACGGCTAAGGAACAATCTGTAGATCAACTTGTGTGTCTCTAGGGTGCCCCCCTGCCCCCGTATATGAAGGAGCAAGGGGGGAGGCCGGCCGGCCCTTGTGGGCGCGCCAAGGAGGAGGAGTCCTCCTCCTAGTAGGAGTAGGACTCCTCCTTTCCTACTCCTACTAGGAGGGGGAAAGGAAGGAGGAGAGGGGGAAGGAAAGAGGGGGGCGCCCCCCCTCCTAGTCCAATTCGGACCAGAGGGAGAAGGGTACGCAGCCCACCCTGGCTTCCCCTCTCTCTTTCCACTAAGGCCCATGTGGCCCATTAACTCTCCCGGGGGGGTTCCGGTAACCCTCCGGCACTCCGGTTTTCTCCGAAATCACCCGGAACACTTCCGGTGTCCGAATATAGTCGTCCAATATATCAATCTTTATGTCTCGACCATTTCGAGACTCCTCGTCATGTCCGTGATCACATCCGGGACTCCAAAAAAACTTCGGTACATCAAAACTTATAAACTCATAATAAAACTGTCATCGTAACGTTAAGCGTGCGGACCCTACGGGTTCGAGAACTATGTAGACATGACCTAGAACTATTCTCGGTCAATAACCAATAGTGGAACCTGGATGTTCATATTGGTTCCTACATATTCTAAGAAGATCTTTATCAGTCAAACCGCATAACAACATACGTTGTTCCCTTTGTCATCGGTATGTTAGTTGCCCGAGATTCGATCGTCGGTATCCAATACCTAGTTTAATCTCGTTACCGGCAAGTCTCTTTACTCGTTCTGTAATACATCATTTCGTAACTAACTCATTAGTTACAATGCTTGCAAGGCTTAAGTGATGAGTATTACCGAGAGGGCCCGGAGATACCTCTCCGACAATCGGAGTGTCAAAACCTAATCTCGAATTATGCCAACTCAACATGTACCTTTGGAGACACCTGTAGAGCACCTTTATAATCACCCAGTTACGTTGTGACGTTTGGTAGCACCCAAAGTGTTCCTCCGGTAAACGGGAGTTGCATAATCTCATAGTCATAGGAACATGTATAAGTCATGAAGAAAGAAATAGCAACATACTAAACGATCAAGTGCTAAGCTAACGGAATGGGTCAAGTCAATCACATCATTCTCCCAATGATGTGATCCCATTAATCAAATGACAACTCTTTTGTCCATGGCTAGGAAACATAACCATCTTTGATAAACGAGCTAGTCAAGTAGAGGCATACTAGTGACACTATGTTTGTCTATGTATTCACACATGTATTATGTTTCCGGTTAATACAATTCTAGCATGAATAATAAACATTTATCATGATATAAGGAAATAAATAATAACTTTATTATTGCCTCTAGGGCATATTTCCTTCACTTACATGGCAGTGCCACAAGTAAGTGGTACTATCATTACTATCTTATATCTTTTGGCATGAACATGTGTATCACTATGATCGAGATTCAATAAACCATTCATTTTAGGTGCAAGACCATTGAAGGTATTATTCAAATAAACAGAGTAACCATTATTCTCCTTAAATGAATAACCGCATTGCGATAGACATAATCCAATCATGTCTATGCTCAACGCAAACACCAAATAACAATTATTTAGGTTTAACACCAATCTCGATGGTAGAGGGAGTATATGATGCTTGATCATATCAAACTTGGAAACAGTTCCAACACATATTGTCATCTCACCTTTAGCTAGTATCCGTTTATTCCGTAGCGTTTTATTTCGAGTTACTAACACTTAGCAACCGAACCGGTATCTAATACCCTGGTGCTACTAGGAGTACTAGTGAAGTACACATTAACTTAATGTATATCCAATATACTTCTATCGACCTTGCCAGCCTTCTCATCTGCCAAGTATCTAGGGTAATTCTGCTCCAGTGGTTGTTCCCCTTATTACAGAAGCACTTAGTCTCGGGTTTGGGTTCAACCTTGGGTTTCTTCATTAGAGCAGCAGCTGATTTGCTGTTTCATGAAGTATCCCTTCTTGCCCTTGCCCTTCTTGAAACTAGTTGTTTCACCAACCATCAACAATTGATGCTCCTTCTTGACTTCTACTTTCGCGGTGTCAAACATCGCGAATACTTCAAGGATCATCATATCTATCCCTGATATGTTATAGTTCATCACGAAGCTCTAGCAGCTTGGTGGCAATGACTTTGGAGAAACATCACTATCTCATCTGGAAGATCAACTCCCACTCGATTAAAGTGATTGTTGTACTCAGACAATCTGAGCACAAGCTCAACGATTGAGCTTTTCTCCCTTAGTTTGCAGGCTAAGAAAATCGTCGGAGGTCTCATACCTATTGACGCGGGCACGAGCCTGAAATCCTAATATGTTCCGCGATGTTTCGAAATCGTCTTTGGTGCCTCAACTCTAAACCGTTTAACTGAACTATCACATAGTTTATCAAAAACATGTATGTCAAATGTTCACAACATCCACAGACGACGTTCGAGGTTCAGCACACCGAGCGGTGCATTAAGGACATAAGCCTTCTATGAAGCAACGAGGACAATCCTCAGTTTACGGAACCAGTCTGCATAATTGCTACTATCAACTTTCAACTAAATTTTCTCTAGGAACATATCTAAAACAGTAGAACTAAAGCGTGAGCTACGACAGAATTTGCAAGAATCTTTTGACTATGTTCAGGATAATTAAGTTCATCTTATGAACTCCCACTCAGATAGACATCCCTCTAGTCATCTAAGTGATTACATGATCCGAGTCAACTAGGCCGTGTCCGATCATCACGTGAGACGGACTAGTCATCATCGGTGAACATCTTCATGTTGATCGTATCTACCATACGACTCATGCTCGACCTTTCGGTCTCTTGTGTTCCGAGGCCATGTCTGTACATGCTAGGCTCATCAAGTCAACCTAAGTGTTTCACGTGTGTAAATCTGGCTTACACCCATTGTATGTGAACGTTAGAATCTATCACACCCGATCATCAAGTGGTGCTTCGAAACGACGAACTTTCGCAATGGTGCACAGTTAGGGGGAACACTTTCTTGAAATTTTAATGAGGGATCATCTTATTTACTACTGTCGTTCTAAGAAAATAAGATGCATAAACATGATAAACATCACATGCAATCAAAAAGTGACATGATATGGCCAATATCATTTTTCTCCTTTTGATCTCCATCTTCAGGGCTCCATGATCATCATCGTCACCGCCATGACACCATGATCTCCATCATCGTGTCTCCATGAAGTTGTCTCGCCAACTTATTACTTCTACTACTATGGCTACCGGTTAGCAATAAAGTAAAGTAATTACATGGCGTTGTTCAATGACACGCAGGTCATACAATAAATAAAGACAACTCCTATGGCTCCTGCCGGTTGTCATACTCATCGACATGCAAGTCGTGATTCTTATTACAAGAACATGGTCAATCTCATACATCACATATCATTCATCACATTCTTATTGTCCATATCACATCACATAGCATACCCTGCAAAAACAAGTTAGGCGTCCTCTAATTGTTGTTTGCATGTTTTACGTGGCTGCTATGGGTTTCTAGCAAGAACGTTTCTTACCTACGCAAAAGCCACAACGTGATATGCCAATTGCTATTTACCCTTCATAAGGACCCTTTTCATCGAATCCAATCCGACTAAACTGGGAGAGATTGGCACCCGCTAGCCACCTTATGCAACAAGTGCATGTCAGTCGGTGGAACCTATCTCACGTAAGTGTACGTGTAAGGTCGGTCCGGGCTGCTTCATCCGACAATGCCGCCTAATCAAGATTGGACTAGTAACGGTAAGAATATTGAACAAAATCAACGCCCACAACTACTTTGTGTTCTACTCGTGCAATGAATCTACGCAATAGACCTAGCTCATGATGCCACTGTTGGGGAACGTAGCAGAAATCAAAAAATTTCTACGCATCACCAAGATCTATCTATGGAGAGACTAGCAACGAGGGTAAGGAGAGTGCATCTACATACCCTTGTAGATCGCTAAGCGGAAGCGTTCAAGAGAATGGGGTTGAAGGAGTCGTACTCGTCGTGATCCAAATCACCGGAGATCCTAGTGCCGAACGGACGGCACCTCCGCGTTCAACACACGTGCAGCACGGTGACGTCTCCCATGCCTTGATCCAGCAAGGAGAGAGGGAGAGGTTGGGGAAGACTCCGTCCAACAGTAGCACGACGGCGTGGTGGTGGTGGAGGAGCATGGCAATCCTGCAGGGCTTCGCCAAGCACCGCGGGAGAGGAGGAGGACTTGGGAGAGAGGAAGGGCTGCGCCAGAACTTGGGGTGCGGCTGCCCTCCCACCCCTCCACTATTTATAGGTGGGAGGAGAGGGGGCCGGCCCCCCTAGAACTCATCTAGGGTTGGGGGCGGCGGCCAAGGGGGGAGGAGTGCCTCCCAAGTCAAGTGGAGGCCCTCCCCCTTAGGGTTTCCCCTCTCCCATGCGCATGGGCCTTGGGGGGGCTGGTGCCCCTGGCCCATTAAGGATAGGGCTCCCCCATACAGCCCATGCTGCTGTATTGGACGTGGTGGAACAATTTCTGGACCTCCGGACCCCTCCGGAATCCTCCGGAACCTTCTGGAAGCTTCCCGGTACAATACAGGAAAAACCCGAACTTTTCCCGGAACCCGGACAACAACTTTCCATATATAAATCTTTACCTCCAGACCATTCCGGAACTCCTCGTGACGTCCGGGATCTCATCCGGGACTCCGAACAACATTCGGTAACCACGTATATCTATTCCCTATAACGCAAGCGTCATCGTACCTTAAGTGTGTAGACCCTACGGGTTCGGGAACCATGCAGACATGACAGAGATGTTCTCCGATCAATAACCAACAGCGGGATCTGGATACCCATGTTGGCTCCCACATGTTCCACGATGATCTCATAGGATGAACCATGATGTCAAGGACTCAATCGATCCCGTATTCAATTCCTTTTGTCTAGCGGTATTGTACTTACCCGAGATTCGATCGTCGGTATCCCGATACCTTGTTCAATCTCGTTACCGGCAATTCTCTTTACTCGTTCCATAACACATCATCTCGTGATCAACCCCTTGGTCACATTGTGCACATTATGATAATGTCCTACCGAGTGGGCCCAGAGATACCTCTCCGTCACACAGAGTGACAAATCCCAGTCTCGATTCGTGCCAACCCAACAGACACTTTCGGAGATACCCGTAGTGTACCTTTATAGCCTCCAGTTATGTTGTGACGTTTGGTACACCCAAAGCATTCCTACGGTATCCGGGAGTTGCACAATCTCATAGTCTAAGGAAAGATACTTGACATTAGAAAAGCTTTAGCATACGAACTACATGATCTTTGTGCTAGGGTTAGGATTGGGTCTTGTCCATCACATCATTCTCCTAATGATATGATCCCGATATCAACGACATCCAATGTCCATGGTCAGGAAACCGTAACAATCTATTGATCAACGAGCTAGTCAACTAGAGGCTTACTAGGGACATGGTGTTGTCTATGTATCCACACATGTATCTGAGTTTCCTATCAATACAATTATAGCATGGATAATAAACGATTATCATGAACAAGGAAATATAATAATAATAACTAATTTATTATTGCCTCTAGGGCATATTTCCAACACAGACATCTTCTTAAAGCAGACCATGAGAAACTTCAAGTTCGTGATGTCGCTAGTAGATCCTTCTACCATTATAATGGTGTCATCCGCATACTAGAGGAGGGAGAGCCCATTCCCGCCAACAAGATGCGGTACTATGCCCTTGATATGCCCCGCAACTGAGGGAGTCCTGGATTAAGGGGTCCTCGGGCGTCCGGCCTATTGACATGGGTCGGACTGATGGGCTGTGAAGATACTAGACCGAAGACTCTCACCTGTGTCCGGATGGGACTTTCCTTGGCGTGGAAGGCAAGCTTGGCACCCAGATATGAAGATTCCTTTCCCTGTAATCGACTTTGTACAACCCTAGTCCCCTCCGGTGTCTATATAAACCGGAGGGCTTAGTCCGTAGAGGCAATCATAATCATATAGGCTAGACTTCTAGGTTTTAGCCATTACGATCTCGTGGTAGATCAACTCTTGTAATACTCATATTCATCAAGATCAATCAACAGGAAGTAGGGTATTACCTCCATAGAGAGGGCCCGAACCTGGAGTAAACCTCGTGTCCGCCACCTCCTGTTACCATCAACCTTAGATGCACAGTTCGGGACCACCAACCCGAGATCTGCCGGTTTTGACACCGACATTGGTGCTTTCATTGAGAGTTCCGCTGTGATGTCGAAGACAGGATTGATGGATCTCCTTGTTATCAAGGACAATATCACCTCCGGAGGAGCTCTGGCCTTAGGCCAAACCCACCGGCTGGGCGGCTTTACCGTGACTGCCTGTTCGGCCGTTGGGCCGATGATGACTTCTCGGGTCATCGAAAATCGCCTCAGTGTCGACTCCGAATACTCCAAACAGATGGATCCGACGGAGTTGTCATCTTTAAGCGAACTCCTGGATGGCATCGCCGCGGGGTCGCTACAGACTACGATCGGATTGGGCTTAAACCCGATCAGAGAGAAGTCAAATCTTCGCCGATCACCCAGCAAATAGTGGTAGTAGAGGAGCAATAAAACAACTCTTCCTCTATCTTGAGGACATACTATGTTCGGGTTTCCGAGCTCGAAGAGCCGGATACCTGTCCGCGGAAAGACGTGCCCCATCCTCCGAACCTAGAGTCGGACGGTGGACCTGAAAAATTGGTTGATATCCCGGAGCCCGGACTGTTAAGCTCGGAAGTTTCTCAAACTCTGGACCCCAAATTGGTAAGGGTTCGGATTCAAATCCACCCACCCGCCCAGATATACGTGATCTCATGTACATACGACAGTAGTCTGAGGAAACAGTCCATCACTTTTGGGCCAGATTCCTCCTTGTTAAAAACAAGATTAAAGATTGCCGCGACGAAGACGTGATCTCTGTATTCTGCAATAATCGCATAGACGAGGGAATCCTCAATGCCATTAACCACCGTCGCGTATTACACTTCGCTGACTTGGCAACGATAGTACAGAAGTACTGCACATTGGAAAGCGCTTGGAAAACTCAGGCAGCTCCCTGGGAGTCACCAGTTTCTACTCAACCCGTCATCCGGGCAAAAAGGATGCACCCTCGTGGGTCGCCCGATCCAATAGTAAAGAAATCGAAGCCCATTACGGGGCACGGAACCGTTCTGGAGGGATGGCTCGATAGGCCATGCAAAATACACACAACACCGGATACCATACCAACACACAGCCTTAGAGCATGTTGGATACTCCGGCAAGTGGCCAAGAGCGGCGAGGATATCCTCACCAAAAATACTGTAGAGCAACACCCCCCAGAAGACGACGACCTCAGAGTATTGACGGTCTTTGAGACTTTCGACTCAAACAATAGGTGCAAAAGGGCACTCCGCGGCCTCGCTGAAGTCTTCCGAGTCGCAGCAATAAACCCTGGAACGACACGGCCATAAATTTCAATGCCAGCGACAAAACAAAATTCAGGATAGTCTGTGCACCAGCTGCATTGGTCCTTAGTCCAATAGTGGATGGTTTTCGGCTTACCAATGTGCTAATGGACAGTGGCAGCGGACTAAACCTCATTTACAAGGAAACTCTCAACAAAATGGAAATAGACAGGAGCCGCATTGAGCAAAGTAGCACAACCTTCCGAGGAATCATTCCCAGTCGGGAAGCGCGATACGTGGGAAAAATCACACTCGATGTGGTATTCGGCATGCCGGCGAATTATCGGTCCGAATAGATAACCTTCCAAGTTCCCCTTTCAATAGTGAATATCACGCCTTACTAGGGCGAGATGCATTTGTACGCTTCCAAGCTATACCACATTATGGGTACATGAAGCTCAAGATGCCCGGGCCCAATGGTATTATCACTCTTGCTAGAGATCCGGACATAGCACTTCGCGCCTAAAACAAAACCGTAGCCCTGACCCTCGAGGCACTGTCTGAATCCCTCGCGGCCGAAGAGTTAACTGCACTATGGTCAACGGTGGATAGGGACGACGTGATCCTGGACAAGCGACCCAAATCCACCTCCTTTAAATTAGCAGACGAAATAGTCATATTTCAAGTCCACCCGACGGACCCCAAGAAGATAGCATCCATCAGGGTACAACTGGACCCAATGGTTGACGATGCACTTATAGTGTTCCTACGCGAAAACTGGGACATATTCGCCTGGCACCCTTCTGATATGCCAGGGATCCCATGCAGGCTGGCCGAACACAACCTCAATATATTGAAGGGACATAAGCCGGTCAAGCAAACACTGCGGCGCTTTTCCAAACATAAACTACAAGCTATGGGGGAGGAGCTAGCTAAGTTAATCGAGGCCGGATTCATCAGAGAAATAAAACACCCGAACTGGCTGGCAAACCTAGTGGTGGTGCCAAAGAAGGATAAATCCTGGCGCATATGCAACGATTTCAAAGACCTCAACAGGGCTTGCCCTAAGGATCTATTTCCCCTCCCTCGCATCAGTCAGATTATTGATGCTATAGCTGGACACGACTCACTGTGTTTCCTCGACGCATACTTCGGATACCATCAAATCAAAATGAAGGAGTCCGACCAAGCCGCAACATCGTTCATTACCCCATATGGGCCGATTTGCTTCAACACTATGCCCTTCGGACTTAAAATCGTCGTCGCCACCTACCAACACATGATTCAAACATGCCTGGAGAAACAGATCGGCAAGACAGTTGAAGCATATGTGGATGACGCCGTCATCAAAACTAGGCATGTCGAGTCATTAATAGACGATATCCGTCTCACATTCGACAACCTTCGTACATATGACATCAAGCTCAATCCGAAAAAGTGTGTTTTCGGCGTTCCCGCTGGAAAACTGCTGGGCTTCATCGTTTCCAATAGAGGAATTGAGGCGAACCCAACTAAAATCTGAGTTTGTCACTGTTGGCTAGGCCAACAAACCTTAAACAAGTCCAAAAACTAGCCGGATGTGTGGCAGCTTTAAGCCGCTTTATCTCCAGACTAGGAGAAAAAGCATTGCACTTTATTGCCTCGTCTGATGCACCGATCACTTCGAGTGGACGGACGCGGCGACGGCCGTACTGGAAGAAATAAAGGCTCTTTTAGTGAGCAATGAAATCCTAGCCGCACCGAACGTTGGTGAACCCATGTTATTATACATATCGGCAACACACAAGGTCGTGAGTGCGGTGCTTGTCGTTGAACGAAAGGAGGACGGACACAAATTCCTGCTTCAGAAGACGGTATACTACGTATCCACTGTCCTCACACCATGCAAATCCCGGTACCCTTGATACATCCATTTTGCATCATGCTTTTATATCAATATTTATTGCATTGTGCGCTGTTATTACACATTATATCTCAACATTTATGGCTATTCTATCTTATTTTACAAGGTTTACCATGAAGAGGGGGAATGCCGGCAGCTGGAATTCTGACTGGAAAAGGAGCAAACATTGGAAACCTATTCTGCACTGCTCCAAAAATCCTGAAACTCCACAAAACTTATTTTTGGAATAAATAAGAATTATTGAGCGGAAGAAACACCTCAGGGGGCCCACACCCTGGCCAGGAGGGTGGGGGCGTGCCTCCTGTCTCCTGGGCCCCTGGTGGGGCCCCGGTGTCTATCTTTTGCTATATGAAGGCTTTTACCCTGGAAAAAATCATGGGCAAGCTTACGAGACAAAACTCCGCCGCCACGAGGTGGAACATTCGGGGAATCAATCTAGGGCTCCGGCGGAGCTGTTCTTCCAGGGACACTTCCCTTCGGGAGGGGGAAATCATCACCATCATCATCACCAATGATCCTCTCATCAGGAGGGGGTCAATCTCCATCAACATCTTCACCAGCACCATCTCCTCTCAAAACCCTAGTTCATCTCTTGTATCCAATCTTGTATCAAAACCACAAATTTGTACCTGTGGGTTGCTAGTAGTGTTGATTACTCCTTGTAGTTGATGCTAATTGGTTTACTTGGTGGAAGATCATATGTTCAGATCCTTAATGCATATTATTACTCCTCTGGTTATGAACATGAATATGCTTTGTGAGTAGTTATGTTTGTTCCTAAGGACATGGGTGAAGTCTTGCTATTAGTAGTCATGTGAATTTTGTATTCGTTCGATATTTTGATGAGATGTATGTTGTCTTTTCCTCTAGTCGTGTTATGTGAACGTCGACTACATGACACTTCACCATTATTTGGGCCTAGAGGAAGGCAATGGGAAGTAATAAGTAGATGATGGGTTGCTAGAGTGATAGAAGCTTAAACCCTAGTTTATGCGTTGCTTTGTTAGGGGCTGATTTGGATCCATATGTTTAATGATGTGGTTAAGTTTACCTTAATACTTCTTTTGTAGTTGCGGACACTTGCAATAGGGGTTAATCATAAGTGGGATGCTTGTCCAAGTAAGGTCAGTACCCAAGCACCGGTCCACCCACATATCTAATTATCAAAGTACCAAACGTGAATCATATGAACGTGATGAAAACTAGCTTGACGATAATTCCCATGTGTCCTCGGGAGCTCTTTTCTCATTATAAGAAATTGTCCAGGTTATCCTTTGCTACAAAAGGATTGGGCCACCTTGCTGCACTTTATTTACTTTTATTGCTTGTTACTCTTTACAATTTATCTTATCACAGAACTATCCATTACCTACAATTTCAGTGCTTGCAGAGAAAACCTTACTGAAAACCGCTTACCATTTCCTTCCGCTCCTCGTTGGGTTCAACACTCTTACTTATCGAAAGGACTACAATAGATCCCCTACACTTGTGGGCATCAAGACTTTTTTTGCACCATTGCCGGGGAGTGTAGCACTTTTGGTGAGTGGAACTTGGTAAGGAAACATTTATATAGTGTGCTGAAATTTTCTGTTACTTGTCACTATGGAAACTAATCCTTTGAGGGGCTTGTTCGGGGTATCTTCACCCTGACCAGAAGAGCAAAGAGTTGCTCCTCAACCTACTGAACTATTCGAAAATATTTACTTTGAGATTCCTTCAGGTGTGATAGAGAAACTGCTAGCTAATCCATATGCAGGAGATGGAACATTGAATCCCGATTTACACTTTATCTGTGTGGATGAAGTCTGTGGATTATTTAAGCTTGCAGGTATTCCCGATGATGTTGTCAAAAGGAAGGACTTCCCTTTATCTTTGGAGGGAGATGCATTGACATGGTATAGGCTATGTGATGATACGAAATCTTGGAATTATAAACGATTGAAGTTGGAATTTCACCAGAAGTTCTATCATATGCATCTTGTTCATCGTGATCATAATTACATATATAATTTCTGGCCTCGCGAAGGAGAAAGCATCGCTCAAGATTGGGAGAGGCTTAAATCAATGTTATATTCATGCCCCAATCATGAGCTCTCTAGAGAAATGATTATTCAAAATTTTTCTGCTCAGCTTTCTCTTAATGATCGCAACCTGCTCGATACTTCCTGTGCTGGTTCTTATATGCTGAAGACTGTTGATTTCAAATGGGACTTATTGGAAAGAATTAAACGCAACTCTAAAGATTGGGGTTCCGATGATGGTAAGGAGTCAGGTATGACACCTAAGCACTACAAAAGAAAGACACATCCGTGACATTTTGGGCCGAACGAATTTTTTTCCTGTCATACATATGACACTTATATGATGATAATTGTGACAAAACCCGGTATCATCATAGACGTGGTGGGGTCTGTCAGGACCCTGATCCTAAGTCACACCGATCTAGCATGCAACACATCATATCACTTGGCGGCCTCACGCACGGTATTCCCACGGGTGCCACCTTACCTTTCCCGGGACCGTTTGCACCTTTTGGCTCACATATATGATAGTGCCACTAGCATCCATATGACAAAGAACCCGGGCTGACATGGCTAGTCGTGAACCCAAAGTGGCACTAACTTACATGGACAGGCATACATGACCCAACAACGAACGTGTTGGTCATCAGCGAGTGAATCCAGGCTGTAGCACTGGTCTAGCAGGACTCCGGTGAACCGGGCTGTAGCGGGCTAACAGGACTCCGCAATTCATCGTGTGACATTTCCCCAAGGGGACAGACACAGGAACGAAGAAGGACACATGCCGACCAGCCTAAGTGTTCCGGAGTAGTAGCAAGCTACCATGGCTCAGTGGAAAGACTAGGAGACATTTCCCGGTAAGAGAGGCTACTAAGGATAAACAACTAGATAGTCAGATCCTACACATACCAAGCATTTCAATAACATACACACAATATGCTCGATATGTGCAAATACAACATGGCATCACAACATGACTCTACAACTCAAGTATTTATTCAATAGGCTCCAAGGAGCGAGATATTAAGAACATGGTTCTCATGACCCAACATTCAGAGCATACAAGTCAAACACAAACGGAAGCTTAACATGTCTGAGTACAGACTTCTACAAATGAAAAAGGCTGAGAAGCCTGACTATCTACCAGATCCTGCCGAAGGCACAAGATCGTAGCTGAGGTAACAAGCTAAACGTCGAAGTCCACTCGGTAATACTAGCGAGACTGAAGTCTCTCTGCAAAAACATAAATTAAGCAACGTGAGTACAAATGTACAACGTGAGTATAAATTAAGCAAGACTTACATCAGATCTAACTACATATGCATCATTATCAACAAGGGGGGTGGTGGAGTTTAACTGCAGCAAGCCAGCTTTGACTCGGTGGCTATCCTAAACTACGACTGCAAGTAACTCTTTTGAGGTGGCGCACACGAGTCCACATATTCACCATATCAATACACCACTATGGATCCGCTCCCGTCTCCCTACGAGAATGCCATGCATAGCACTCACACTTATCTTGCGCATTTTAGAGTATCCACTTTCACTTGTCTATGAACTGTACAGGCAACCCAGAAGTCCTTTACCGCGGACACGGCTATTCGAATAGATCATATTAACCCTGCAGGGGTGTACTGCTTCACACACGCTCTCACCACTTACCGCCGTTTACACGACATGTACTCGGCAACCTTCAAGCAGAAGCCCAGCGAGGGTGTCGGCCATGACCTGACTAACCACACAAGTCTCTCATCCAGGTTTATCGCCTATTCGGGTTCCATCTGCAAGGACATCCGGCCGGGGTGTCGCTCACGGCCCCAAACGATGTGAGCAGGGTTCCCAAGCCCACCATCCGGGTGCTACTTGGTACACCGTGCCACTGTGCCTAGTCTGTCCCAAGCCCACCTGTACCGGGTGCCACTTGGTAGACTACTAACACTACCTACAAACACCAGAAACTAGTTGCAACTCCTGGACAGAGATCATGTTGATTAATAAGTCGAGACAGTCAATTAAGGATCCCAATGTGTGGTAGTAGCTGTTCATGGATCACAAACACAGAACTCAGTTCCGAGGACGGCTGCAATGAGACAACCCACCATGTACTCCTACATGGCCTCTCACCGCTACCTTTACCAAATCGTGTTCACACACTTAGCTCTCAACAGTAGGACATGTTCACCACATTCCAATTCATCCCCGATGAATCAGACCTGACACAACTCTAAGCAATAGCAGGCATGACAAACAAGCATGAATGAGTAGGCACATCAGGGCTTAAACAACTCCTACTCATGCTAGTGGGTTTCATCTATTTACTGTGGCAATGACAGGTCATGCAGAGGAAAGGGGTTCAACTACCGCAGCAAATAACAAATGAATCGGTGTTGTCCTAATGCAGTAAAAGAGAGCAGGGGCGAGAGAGTGGGTTTGTATCGGAATGAACAAGGGGGTTTTGCTTGCCTGGCACTTCTGAAGATAATATAGTTCTTCATCGGTGTCATCGAACTCATCGTCGGTACACGTCTACTGAGAGGGGACAAGCACCGACAACAAAGAAGAAACACAATCAATGCAATGCAGCAATATGATGCATGAATGTTACATGGCAATATGTTGTTGATTGAGCTAATGCAACTAACAACAAGTTAAATGGAGTTGGTTTGAACACTAGGTTCAAATTCAAACTCCATATGTGATTTCTTAAATGCCATTTAATTGAATTGTCCTAAACAGTAGTGACAAGTTGTTCTAACATGCATGAAAATTATACAGATGGATAGATTGAATTTTTCTGACCATTTTTCATATATAAATTATTTCATTTGGAGTTATGGTTGATTTTATATGAATTTTAGAAGTTTTGACTATTTTCTGGAATTTTCTGAATTAACTTAAATCCAGAAAATGCTTTATTGTTTCAAGGTGACGTCACTATGATGTCAGCAGTCAACAGGGTTGACCGAGGTCAAACCTGACGCTGGGACCCACATGTCATAGGCTCTGTACTAACAGAGAGTTAGTTTTTGTTAAACTAAATTTGCCAGGGCTTAGTTTAGCGGGTGGTGCCCGGTGTCAGTGGGTGTGGGTTCAGTTAGTGGCGCCATTAGTGTTTAATTAAGGTGCCACGTCATCCTCGCCGGAGGTTAACCGGCGACGACCTCGGCCGACGGTGGAGGTGCATCATGTGCTCGCTACGGAGCACCGTTTCACGCATGGTTTGCCGCTACGGCGAGCTGGCGGTGCGGCGCATCTAAAGGAGGCAGCGGGAGGAGCTGGGGTGCAGTGTAGCGGCGGCGGCGACGTGCGGAGCGGCGGCCGGAGTTCCGCCGAGTGTGGGGACGTGGCTGCAGCGCTCGAGAGAGCGAGTTGGGGTGCGGGTTGGGTTCCTGGAGAGGTTTGGAGCATGTCCACATGCCTAGAGGCGATGAGAACGGCCTCTGGCCACGGCGGCGAGATGGCCGGCGGCGTGGCACTCGCGGGTTTGATGGTTAGCAAGGCTACGACACGAAATCGAGCACGGGGAAGGAGGGGAAACGGAGGAGAGCTCACAGCGATCTCGATGATGTCGAGCGCGAGGTCGGGGATGCACTGATGCGGCCGGAACGACGACGGCGATCTCAGGCGGCCGGAGGTGAGGAGGACGATGGTGGTGGTGATGCAGCGCATCCGGTGTCGGGCAGCTCGGTGAGGAGGAGGACAGGGACTAGGCGGAGCTCGTGGGCAGCTCCAGGGGGCGAGGGAGGGGCGGTGGCGTCGACTACGGCGGCGGCGGCTTACGGGCGCGTCGGCCGTTGCGGGAGAGGACGAGGGAGAGGGTAGAGGAGGGAAGAGTGGTGTCCAGGGGGGTCGAGGCGGCACCGAGGATAAGACGCGAGGCGTCGCGGTGGACAGGCGACGTAGGCAGGCAGCCTGGTGGCGTGGCGCCCGCGCGCGCGCCGTGCGTTGTCCCTCCTCTGCCTACTGGCAGAGGTTGGGGATGACTGGCACCAGGCCAGGTGGGCTGGGCCAGCACAGGAGAGGCCCAGGTGGGCTTGGTGGGCGCCAGGTAAGTTCCAGGTGAGCCTCTGTTCTTTCCATATTATTTCCATTTTCTATTTTCTGTAATTGTGTTTGGCTTTAATAAAAATTCCAGGGCATTTCTAAAAATCATGAAACTGCTCAATGTCACTGTTTGGAATATTTCCAACAGCAAACATTTTAGTTTGTGATTATTTGAGCATTTAAAATATTATTTAGCAATTAAATGCCCAAATGCAAATACCATATGATTTAATTCAAAAATCCAGAATGGCCTAGAAAAATGTGCACCATTTTTGGGAGAGGTTCTAGACCAATCCAAAAATAATGAACTTGTCTGAAGAGCATTTTGGGTTCATTGAAAATATTTTTAAGTTGAACCTAGTAGAATTCATTAGGTGCTAGGGTTTGAATAGTCACCATTTCAAATTCATTTGAAAGTTAAACATGACGCACACATGAAGGGCTAGCCTACTGCATACCAGGACTAGGGATGTGACAACTCACCCCCACTAAGCAAAAATCTCGTCCCAAGATTCAAGCGTAGGGTAAGATGAAGGGGGAACGCAAACTAGTATAATCTTCATGATCCAGGGTGCACTTCATGAGAGCGTTGATTCGATCCTCATCTTTGTCTCGACGTCTTGCTCTGAGAACTCCATCCAACATGACAACGAGAAGAAAGGAAAATTCTAGAAGAATCGATCTTCTCGAAGATCGAGCAACTCACGGAATGAGGCATAGAACCATCTCTCGGGTTGAGACACAAAGCACATACCTAGAGGGATGGAGTGGAAAAGATGACAAAGGTTCACTAGGTTGACAACAATTCCATACTTAGGAGGTGGTGAACGGTTGTCAACGTAGCGAGGAGTTGAGTTGCCATGATACCATATCGAGACACCTTAGGGATGGTGACTCGTAGATATATCCCCTTAAGTGGCAAAAAGAATTGCCTTTGATTCAGAGATCATTGAAACTCTTTATGTCAGCTTAAGGCAAATCACAATCGATCATTTGGAGGAGTTCAGTAGAATAACATACTCGGACTAGAATGGATGATGTAGACTACCTTGTTGAAGACAACGCAAGGGATGATTTTGCTTGCGCGTGCTCTCCAGAATTTGAGCATTTCCATATTCATCAGGGTTTTACCAATATCCGTGTCAAGGATCCTGGCAACACAACTTACTACCATGATGGATAGTGATGGACGATGCAGATGCAAAGAGAGATAACACCTTCTCAGATTTCACCTTAGCCAAGCCAAGGAACAAAATCTGGATGATCGACTGAGAGACATTTAGCACTCCGCTTCTAATGTTCTCCTTGATGTGCTAGTGTATCCCATTCATAGATATGGTTTGATATCTAGAACATCAAGTAAAGGGTCGGACTTCGGGAACACAAAAATCCATAAGGAACAACTAGGGAGTAAATCCTACGAAATCCTTATGGGGAGGTGGCCAACTTCCTCAATCAAGATACTACAGTAATAGGTCTTTCGGCTGGACGTGTTGGCCACGACATCCTCTTTACCGGTTACAAAGGGACCAATATTATGGTTCTTGGAACAATGCTCCAACCATCATATCTGCTAGAGATTCAGATCTGATTGGTGTCAGAACAATCCAGACTCATCGAGTGTAGAAAGAAAAATGAAAGTTTGCAACACAGACCGATGAGATGACGTTGTGAGATTCTCGGGAAATGAACTATGATAGCAAGCTCCAAAACATGAGTTGGTTCTGCTGCAAACATGTGAACACGTTGTCCCAGACAAACATGATCTCGTGGTAGTCTTACAATAAAACACTACCGAGTTCAGGTTCGGAACCATCATCGAGGATATCGGAGTCTTGTGCATGATCTAGAATTAACACAACAAACTCCTTTTCCTTGAGCAAATCAATCAGTGGCTTGGTGTGCTAGGGATACCTATGGAATGAAGGTTGCAAGTCTCCAAACCACAGAATACTTCGCACGTATGCATGACTGATTCGGGATGATTCTAGAGGAAGCAACATTGAATTCCTCGGCTTCACGGCGGCAACTTGCATCAAATGCACGTGAATTTGAGAAGGTCACTTCTTTCATCCGAACATATGCTTCATGGGCTAGCATGAAGAAATGCCTTCAAAAATTTCCAA
Organism: Triticum aestivum; assembly: GCF_018294505.1. Taxonomy (NCBI): domain Eukaryota; kingdom Viridiplantae; phylum Streptophyta; class Magnoliopsida; order Poales; family Poaceae; genus Triticum; species Triticum aestivum. Next base: position 703,840,734 of record NC_057813.1, read on the forward strand.
CACTAGCTCAATGTTCAACATGAATCATGGAGGAGACAAGATGTTGCTGATGGGCTCAACAACAACTCATCAGAATTTCCATATCACTGGAATTCCGCCATTATGAGATCAAGTGATAGCATTGGTCAGACCAAAAGATGTAATGGTGTATGCTCAAGGAATCAACCACGAGTAAGACAACATTACGAACATCGTTGGTTCTGATTTGATTTGACGATAGCCCATACTCAAATCAATGTTTTTATAAGACAATAGGTCCAATAACTAATCACAGGAATCAATCGATGAAGATATCATCTTGCTTCAACACACATGCAAGATATCCCTTATAATGAACTAAATCGGACAAGCTTCTATCTTCCAACTCTCCAAGTTGTTGTTCAGCTTAACCAACTAGCTCAGGGGTACCCAACACGGATTCTTGGAGAAGGGGTGGTTACAAGCAACCAACTTGCTCACAAACTCAACATAGCGGTCAAGTGACGACCTGGTGATACTTTCGAGAAGATACTCGGAAAATCACGAACCACCGATATGCTATTTAGTTCGAGAACAATGTTGCTTTTCAGGGCAAGACGAGATGATCAAATAAGCAAGGGATTGGCATAGCCCTAACTCATTGATCGAAAGGTGCACCGAAAATAAGGACTAGGTAGCACAATCTATCTTAGAATGGTGATTCAAGAACCAACACGCTAAGAATGAAATTATTGTCCTTTAACTACCAAGCAACAAGGTTGCTAGGAGTATTGAGTTCACACATCACGATTGACTTGTCGATGTTCCGGTTACCATAACACAGAACTGAGGAATGAATAATGATGGTGAGAAGTATCACTGTATCAAGAGTTCATAGGATGGTGTGCAATTCCCATGATAATCTTAATATAAAGATGGCAATACTGCAAGGTAGAGAAGAACAAAGGCTGGATTAGCAATTTGATCTACGGAGCACAACTACTTTGACCCAATCCTGGATATGGATGAGGTTCTGGAGTTTGTTTCTCCTAGTCATTCCGGAATAGAATGGCCTGACGGACCACAAGAATGATAGGCACCGACGAACGAATGCACACATACTCTAGACTGTTGATTGATAGCCAATGGTCGGAATACAAATGATGAGTAACAACTCAAGGAACATATACTTTATGAGTTGTGGATGCATAGATTAGTATGTCGAGCAAAGCTCAACATTTCTTCCGGATAACCCATGCAGAAAAGGTAGGACTGGCAGGGTCACAATATAGAATGGAGAACTCATCGAGATCACTCTGGTTGTGATCCTTGGTTCAAAGAACTTCTCCCATAAGTGGTTCATAGAATTTGGAAGAAGGAAATACCACGAGCCTCGAGGACTATCACAAAGGTTACTAATAACCTAAAGGAACGAGCAAACACTATCAACATGAAGTGAGTAGGGTGAGTTTCGGGTTCAGAACCCGGAAATAGAATACCTACTTACTAAGTGGCATCACGGGATGCTTTCGAGAATGATGGCCAGAGTCATCACACTAGGACATAAATCATGGCTAGATTACTAGATGATCCCCTAGGACACCTAGGGTCATAATAATAACTCCAACATATATGTCAAGGTAATAGAATACCTCAACTCAGTGTTTAGTGTGGTTAACCTGGCCAGAAAGGTCATCGAAAACAGAGGGAAGGATTTTGCAATTGCATCAGATTATTTAGAAACCTGGGATGACTCGGACAGCATAACGACTGTAAATGCTCAAAATGATTTGAGACATCCTACAAAATGGTGGCATAACCACTCGATCATCACCATATCAAGATTCCGAGGCCAACTATGAATACACGGGAGTAGTAGGAACCGAACTGAAGCTTAGAACCATCAATCCTACAAGTCTACGGATTAGTAACACGTGGTCCTAATAGAAGGAAGAGAGAGCCTTGTTCCTTAACCCCGTAGGAAAGATATGATGACTCGGATCAGAAGGCATAAGGTAAAGGAGTAAAAAGAGCCTTACGTTCCATCCCACAATCAATTCCATTATATAACTAAAGAATTTCTAGACTCAACTTCGACCAGTTTGGCTTGGTAATCCTACAGGCAGTCAAGCTCTGATACCAAAGCTGTCAGGACCCTGATCCTAAGTCACACCGATCTAGCATGTAACACATCATATCACTTTGCGGCCTCACGCACGGTATTCCCACGGGTGCCACCTTACCTGGCCCGGGACCGTTTGCGCCTTTTGGCTCACGTATATGATAGTGCCGCTAGCATCCATATGACAAAGAACCCGGGCTGACCTGGCTAGTCGTGAACCCAAAGTGGCACTAACTTACAGGGACAGGCATACATGACCCAACAACAAACGTGTCAGTCATCATCGAGTGAATCCAGGCTGTAGCACTGGGCTAGCAGGACTCCGGTGAACCGGGCTGTAGCGGGCTAACAGGACTCCGAAATTCATCGTGTGACATTTCCCCGAGGGGACAGACACAGGAACGAAGAAGGACACATGCCGGCCAGCCTAAGTGTTCCGGAGCAGTAGCAAGCTACCATGGCTCAGTGGAAACACTAGGAGACATTTCCCGGTAAGAGAGGCTACTAAGGATAAACAACTAGATAGTCAGATCCCACACATACCAAGCATTTCAATAACATACACACAATATGCTCGATATGTGCAAATACAACATGGCATCACAACATGACTCTACAACTCAAGTATTTATTCAATAGGCTCCGAGGAGCGAGATATTACAAACATGGGTCTCATGACCCAAGATTCACAGCATACAAGTCAAACACAAACGGAAGCTTAACATGTCTGAGTACAGACTTCTACAAATGAAAAAGGCTAAGAAGCCTGACTATCTACCAGATCCTGCCGAAGGCACAAGATCGTAGCTGAGGTAACAATCTAAACGTCGAAGTCCACGCGGTACTACTAGCGAGACTGAAGTCTCTCTGCAAAAACATAAATTAAGCAACGTGAGTACAAATGTACCCCGCAAGACTTACATCAGATCTAACTACATATGCATCATTATCAACAAGGGGGGTGGTGGAGTTTAACTGCAGCAAGCCAGGTTTGACTCGGTGGCTATCCTGAAGTACGACTGCAAGTAACTCTTTTGAGGTGGCGCACACGAGTCCACATATTCACCATATCAGTACACCACTATGGATCCGCTCCCGTCTCCCTACGAGAACGCCATCCATAGCACTCACACTTATCTTGCGCATTTTAGAGTATCCAGTTTCACTTGTCTATGAACTGTACAGGCAACCCAGAAGTCCTTTACCGCGGATACGGCTATTCGAATATATCATATTAACCCTGCAGGGGTGTACTTCTTCACACACGCTCTCACCACTTACCGCCGTTTACACGACATGTACTCGGCAACCTTCAAGCGGAAGCCCAGCGAGGGTGTCGGCCACGACCTGACTAACCACACAAGTCTCTCATCCAGGTTTATCGCCTATTCGGGTTCCATGCGCAAGGAGATCCGGCCGGGGTGTCGCTCACGGCCCCAAACGATGTGAGCAGGGTTCCCAAGCCCACCATCTGGGTGCCACTTGGTACACCGTGCCAGTGTGCCTAGTCTGTCCCAAGCCCACCTGTACCGGGTCCCACTTGGTAGACTACTAACACTACCTACAAACACCAGAAACTAGTTGCAACTCCTGGACAGAGATCATGTTGATTAATAAGTCGAGAGAGTCAATTAAGGATCCCAATGTGTGGTAGTAGCTGTTCATGGATCACAAACACAGAACTCAGTTCCTGAGGACGGCTGCAATGAGACAACCCACCATGTACTCCTACATGGCCTCTCACCGCTACCTTTACCAAATCGTGTTCACACACTTAGCTGTCAACAGTAGGACATGTTCACCACATTCCAATTCATCCCCGATGAATCAGACCTGACACAACTCTAAGCAATAGCAGGCGTGACAAACAAGCATGAATGAGTAGGCACATCAGGGCTCAAACAACTCCTACTCATGCTAGTGGGTTTCATCTATTTACTGTGGCAATGACAGGTCATGCAGAGGAAAGGGGTTCAACTACCGCAACAAATAACAAATGAACCGGTGTTGTCCTAATGCAGTAAAAGAGAGCAGGGGCGAGAGAGTGGGTTTGTTTCGGAATGAACAAGGGGGTTTTGCTTGCCTGGCACTTCTGAAGATAATATAGTTCTTCATCGGTTTCATCGAACTCATCGTCGGTACATGTCTACTAAGAGGGGACAAGCACCGACAACAAAGAAGAAACACAATCAATGCAATGCAGCAATATGATGCATGAATGTGACATGGCAATATGTTGTTGATTGAGCTAATGCAACTAACAACAAGTTAAATGGAGTTGGTTTGAACACTAGGTTCAAATTCAAACTCCATATGTGATTTCTTAAATGCCATTTAATTGAATTGTCCTAAAAAGTAGTGACAAGTTGTTCTAACATGCATGAAAATGATACAGATGGATAGATTGAATTTTTCTGACCATTTTTCATATATAAATTATTTCATTTGGAGTTACGGTTGATTTTATATGAATTTTAGAAGTTTTGACTATTTTCTGGAATTTTCTGAATTCACTTAAATCCAGAAAATGCTTTATTGCGTCAGGGTGACGTCACTGTGATGTCAGCAGTCAACAGGGTTGACCCAGGTCAAACCTAACACTGGGACACACATGTCATAGGCTCTGTACTAACAGAGAGTTAGTTTTTGTTAAACTAAATTTGCCAGGGCTTAGTTTAGCGGGTGGGGCCCGGTGTCAGTGGGTGTGGGTTCAGTTAGTGGCGCCATTAGTGTTTAATTAAGGTGCCATGTCATCCTCGCCAGAGGTTAACTGGCAACGACATCGGCCGACGGCGGAGGTGCATCGTGTGCTCGCTACGGAGCACCGTTTCGCGCGTGGTTTGCGGCTACGGCGAGCTGGCGGTGCGTCGCATCTAAAGGAGGCAGCGGGAGGAGCTGGGGTGCAATGTAGCGGCGGCGGCGACGTGCCGAGCGGCGGCCGGAGTTCGGCCGGGTGTGGGGACGCGGCTGCAGCGCTCGAGAGAGCGAGTTGGGGTGCGGGTTGGGTTCCTGGAGAGGTCTGGAGCATGTCCACATGCCTAGAGGCGATGAGAACGGCCTCTGGCCACGGTGGCGAGATGGCCGGCGGTGTGGCGCTTGTGGGTTCGATGGTTAGCAGGGCTACGGCACGAAATCGAGCACGGGGAAATTGGGGAAATGGAGGAGAGCTCATAGCGATCTCGATGATGTCGAGCGCGAGGTCGGGGATGCACTGGTGCGGCCGGAACAACGACGGTGATCTCGGGCGGCCGGAGGTGAGGACGATGATGGCAGCGGCGATACAGCGCATCCGGCGTCGGGCGGCTCGGTGAGGAGGAGGACAGGGACTAGGCGGAGCTCGTGGGCAGCTCCAGGGGGCGAGGGAGAGGCGGTGGCGTCGACTACGGCGGTGACGGCTTACGGGCGCGTCGGCCGTTGCGGGAGAGGACGAGGGAGAGGGTAGAGAAGGGAAGAGTGGTGTCCAGGGGGGTCGAGGCGGCACCGAGGAGAAAACGCGAGGCGTCGCGGTGGCAGGCGACGCAGGCAGGCAGCCTCGTGGCGTGACGCCCGCGCGCGCGCCGTGCGTTGTCCCTCCTCTGCCTACTGGCAGAGGTTGGGGATGACTGGCACCAGGCCAGGTGGGCTGGGCCAGCACAGAAGAGGCCCAGGTGGGCTTGGTGGGCGCCAGGTAAGTTCCAGGTGAGCCTCTGTTCTTTTCATATTATTTCCATTTTCTATTTTCTGTAATTGTGTTTGGCTTTAATAAAAATGCCAGGGCATTTCTAAAAATCATGAAACTGCTCAATGTCACTGTTTGGAATATTTCCAACAGCAAACATTTCAGTTTGTGATTATTTGAGCATTTAAAATATTATTTAGCAATTAAATGCCCAAATGCAAATACCATATGATTTAATTCAAAAATCCAGAATGGCCTAGAAAAATGTGCACCATTTTTGGGAGAGGTTCTAGACCAATCCAAAAATAATGAACTTTTCTGAAGAGCATTTTGGGTTCATTGAAAATATTTTTAAGTTGAACCTAGTAGAATTCATTAGGTGCTAGGGTTTGAACAGTCCCCATTTCAAATTCATTTGAAAGTTAAACATGATGCACACATGAAGGGCTAGCCTACTACATACCAGGACTAGGGATGTGACAGAGTCCTACTTCTATGACAAAGAATCATGACAGAAAATGGGATTTTCGTCCTGGGCGGGCCGGAGACGCAACTGCATGACATTCTTTGGGCCGTCCATGACGGATAAAACCGTGGTAGAAGCGAGGGGGAACAAAATTTCGTGGAGTTGCCGGTTACGGTGGGAGGTCGGGGGGCGAGCGATGCACGTTTCTCTCATACATGTACGCGCGTGTTTGCGAGGCGTTGGCTCTAACTGAACCCGAGCGAGGCGTTGGGCTCTAACTGAGCCCGAGCGATTGCACTACAGGCTACGCGTTACTGAACCCGAGCGATCGATCGATGGCTGTTAACTGAACCCGCTCGAGCGATTCCTTCGCTACTGCTATTGACTGAAGATGATCGATGCTGCCTCTGGGATGAACCGTGAGTGTTGCGGGGGGGGGGGGGGGTTGGATGAACAGTGAGCGGTGGTGTTGCCTTTGGATGAACAGGACCCCGTGGTGTGGAGGGCTGGATGAACAGTAGACGGTGGATGGGTGCCCGTGGAGGGGTGGTTGAACAGGACCCCGTGGTGTGGAGGGCTGGATGAACAGTAGATGGTGGAGGGGGTGGTTGAACAGGACCCCGTGGTGTGGAGGGCTGGATGAACAGTAGATGGTGGAGGGGGTGGTTGAATAGTAGCTGGTGGAGTAGCGCACGGTGGAGGCTGGATGAACAGGAGCCCGTGGAGGCTGGAGGAGGTCGACGGTAGCCCGTGGAGGCTGGAGGAGGTCAACGGTAGCCCGTGGAGGCTGGAGGAGGTCGACGGTTGAGATGAACAGTATCCCGTGGAGTCCCGTTTTGCGGTACGCCACACCCCTCCCGATGAACAGCACCCCCGTTTTGACCGTAGGAGGTCCGTTTCATCCGTTTTGTGGTACGCTAGACCCCTCCGGATCAACAGGACCCCCGTTTCGACCGTAGGAGGTCCGTTTCGTCTGTTTTGCGGTACGCCACACCCTCCCGATCAACAGGACCCCCATTTCGACCGTAGGAGGTCAGTTTCCTCCGTTTTGCGGTACGCAAGACCCCTTCCGATGAACAGGATCCCATTTCGAACGTGGTCGGTCGAACACGAGGCCTTTTCCTCCGTTCTGCGGTACTCCAGGCCTCGTTTCCATCGCATGTTCCGTCCAAGCCCTCCCGATAAACACGACCACGCATTCCGTTCCGACCCAGCCGGTTGGCTCCCACGCGTTCTGTTGCCTCCCGATGAACACGACGCATTTCGTTGCCTCCCCATGAACACGACGACGACGCTGTTTCTCCATTCCGACCCACTCATGTACACGAGCCATCGCCATACGTATGCGTGAGTAGGTGTTCGAGACCCCGCCCATATGTACACATATGTGGCCGTATTTTCTTTCTTGCACCCTGGGCGTGATAACCCACAAGTGTAGGGGATCGCAACAGCTTTCGAGGGTGAAGTACAACCCAAATTTATTGATTCGACACAAGGGGAGCCAAAGAATATTCTTGAGTATTAGCAGTTGAGTTGTCAATTCAACGACACCTGGATAACTTAGTATCTGCAGCAAAGTGTTTAGTAGCAAAAGTGGTATGATAGTAAAGGTAACGGTAGCAACAGTAAAGGTAAATGTTTTTGGGTTTTTGTAGTAGTTGTAACAGTAGCAACGGAAAAGTAAATAAGCGAAGAACAATATGTGAAAAGCTCGTAGGCAATGGATCAGTGATGGATAATTATGCCGGATGCGATTCCTCATGCAATAGTTATAACATAGGGTGATATAGAAGTAGCTCCAATTCATCAATGTAATGCAGGCATGTATTCCGTAAATAGTCTTACACGCTTATGGAAAAGAACTTGTATGACGTCTTTTGTCCTACCCTCCTGTTGCAGCGGGGTCCTAGCGGAAAATAAGGGATATTAAGGCCTCCTTTTAATAGAGAACCAAACCAAAGCATTAACACATGGTGAATACATGAACTCCTCAAACTACGGTCATCACCGAGAAGTATCCCGATTATTGTCACTTCGGGGTTGTCGGATCATAACACATAATAGGTGACTATAGACTTGCAAGATAGGATCAAGAACACACATATATTCATGAAAACATAATAGCTTCAGATCTGAAATCATGGTACTCGGGCCCTAGTGACAAGCATTAAGCATAGCAAAGTCATAGCGACATCAATCTCAGAATATAGTGGATACTAGGGATCAAACCCTAACAAAACTAACTTGATTACATGGTAAATCTCATCCAGCCCATCACCGTCCAGCAAGCCTACGATGGAATTACTCACGCACGGCGGTGAGCATCATGAAATTGGTGATGGAGGATGGTTGATGATGACGACGGCGACGAATCCCCCTCTCCGGAGCCCCGAACGGACTCCAGATCAGCCCTCCCGAGAGAGATTAGGGCTTGGCGGCGGCTCCGTGTCGTGAAACGCGATGAAACTTTCTACTTGATTTTTTTATCCTCGAGACAGTATATATGGAGTTGGAGTTGAGGTCGGAAGAGGTCCAGGGGGCCCACGAGATAGGAGGGCGCGCCCTAGGGGGGGGCGCCCCCTGTCTCGTGGACAGCCCATGCCACCCTGGCCTTGATTCTTTCGCCAAAAATTCTTATTAATTCTCAAAAGTGCCTCCGTGGATTTCCAGGACATTCCAAGAACTTTTCTTTTCTACACATAAAACAACATCATGGCAGTTCTACTGAAAACAGCGTCAGTCCGGGTTAGTTTCATTCAAATCTTGCAAGTTAGAGTCCAAAACAAGGGCAAAAGTGTTTGGAAAAGTAGATACGTTGGAGACGTATGAACTCCCCCAAGCTTAAACCTTTGCTTGTCCTCAAGCAATTCAGTTGATAAACTTAAAGTGATAAAGAAAAACTTTTACAAACTCTGTTTGCTCTTGTTGTTGTAAACAGGAAAAGCCAGCATTCAAGTTTCAGCAAATATGAACTAACCATACTCACAATAACACATAGGTCTCACAATTACTCATATCAATAGCATAATCAGCTAGCGAGTCATAATAATATAACTCGGATGACAACACTTTCTCAAAATAATCATAACATGATATAACAAAATGGTATCTCGCTAGCCCTTTTTGAGACCACAAAACATAAATGCAGAGCACCTTTAAAGATCAAGGACTGACTAAACATTGTAATTCATGGTAAAAGAGATCCAGTCAAGTCATACCCAATATAAACCAATAATAATGAATGCAAATGACAGTGTGCTCTCCAGCGGGTGCTTTTAATAAGAAGGGTGATGACTCAACATAAAAAGTAAATAGATAGGCCCTTCACAGAGGGAAGCAGGGATTTGTAGAGGTGCCAGAGCTCGATTTTAAAATAGAGATTGAATAACATTTGGGGCGGCATACTTTCCCTGTCAACGCAACAACTATGAGATGGCTGTATCTTCCATACTACATGCATTATAGGCAGCTCCCAAACAGAATGGTAAAGGTTTATACTCCCCCAACCACCAACAAGCTTCAATCCATGGCATGCTCGAAACAACTAGTGCCTCCAACATACAACAACCCCGGGGGAGTTTTGTTTAATTATTTTGATTTATTTTGATCTTTTTGGATCATGGGACTGGGCATCCCAGTTATCAGCCCTTGAGAATAACACACCTAGCATGGAAGATATAGGCAGCCCTAGTTGTAACAAGAGCTGCTCGAGGATACAAAACAGAATTTCATTTGAAGGTTTGGAATTTGGCATATACAAATTTACTTGGAACGGTAGGTAGATACCGCATATAGGAAGGTATAGTTGACTCATATGGAACAACTTTGGGGTTTAACGAGTTTGGATGCACAAGAAGTATTCCCGCTTAGTATAGGTGAAGGCTAGCAAAAGACTGGGAAGCGACCAACTGAGAGAGAGACAACAGTTGTAAGCATGCATTGAAATTAATTCCCACCGAATACAAGCATGAGTAGGATATAATCCACCATGAACATAAATATCATGAAGGCTATGTTGATTTGATTCAACTACATGCATGAACATGTGCCAAGTCGAGTCACTTAATACATTCAAAGGAGGATACCATCCCATCATACCACATCATAATCATTCTAATAGCATGTTGGCACGCAAGGTAAACCATTATAGCTCATAGCTAATCAGGCATGGCACAAGTAACTATAATCTCTAAATGTCATTGCAAATATGCTTACTTCATAATAGCTGACTCAGGAATGATGAACTCATCATATTTACAGAAACAAGAGAGGTCGAGTTCATACCAGCTTTTCTCATCCCAATAAGTCCATCATATATCGTCATTATTGCCTTTCACTTGCACGACCGAAGGATGTGTATAATAATAAGAGTGCATGTGCATTGGACTAAGCTGGAATCTGCAAGCATTCAACTCAAGAGAGAAGACAAGTAATATGGGCTCTAAATATAAATAATCAATCATGCATATAAGAGCCACTAAGCATTTTCAATATGGTCGTCTCGACCCCCAAAAGAAAGAAAAGAAAATAAAACTATTTACACGGGAAAGCTCCCAACAAGTAAAAGAAGAACGAGAAATCTTTTTCGGTTTTCATTTTAATTCCTACTACAAGCAAGGGAATTAAACTAACTATTTTTTTTGGTTTTTCATAAGGTTTATCAAACACACAAGAAGAAAACTAGAAGAAGAAATTTAAACGAGCAAGGATAATACATTGAAATAGTATGAGCACCGATGACTAGTGTGTGAACATGAATGTAAAGTCGGTGAGAAATACGTACTCCCCCAAGCTTAGGCTTTTGGCCTAAGTTGGTCTAATACCAAGGACCGCCGCTACTATCCCCGGTGTAGTGGGAGGTGTAATCAGGATACCACTGGCTGGTCATCTCCGGATCCCACCGGACAGATGATGCACGATAAGGGTCCAGCTCAGGTTCCGGTTTAGGTTCAGGCTCTAGAGTGAAAGCTTGTGCTCGATGATTGTTCACCGCTTCCGGGGTGACAAGAAAATTTTCTGCAAGCAAGTCGAACAACAGAGGCGCATGCAAAATAATAATCTCAATGTGTTTCTTATTAAATCTAAGTTTATACAAGAGCATCTTTTCTTCGTTGTCAACGATAAACTTGTGTGCTACCATGCTCTTGTAATCTAAAATGTGAGGAGGTAATTTTGTCTCCTCCTCCTCAAGGTGCCTAATGGGTATCTGAAAATGTTCAGCAAGACGTGCAGCATAGATACCTCCAAATATGGGGCCTTTTGTACGATTCAGGGCTAGCCGTTTAGCAACGACAGCACCCATACTAAAAGTATTGTCTCCCAGCAAAGCATGTTGAAGAATAATAATATCTAGAATGCTCAAATTTCCACTATTCCGACGACCAATCAAGCATCTACTAGCAAATATGGCAAAGTAGCGTAAAACGGGAAAGTGTATGCTAGAGACTTTTGCCTCAGAGCCCTTCTTTGGCTCTTGTGCAGCAATAGTTTTAACGAAGCCATCCACATCATCACGATGGGGTTCCTCTAATTCTCCCTCATAAGGTATCCTACATACCACGCAAAAATGACGTAAAGACATTTCTTTGAATTCATCATATAAATGAAATAACACTACAGGCAGTCACTTCTTAGGATAATAATAAAAGTTTTGGACAAAAGTATTGGTAAGTAAGAGATACTGACCAATTCGGTCGTTCATGAAACCGGTGAGGCCTGCAGTCCCGATTAAAGCATAAAAGTCTTCATGAATTCCGGCTTCCTTCAAGAAATCCTCACATGGCCATTCACATGACCATACTTCCGCTAAGCGAGGAAGATTATACTTGGATTTTTCCTTCTCTTTGTCTTGTTTTTCCTTAGAGCTTTGGCTAGAAGAGCCTTTAAAGAACCTCCTTAACATTTTTTGAAAAATTCTGAAATTTTAGTAACTTCAAAATAAAAGTTGATAAAACTAAACAAGATTGATAGCAACTACTGCTACAAGTGCCTAGAGCCTATATCATGCATTGGAATTGCTTGGGACCTCTAAAATTTAACATGCAAGCTCAAGAACATGGTCACCTATGCAGCAAAAATTTGCAATGAATAAAGCACTAGAACAAAAACTAATTGGACCAACGGAGGAGTCACATACCAAGCAACAATCTCCCAAAGCAGTTTTGCGAATGAAGCTTTGAACTAAGAGATCGAAAATTGCAGCAAAACAAGCTAGAACTCGGGCTTGAGCTGGATGGGGATTTTTTTGGGTAGAAGATGAAGTGTGTGGGTGCTGGCATAAGTGGAGGGGAGCCACCAGGGGCCCACGAGACAGGGGGCGCGCCCTACAAGGTGGGGGCCCTCCTCTCTCGTGGCCTGGTGCTTGGCCCTCCTGTAATGTTTTCAGTGCCTAAAATCCTCCAATATTCCAGAAAAAATCATACTAAATTTGCAGGGCATTTGGAGCACTTTTATTTTGGACTATTTTTTGATGCGCGGTTAAATCGGAAAACACACAGATAATACTATTTTTGCTTTATTTATTCTAAATAACAGAAAGTAAAAAGAGGGTACAGAAGGTTGTGCCTTCTAGTTTCATCCATCTCGTGATCATCAAAATGAATCCACTAACAAGGTTGATCAAGTCTTGTTAACAAACTCATTCCGAATAACACGGAACCGAAGAAATTTTGAATAACACTAAGTTATCTCAACGGGGATATGGAAATCCCCAATAATAAGAATATCATACTTTTTCTTGACAGTAGGGAGAGGAAATTCAGAACCTCCAAAAATGATAGTTGGAACTTTTTCAATAGAATTGATACTATGAACTTGAGATTGTTTCCTCGGAAAGTGTACAGTATGCTCATTACCATTAACATGAAAAGTGACATTGCCTTTGTTGCAATCAATAATAGCCCCTGCAGTATTAAGAAAAGGTCTACCAAGGATAATAGACATACTATCGTCCTCGGGAATATCAAGAATAACAAAGTCCGTTAAGATAGTGACATTTGCAACCACAACAGGCACATCCTCACAAATACCGACAGGTATAGCAGTTGATTTATCGGCCATTTGCAAGGATATTTCTGTAGGTGTCAACTTATTCAATTCAAGTCTAGGATATAAAGAGAGAGACATAACACTAACACCGGCTCCAAGATCATATAAAGCAGTTCTAACATAATTTCTTTTAATAGAGCTTGGTATAGTTGGAACACCCGGATCTCCAAGTTTCTTTGGTATTCCACTCTTAAAAGTGTGATTAGCAAGCATGGTGGAAATTTCAGCTTTCGGTATCTATCTTTTATTTGTGATGATATCCTTCATATATTTAGCATAAGGATTTACTTTAAGCATATCAGTTAAGTGCATACGTAAGAAAATATGTCTAATCATTTCAGCAAAGCGCTCAAAATCCTCATCATCCTTTGACTTGGATGGTTTAGGAGGAAAGGGCATGGGTTTCTGAACCCATGATTCTCTTTCTTTACCGTGCTTCCTAGCAACAAAATCTCTCTTATCGTAACGTTGATTCTTTGATTCTGGGTTATCAAGATCAACATCAGGTTCAATCTCTACATCATTGTCTTTGCTAGGTTGAGCATCAACATGAACATTATCATTAACATTATCACTAGGTTCATGTTCATCACCTGATTGTGTTTCAACGTCAGAAATAGAAATATCATTGGGATTCTCAGGTGTGTCTACAGTAGGTTCATTAGAAGCATTCAAGATTCTATCGTCTTTCTTTTTCTTCTTTTTAGAAGAACTAGGTGCCTCTAAATTATTCCTTTGAGAATCTTGCTCGATTCTCTTAGGGTGGCCTTCAGGATACAAAGGTTCCTGAGTCATTCTACTAGTTCTAGTAGCCACTCTAACAGCAAAGTCATTTTATTATTCAATTCATCAAGCAAATCATTTTGAGCTTTGGGTACTTGCTCAGCTTGAGTAGCAACCATAGAAGCATATTTGCTAACGCGGTGAAGTTGATCTTTAACTCTAGCCAGATTATCACCTACGCGTCCTATCTTGAAAGCATTATTCTTTAACTCTCTACCAACATAAGCATTAAAACTTTCTTGTCTAGCCATAAATTCGTCAAATTCATCTAAGCATGGGCTATGAAATTTAGTAGAGGGTATTTCAACTTTATCATATCTATAGAGAGAATTTACCTTTACTACCTGTGTCGGGTTATCAAGACAATGTGGTTCTTCAGGCGGTAAATTAAGACCATGTATTTCTTCAATAGGTGGTAAATTCTTAACATCTTCAGCTTTAATACCTTTTTCTTTCATTGATTTCTTTGCCTCTTGCATATCTCCAGGACTGAGAAATAAAACACCTCTCTTCTTTGGATGGGTTTAGGAATAGACTCAGGAGTTGGCTCAATTGGTTCAGGAATTACTTCAGGAACTGGCTCGGGAAGAGTCCAATTATTTTCATTAGTCAACATATTATTCAATAGTATTTCAGCTTCGTCGACTGTTCTTTCCCTAAAAACACAACCAGCACAACTATCCAAGTAGTCCTTGGAAGCATCGGTTAGTCCATTATAAAAGGTATAAAGTATTTCATTTTTCTTAAGAGGATGATCAGGGAAAACATTAAGTAACCGGAGAAGCCTCCCCCATGCTTGTGGGAGACTCTCTTCTTTGATTTGCACAAAATTATATATTTCCCGCAAGGCAGCTTGTTTCTTATGAACAGGGAAATATTTAGCAGAGAAGTAATAAATCATATCTTGGGGACTACGCACACAACTAGGAGCAAGATAATTATACCAAGTCTTAGCATCACCCTTTAATGAGAACGGAAATATCTTAAGGATATATAAATAGCGAAACTTCTCATCATGAGTAAACAGGGTGGCTATATCATTCAACTTAGTAAGATGTGCCACAATAGTTTCAGATTCAAGGCCATAAAAAGGATTAGATTCAACTAAAGTAATAATGTCAGGATCAACAGAGAATTCAAAATCCTTATCAGTAACACAGATAGGTGAAGTAGCAAAAGCAGGATAGGGTTTCATTCTAGTATTAAGAGACTGCTGCTTCCATTTAGCTAATAATTTCCTAAGATCATTTCTATCTTTGCAAGAAAGAATTTCCATAGCAGCTTTTTCATTTATAATATAACCCTTAGGAACAACAGGTAAAACATAATCATTGGGGGGGCCTTCATCATCACTATCATCAGTAATAGGATCTTCAGTAATTTCATTCCCCCTAAATCTAGCAATTTGTTCATCAAGAAATTCACCTAATGGCAAAGTAGTATCACACACAGAAGTAGTTTCATCATGCATAGCAGAAGTGGCATCATCAACAACATGCGACATATCATAATTCATAGCAGTAGCAGGTTTAGGTCTCGCAAGCTTACTAATAACGGAAGGAGAATCTAGTGCAAGGCTAGATGGCAGTTCCTTACCCCCCCTTGTAGTTGAGGGCAAATTAGTAGTTCGATCATCTTTCAAGGTCTTCATAGTGATCAACAGATATAAATCCCAAGCGACTCAGAGAATAGAGCTATGCTCCCCGGCAACGGTGCCAGAAATTAGTCTTGATAACCCACAAGTGTAGGGGATCGCAATAGCTTTCGAGGGTGAAGTACAACTGTCGGTGTCAAAACCGGCGGACCTCGGGTAGGGGGTCCCGAAC
Source organism: Triticum aestivum (assembly GCF_018294505.1). NCBI lineage: Eukaryota > Viridiplantae > Streptophyta > Magnoliopsida > Poales > Poaceae > Triticum > Triticum aestivum. The sequence continues at coordinate 703,856,594 of NC_057813.1, forward strand.
TGTGCGTCTAGGCGGATGGTAACAGGAGACAAGGGACACAATGTTTTTAACTAGGTTCGGGCCCTCTCGATGGAGGTAAAACCCTACTCCTGCTTGATTAATATTGATGATATGGGTAGTACAAGAGTAGATCTACCACGAGATCAGAGAGGCTAAACCCTAGAAGCTAGCCTATGGTATGATTGTTGTTCGTCCTACGGACTAAAACCCTCCAGCTTATATAGACACCGGAGAGGGCTAGGGTTACACAGAGTCGGTTACAATGGGAGGAGATCTACATATCCGAGCTTGCCTTCCACGCCAAGGAAAGTCCCATCCGGACACGGGACGAAGTCTTCAATCTTGTATCTTCATAGTCCAGGAGTCCAGCTATCCGGACACCCCCTAATCCAGGACTCCCTCAGTAGCCCTTGAATCAGGCTTCAATGACAACGAGTTCGGCGCGCAGATTGTCTTGGGAATTGCAAGGTGGGTTCCTCCTCCGAATACTTCATAGAAGATTTTGAACACAAGGATAGTGTCCGGCTCTGCAAAATAAGTTCCACATACCACCATAGGGAGAATAATATTTGCACAAATCTAATTTGCTGACGTATTCCGCAGCGTGACATCACGCCACGGCCAAGCCTTTATTCGAATCGTTTTACTGTCCCACCTCAGCGCGTTTAGCGAGGCGGTTTCCTTGGCACGTCTTGTCGAAACAGAGATCATGTCCCCTTATTCTGGGATTCTCATCAATACGGGCGTGGGTAACCCAATCGTGCCTGTTGGTATGTCTCCTCAATCGAAGGCAAGTCCCAAACGGTCACGAGGGGTCTTGGTATTCAACCTCTTTATAAAGAGACCAAGGCTCGCCTCCTTTCTTTCAATCTCAATCGAATCCGCCCCTCACATTGAGTTCCAACACCCAAAGCTCCAGATTCAGGCGCTTCGGACCTCCGATGATGTCCGGCTCGGACCTTCAAGGCCGGTGGATGCCTTCCTCCATTACGGAAGAAGACGTGCTAAAGCTGAGAGATGCGAGGTATCTAACCGGTGAAATGTCGCATAGGCTCCCTGCTCAAGGGTAGGTTATTCCCACTCCCAAGCCTGGTGAGAATGTGGTGTTCGTGTCTCACTTCCTTCGGGGGCTAGGCTTCCCGATGGACCCCTTCGTGAGGGGGCTCATGTTTTATGATGGGCTAGAATTTGTTTCCGGAGTCCATCCTCCATATCTCATCGTTCATTGTCGTGTGCGAGGCCTTCCTCCGTATTACTCCTCACTTCGGATTGTGGCTTAAGACCTTCAAAGTTGAGCCGAAGATGATCAAGGGGCAGCTCACGGAGTGCGGAGGGGCTGTCATAAGCAAGAATGCTGACGCTCCATGGCCCGAGGGCTCTTTTCAAGAGGAGTTCAGCTTGTGGCAATGAGAGTGGTTTTATATCACAGCTCCCAGGGGCACCAAGTGGGTGGCGCCACCTGCCTTTCGCTCGGGCCCCCCACCATAGCTAGCGTCATGGGTCAATAAAGGGTTTAACTGGGGGCCGTCCAAGGATGTGCCCTTGTTGCAGGGCTGCATTCGAGATCTCCTAGAAAGAGACATCAATCTGGTTGTAGTGACGTAGGTCATGTTGATTCGCCGCACCCTGCCCTGCAAATGTCACCGCCTCCGCCTGTGGGAGTTTAATCCGGAGGGACCACGAGCCCTCCAACATTTTGTGGGCACGACGCCCATGGAGATGTACAAATTGTTCTTCGGATCACAAGCAATGTGTCCGGACTCGTCCGAGGATGCATGTATGAGTTGCAATAGCCCGGATACTCAAGTATGTAGCCCTGTACCCGGACACGCTATCCATATATTTATCATAAAATTGCCCTTAAAAGAGTTGTCCCTTGAACAGGAGTGGATAGCGAAAGCAAAGCTAATCAGGTGTCCGGCCCCCCTCCCTGAGACTACGCCGGATCCCGTGTTAACCAGGATGCTGGAGGTTGCGCCTTTGGAAGAAGGCAAAGAGGGGAACAAGGAAGCTACCGCCTCCCCGAAGGAGGCTGTAAGGAAAGGAGGAATCGAGAATTCCTCTAACCAGGGGAAGAAGAGGACCGCCTCCGAAGACATGGAGTCCATGGTCTCAAAGCGGGGGAAGAAATCTTCGTCAGAGGGTCCGGCGCCATGGGATGGCTCAGTCGCATTGTGCCCCCAAGGGGATCAGCCCTCCACCGCGCCGTAAGTAAAGAGGGGAGTTTTAAAATGAGAGACATCCATGTTCTATTTCTGAGGAAGATAACCGAAATTTTACCTTGTAGTTCGGATCTCAGCCCTTCTTAGCAGAGCTCATCTTCAGGGGATCTTCGTCCGGAGATGATGGAGAGCGGAACGCCTCCCCCTGCCATACCGCCTGGCGAGGCGGGCGACCCTGAGGTGTCTTCATGGCGGGTTTCTCCGAATCGGGCAGGGACGGAAGGTAGTCGTATGCCCCCCAAGGCCCTCCGTGTCTGGCCTTCGAAAAAGGCCATTGGATGAGTTCGGCATCGTCCGGTGCACGGTCGGAGGAGCTGAAGGATCTGCTCGGGCGAGCGTCTATCTTAGAAGGACACCGTGCATTGATGGATACGATGATTGGAAGGATTTCATCCGCGGAGAGCGGGTTGTACAAGGCCGTCAGGAGTTTACTGACAAGTTTTGAGGTACGCGAAATGATGTACCTTTTGACAGATCCGCATATATAAGATGCACCCTGTATAGATAGTAGCCCCTGAGACTCTATGTGTTGTCAAAAAATGACGGCGCACCGTGGATCATAATCCCAGGTATAATATGTCGCCTTTCCTATGTAGGTGGCGAAGTGTCCGGTGGCTAGCTGGACTGATGAATTTGCCGAGCTAAAGCGGCAACTTGACGTGGTAGATGCCGACATTGCGCTTGTCAACAAGCAGCTTGACGAGGCACAAGGTATGTAATTTCTCCGAAGACACCTGGTAAGAGGAGCTTGATGCCCGTACCTTACAACATGAGTGCTTGATGCAGATGGTGCCACTGCCATGGAGAACCTTCGGGCGGAAATTGCCCGAGCCAAGGAGTAGGCCAGGAAAAGCGATTCGGATACCTTAAAGGCGACTGAAGAGCTGAAAGCCGAACAGGCTGCTCACTGCCAAAGCAAGAAGGAAATGGCCGAGATGGCCGTAAAGTTGAAGAATGCTGCCGACCGCTGCAAGCTTCTTGAAAAGGAAGATCGGGCGACACAGAAGGACCTAGAGAAGGCCACTACTGAGGCCATGGATACTCGCTCTACGATGAGAGCTATGAAGGAGGAGCTACGTCAGGCCAGAGATATCATGGCTGGAAAGCCCTTTATGCTGCGGATGTAGTTCGGGGATCCTAAATATGCTTCGTTGGACCGGCTGTGGAGTGCGGCGAACACTTATCTGGACTTGGCGGTGAGTGCCACGGACGCGGCCGAACACTTCTGAGATCAAAAGGACCACAAAGTGGAAAAGCTTTTTTGGTCGCAGTTCCACAATCCAGAGTGCCCACTTCCATTAACCGATCATTTGGCCGCATGGGCGGAGCTGAATAGGTTATCCGGACTCGCCATGAAGTATGTCGTGAGTCATCTGCGGTCGGAAAGGCCTGAGCCAAAGAGTTATTTTAGGTTGGTGCAGCAGTTCCTTGGTGCGGTGCCGCATATTAATGCAATGAAGAGGTCAGCATGCATAGAGGGTGCGCGGATGGCTCTTGCCCGTGTCAAGACATACTGGGCGGAGATGAAGGCCATCGCTGTTGCATCCCAAGATTCGGACGAGAGCCGAGTACCTGCCGAGCACTATTTTCAGGAAGTTCTGCAGGGCCCTCGTTTAATAGAGACACAAGGCTTTTTATACTTGTGCCTTCAAGAATTAGAATACCTCCTATGTGGCTGCTAATGTATATGTGTATATAACCTGAAAGATGGCAGTCTTCGGCTTCAGCCCCCACGCATATAATGCGGGGGTGTTCGCAGAAGGCGCATTTTCACACTTGATCCAACGTCTTGGTCCTATTAAGGAGGTGATAGCGCAGCGAACTAGGCAACCGGACTATAATGCTTTATGACTTTCACTTAGCCATAGGAGTTTGACAATGGGGCTACTATATAGCCCCTAGGGGCACTGCGCTCACCCGAATTCAGGGCGCGTGTGTGCCTGGCCGGGAAACGGCCCTTCATTAATGCGGAGGAATCCTAAAGATTCTGGCGGGTCATCGAGTGGTTGACTAGTCTCACGCTATATCATGACAGTCAGTTTTCTGCTTTCTCTACTAAGGTGCTCGTCTGGCCGAACCGGGGCACAATCGCAGTAGTTCTCCTGGTGCCGCCTTAGCCGATAGAGCAGAACATAAGGCAGCAAAACACAGGAGCCGGGCAAACCCAACATTTGACCAAAGACATGATTCGGAGCTGATGCATATAAGTCTAAACTCGCAATGCCGAACACTCCCTAAGGTATTCGGTCTTTATGAAAACGGGCTGAACAACGCCCTTGGTAAGAAGCCCCTGGTGTCCAGGTACGCGCAAAATTCTGACGTGGCCACATGCCAAGACGCCAGCCTCCTCCTCGGTTATACCAAGAAACTGGGGGATGTGTATCGACAAGAGAAAGTGAAAAAGGTTTACGCAGGGTCTTAATCTGAAAAGAATCCTTGGAACGGGTCCCTACTGCACGTCTGCGCCTGTGTCTCCGTTGTGCCGTATCCTGGACGGGTGTAGCACGGTGTTCATCTGTAAAAGAGAGGAACTTAGTTGAAAAAGATCATGCTAAAATGTATGTTATATTAAATAAACAAATTATAATTCAGAAAATGGGTAAAATTGAGCTTTATTGTCTCTTGTTGTACACGCGCGGAGCCCCTTGTATGAGGGTATGCGGCTAGTAAGCCCTTGTATGTTTACGCCGGACTCGTCTAGCCATGTCCGGGGTCTGAACGACCTGTTTAGACCACTGCTGCCGTCCATTAGGACTTGAGTAAAGTGGAGTCCATCAATTATCGGATCTAATATCAAGGTAGTCCAGCCTGCATTCCGGATACTTCTAGAGTAATCCTGATGGTCAAAGGTGATTGGTTTTAACAACCAGTGGCAGGACTCCTCTTGGACAGGCTGTATGGCGCGTATCTCTATAGGCGCCACTCTGTTTTTCCCTTTTGTCACGTGAAGTGAGTTTACTGTTTTGACTTCTTGTGGGAAATTCTTTTGTTCTCCGGTGCTCTGCTTGTGGGGTTCGTCATCGTCCTCGCTTGGTATGTCGAGCCCCTTGTGTTCGGCGTTGAGTTTGCCGGATTGCTTGAAGACCCAACAATCTCTATGGGTATGGTTTGCAGGCTTCCCAGGAGTACTGTGGATTTGGCATATCTTGTCCAAGATTTTGTTTAGGCTAGATAGCTCGTCCCTGTTATCCTTGAGGGGTAGCTTTTTCTGATTCTGCCGAGAGCTTTTGAATCTTGCGTTGACTGTCGTGCTCTTCGGGCTGTTTCCCTTGGTCCGGTGCTGGTCCTTGCTACGTCGCGGTTTCCCGTTTCCATCCCTAACTTCGGATGTACTTGGGTCGCTGGTACTGCTTCTTGCCAACCAGCTATCCTCTCCTACGCAAAAGCGGGTCATGAGGCTTGTTAATGCGGCCATCGTTCTTGGCTTTTCTTGGCCGAGGTGTCTGGCGAGCCATTCGTCTCGAACGTTGTGTTTGAAAGCTGCTAAGGCTTCAGCGTCCGGACAATCGACTATCTGGTTCTTTTTAGTAAGAAATATGTTCCAGAGTTTCCGGGCTGACTCTCCGGGTTGTTGAGTTATATGACTTAGATCGTCTGCATCCGGAGGTCGGACATAGGTGCCTTGAAAATTTGCCCGAAAAGCATCCTCGAGCTCTTCCCAACTTCCAATGGTGTTTTCGGGAAGGCTTTTAAGCCAATGCCGAGCTGGCCCTCTGAGCTTGAGGGGTAAGTATTTTATGGCGTGGAGGTCATCTCCTCTAGCCATGTGTATGTGGAGGATATAATCCTCAATCCAGACTCCAGGATCTGTTGTTCCGTCGTATGCCTCTACGTTTACGGGCTTGAATCCTGCTGAAAATTCATGGTCCAGCACCTCATCAGTGAAACATAGGGGGTGTGCGACACCCCTATATTTGGGTGTGCCGTGATGTTCGGATACTTGTTGCGTTGCATTGCTTACTAGAGCTTGCTTTCTTGGCCCGTAGATAGATTTGGCTGGGCCGTCTTTTTGATGCGAATCCTTGTGCGGATTGCGTGCCGGTTTGTGTGCGGCGCCATTTGCTGCTCTATGTTGGCCGTGGGGTTGTTTATCCGGCCGGGTGGCTTCCTTATTTTTTGATTGCGGGGGCTCTAAGGCCTCCTCATCAAATTCTGGCAGTAATTTTCGCTTCGGATAGCTCTTTGTGTGGCGACTGTCACCGTATTTGTCTGCGGTGTTGAGTACTTTGCTCCATCTAATTCTGAGTGCATCTTCCGCTGTTTTGAGCTTCCGCTTCTGCTTTTTCAGGCTACGCGCAGTGGCGACAAGCCTTTTGTGGAGGTTCTTCTTCTCCAACAACTTGTCCGGCATGAGGTCGTCCGGACTATTATCTTCGCCGGGGACGGGTTGTTCGGTTTGTTTATCCAAGTTGCCCTATTCGAACGGTTGCTCGATGGCATGTTCATCGTCCGCCGGTTCGCCCTGCTCTGTGGCTGGGTCTGTATGGCTGCTGTCTCTGTCGAGGTGGGGTTTGGAGCGGCGCTTACGCCGCTGCTTTGACTGCTTTTCAAGGGAACGATCCCTCGTTGCGTCCCTTTGTTCTTCATCGTCATTTCTTTTAGGTGTGTCCACCATGTATACATCGTGAGATGAGGTGGTTGTCCAGTGCCCTATAGGCGCTGGTTCCTGTTCGTCTCCTACATCGTCGTCCATATCGTCGATGTCTTCGGAGTCGAAGTCGAGCATGTCGGTTAAATCATCGACAGTGGCTACGAAGTGGGTGGTGGGTGGGCTTTGAATTTCTTCGTCATCCGCATCCCATCCTTGCTGACCATAGTCCGGCCAGGGCTTTCCTGATAAAGAGAGAGACTTTAGTGAATTCAGAATGTCGCCGAAGGGTGAGTGCTGAAAGATGGCCGCGGCGGCGAACTCCATGATCGGCGCCCAATCGGATTCGATCGGCGGGGGCGCGGAAGGTTTGGAGTCCGGAGAGGAGTCCGACACCTTGGAGTCACGGGCTTCGCAGAGGACAAGGCTGGTGTTCGGCTCGATCGCCATAGAGATTGCAGCCCACGAGGCGGTGTCCAGCCACCCGTCCTTGATTGGCCCAGTCGGCTCCGAGCTAAGGGTCGGAGCGGCCACTGGTGCGGCGTCCTCGGCACTGTTCGGTGGCAGAGCTAGATCATGCCCATCGTGACAGTGCGGCACGCTTGGCTGTGGCTCGAACCCGTCGAAGATCAAGTCTCCGCGGACGTCAACCGTGTAGTTTAAACTTCCAAATCTAACCTGATGGCCAGGGGCGTAGCTTTCGATCTGCTCCAGATGGCCAAGCGAATTGGCCCGCAGTGCAAAGCCGCCGAATACGAATATCTGTCCTGGGAGAAAAGTCTCACCCTGGACCGCATCGTTGTTGATGATCGGAGGAGCCATCGGGCCTAAAGATGACGACACATAGGAACTCTAAATGAAAGCACCAATTTCGGTTTCAAAACCGGCGGATCTCGGGTAGGGGGTCCCGAACTGTGCGTCTAGGCGGATGGTAATAGGAGACAAGGGACACGATGTTTTTACCCAGGTTTGGGCCCTCTCGATGGTGGTAAAACCCTACTCCTGCTTGATTAATATTGATGATATGGGTATTACAAGAGTAGATCTACCCCGAGATCAGAGAGGCTAAACCCTAGAAGCTAGCCTATGGTATGATTGTTGTTCGTCCTACGGACTAAAACCCTCTAGCTTATATAGACACCGGAGAGGGCTAGGGTTACACAGAGTCGGTTACAATGGGAGGAGATCTACATATCCGTATCGCCGAGCTTGCCTTCCACGCCAAGGAAAGTCCCATCCGGACATGGGACAAAGTCTTCAATCTTGTATCTTCATAGTCCAGGATTCCGGCTATCCGGACACCCCCTAATCCAGGACTCCCGCAACAACCCAAATTTATTGATTCGACACAAGGGGAGCCAAAGAATATTCTTGAATATTAGCAGTTGAGTTGTCAATTCAACCACACCTGTATAACTTAGTATCTCCAGCAAAGTGTTTAGTAGCAAAAGTGGTATGATAGTAAAGGTAACGGTAGCAACAGTAAAGGTAAATGTTTTTGGGTTTTTGTAGTAGTTGTAACAGTAGCAACGGAAAAGTAAATAAGCGAAGAACAATATGTGAAAAGCTCGTAGGCAATGGATAAGTGATGGATAATTATGCTGGATGCGATTCCTCATGCAATAGTTATAACATAGGGTGATATAGAACTAGCTCCAATTCATCAATGTAATGTAGGCATGTATTCCGTAAACAGTCATACGTGCTTATGGAAAAGAACTTGTATGACGTCTTTTGTCCTACCCTCCCGTTGCAGTGGGGTCCTAGCGGAAACTAAGGGATATTAAGGCCTCCTTTTAATAGAGAACCGGACCAAAGCATTAACACATAGTGAATACATGAACTCCTCAAACTACGGTCATCACCGAGAAGTATCCCGATTATTGTCACTTCGGTGTTGTCGGATCATAACACATAATAGGTGACTATCGACTTGCAAGATAGGATCAAGAACACACATATATTCATGAAAACATAATAGGTTCAGATCTGAAATCATGGCACTCGGGCCCTAGTGACAAGCATTAAGCATAGCAAAGTCATAGCAACATCAATCTCAGAACATAGTGGATACTAGGTATCAAACCCTAACAAAACTAACTTGATTACGTGGTAAATCTCATCCAAACCATCACCGTCCAGCAAGTCTACGATGGAATTACTCACGCACGGCGGTGAGCATCATGAAATTGGTGATGGAGGATGGGAGATGATGACGATGACGACGAATCCCCCTCTCTGGAGCCCCGAACAGACTCCAGATCAGCCCTCCCGAGAGAGATTAGGGCTTGGCGGCGGCTCTGTGTCGTGAAACGCGATGAAACTTTCTACTTGATTTTTTCTCCCTGAGACGGTATATATGGAGTTGGAGTTGAGGTGGGAAGAGGTCCAGGGGCCCACTAGATAGGAGGGCGCGCCCTAGGGGGGCGGTCTGTCTCGTGGACAGCCCGTGGGCCCCCTGGCCTTGATTCTTTCGCAAAAAATTCTTATTAATTCTAAAAAGTGCCTCCGTGGATTTCCAGGACATTCAGAGAACTTTTCTTTTCTACACATAAAACAACATCATGGCAGTTCTGCAGAAAACAACGTCAGTCTGGGTTAGTTTCATTCAAATCATGCAAGTTAGAGTCCAAAACAAGGGCAAAAGTGTTTGGAAAAGTAGATACGTGGGAGAGGTATCAGGGCGTTGTACGTACGTGTACATGCTACGTGCGCGCCTCTACTACGACACATACGCGCCTCTACTACAACACGTGCGCGCCTCTGCATCGACCAATATATATGTACGTACACGTTCGCGACCAGAATGACAACTCTACGTATGCTTCGACCAGGTGGGCTCCGACTGTCAGGCACTTCCTTCCGTGCGAAGATGTAGCTGGTGGGTCCCAGCAGTCAGGGGGGCGAATCGTTTTTTTTTGCCCGGACGCACTTCCTTGCGTGCGAAGATGTAGCTGGTGGGTCCCAGCAGACAGGGGGAAACGTTTTTTTCACGAAATACGGTGGCCCATCCGGTGGGTCCCTGCTGTCAGGTGGAGGAATAATTATTTTGCACGTAATAAGGAGGCACTTCCTTGCTGCGGCCATGGACCCAGCTGTCAGCCTCTCCACGCACAGTCCACGTCCGTTGGAAGCCATTCCTTGACCACGTTGACCACGCCATGCCGAGAGCACCAGGGCGGTGGACGACGGCGAGGCCTAGGAAGGGGACGACGCAGAGCCGGGGAAGACACGGAAGTGGATGCCCACGCGTAGAGGAGTATGAGGGTTCACTCGTTCGGCTGCAGTGTGAGGTTGCCGTCGCCGCAGAATAACAGGGGGTATGGGTGCGTAGAGGGATGGCCTGGCCAGCGGTGGGAGTAGTAGGGCGCAGTGAGGCCTCCGCGGCATCACAGCCGGCCACGGGCGACCGGAGCAGGCGGCACGACCGGTGCTGCGTTGGGCGGCTGGAGCAAGAAGACCAGAGGTTGAAGAAGCATTACGGCCGTTGGATGGACATCGTACGGTCACTGGAGCTAGAATCATTCATATATTGACTAAAGTTGACAAAGGCCTCCGTCCCAGTCAATTAGTAGCCCCACAAGTCAGCCTCCCACCAAGGTGGGTCCCAGCTAGTAGGGGGTATTCATTTTTTTGTGCGTAATAAGGAGGCACTTCCGGTGGGTCCGAGCTGACATTGGGGGAACGTTTTTTTCGTGAAATACGGTGGCCCGTCCTGTGGGTCCCAGCAGTCAGGCAGAAACGTTTTTTTGTGAAATACTGGTGGTCCGTTCGATGGGTCCCTGCTGTCAGGTGGTGGAATAATTATTTTCCGTGTAATAAGGAGGCACTTCCTTGCGGCTGTCATGGACCCAGCTCTCAGCCTCTCCAGGTACAGTACTCTTCCGATGGAAGTCGGTCGTTGACCGCATTGACCATGCCGCGCCGAGAGCACCACGGCGGTGGACGACGGCGAGGCCTAGGAAGGGGACAACACGGAGCCGGGGAAGACGCGGAAGTGGAAGCCCGCGCGGAGAGGAGTACGAGGGTTCACCGGTTCGACTGCAGTGTGAGGCTGTCGTCGCCGCAGAATAACAGGGGGTGTGGGTGAGTAGAGGGATGCCCTAGCCAGCGGTAGGAGTAGTAGGGGGTGCTGAGGCCTGCGTGGCAACACAGCTGGCCACGGGAGGCGGGAGCAGGCGGTCCGGCCGGCGCTGCTTTGGCGGCTGGTGCAAGAAGATCAGAGATTGAAGAAACACGACGGCCGTTGGATTGACATCCAACAGTTACGTCTAATAGAATCATTTGTTGATATATATAATAACTAAAAAATCTTGCATACGCGTCCACTAAACAGGACCACAAGTCAGACCACTCCCTTTTTTTTAATAATTTATATATAGCTCATGGCAACTTCTTATGCAATTTATTGCAGTCATTTTTTTTGGTTGGCAAGGGCCAATTTCGCATATTCCTGTGGGTTCCAAACTATTTTTAATACCGAAATGTCGAGCCAGATTAAAAGTATTTTCAATTAGGTTAATGCCCAGTGAAATAGGACTCTGAAAATGTGAAAAAACCCCAGACATTATAAAGTAATTGCTAATTTGTCATCTATTTTTATATTTACAACCCATTTCATATTACTTTCAAGATTTGCTGGCGTCTTGAAAGAGTTGCAGCCCATTAGGGCGTAGAAAAATAAGTAGGCCTGGATTGGGTATTCTTCATCAAAAATAAACTGGGCTCATTTTCACAAAGAAAAAATAGCTGGGTTGGTCACATGGTGAACATAAAATATAAGCCTGGGCTAGACGGGCCACAGCCCAGTTCAAACCCTGCTTCGTCTCAACAATACCAAACAAAAAAAATACTGCTCGAGTAGCTACGTCCCAGGTGTCAGCAGATCTTGTGCTGTTCTCTTGTCTATTGACTATATACGCTCACAATGTCGTGGGTCCCAGATGTCAGGAAAACACTAGGAGGAAGCATTTTATTATTCCATACGCTGACGTGGTGGGCCCCTACTGTCATCCTCTCCACGTACTTCTGCCGATTCCTGTTGTTTGTTGACCATGTTGACAATGCGAGAGGGCGGCGCCGCGGCGAGCGCACCAGAGCGCGCGGAGGACGTCGGTGTTAATGATTTAGGAGACGGTGGGGCGGCGATGCATGCGCTGAGGCGCAGCCAGCCGTGGGAGGCAGAAGCAGGAAGCCCCGCCGGTGCTGGTTTGGTTTTGGCAGCTGGAGGAAGACATGACTGAAGAAACACGATAGACTGTAAAAGCAACAGGAGTACTTAACAACCTTAACTGAAACCAGTAGGGGCACTTAACAACCAAAGCTGAAAGCAGTATGAGTACTTATACAGGTTCAGCCGCACAAAGCACGCCTCGAACAGTGCTACTTTGCCTAGATTTAACCAAGGGTGAGGCTGCCAAGCCCCAGGACAAGGCCCAGGTGCCACCCCGCGCATCCACAACCTTCTGAAAGCGGCTTCATCTCGCAACATGGTCAATATACAGGATATTCGCTTTAGAGCCATGGAAAGCATGAACATAATCTTCTGTCCTATTCTCCGAGATGGACGTGCCTTCATTATTTGAGACCACCCATGAATAAGTATCTTTTCTCCTCCAAGGGGAATTGAGTAGGTCGACATAAACATCATGTTGTGACCAAGCACAAGTCTGACCCGACCATGGTCAGGCATCTATATAGGAACAATAGAACTCGGCAGTTCCTGTTTCAAGAAGATCACAGCTGTAAAATTGTGTATAAGCAATAGTTTATGAACAACATATATAACAGAAAACAGCTCGTACCATAAGTTTCTCGACACAGTTGGACCTGTTCAACGAGTACAACAGTGGCACACATATCCCACGTGGCCTTCCACCATTGAAACGCCCCACAAGGACCTCAGGACGATCAATAAAGTGTAGGAACTTGTGGATGTCGATCCAGTCAACTTCAGTGCCATTAGTAACAGTTGAGTTATTACAGAGTAACAAACGAGCAGACTGCTTAACTCTGAAAAAACCTACACGTGCCACCAATTATAAGAAAATATTAGTTAGAAGTAGCATCTTCGTGAGAGATTTGTTGCTACTTCTAAAGTTAAATTGTGATTAGTTAGACAGAATAGGTGGATTAAGAAGTAATCGAGGCAACAAGCAAGAACCAGATACAAAACTAACATGGATGAACAATTGGAATGACGTCGGGGTGGAAGATCGCAGTGAAGATGAGACCAGGTTTTGCTATTTCGATCAACATTCGTGCGCCAACTTTCAGTCTGTAACACTTGAGAAAGTTTATCTAAGTTCGGCCATAAAAAAGCAGCGATCTTCTTGGTTCATGAACCCAACTCGGAAGTAATATCCATGGCTTGTCTTCACTGTGACCATTAAACTAGTGTATTCAGTTATGGCAAGGCCGAGCATCTTGAGTACGTACATGTGTTCTGGCAGAGCAAATAATACACTGCAGGAAAAACAATATGAGAACACAACATGTTCAAAGAAACCCCACCCTCCTGGATAGAAAAGAGGATTCTAGGAACATACTGTGCGCGTTTCAAAATGTTGTGTTAGGATGAGAAGGACAAGTGTGGCGTCTCGCCGAAGTCGCAGAAATCTGTAGGGTACTCGCACTTTGGGCAGTGCAACTGAAACACACTAGATTCAGTACGAAGAAAAATGCATCAACCACTACAAGAAATATGTCAACTTGTGACCTTGACTATTGGTCACTAAAAGGTCATTGTTTTTCATTTGCGACCTTTTTTTGACCAAAAATAGAAGGTCAAAAGCTGACGGTCGTAAACTGACTATAGCGACCTTCTCTGTGAGAAGGTCGTGGACGTTTACGACCAAAATATTCCTACTGTGGCGTTTTGGTCACTAGCAACCTCCCCAGGCCACGTAGGCATCCAGCGTGGCAAGCTGATGTGGCACAAGATTCAGCCCGGTCCAATTTGGTTTTCTACATGGGCCTATCCCAACAATTCGACATTTTATTATTATTATAATTCCTACGAATTCTATTGGGCTACATGGGCCAAGCCCAATATTTCAGCATTTTTATCTCTGGGCTTTGTCCTTTTACAGCCTATTAATTATATATTTTTGGAAAATATATTTTGGAGCTGGTGCCACTAGTCATGTTAATCTCATATATTGATCCCACACATAAGAAAGTTACGAACTAGTCATATTATTTCATAAGTGGGTTGCACTGGTCAGGTTCCCATCTCACACGCAATCAAATCACATTCATAATCAAATATTCCAAACAAGAGAACATATGAAACTCGTCAACTGACACTAGATTAGTGTACTACAATTTCTGTAGACTATTACCACCTAGGTATACCAGCTATTACAATATTAAAGTCAAATAGAACAGACAACTCTTTGCTGAGTAGCACTTCACGGCTTCGTGCTTTTCTTCACGTCTTCGCACTTCCAACTTTCTTAGGCCTGGAGCTCCTGTAAAAGAGGAACCAAGTAAAGAAGTTACGCACAGCTATATTTGCTATAGATCAGCTATCAACTCGATATTTATGTACACCATACAGAAATTGTTTCCAGTTAGAACAAGTTCACTTAATACTCAACTCCTTTATTTGTGTCCATTTAGTGCAAGTCCATTATCCATGCATATAAACTTTTGCTCCCAGCCAGCACCTACCCAACTAAGTACAACTCAGGAGGCCACTACGATTAAACCAACTCAAGTGAGAGAGCCAGCAAACTAGGTGGGATATTTCCTTATCACTAAAATTAAAAATTTGAGCACACCAAAAATTGATTGTGTGTCATAAGATGGTCCTGAGAGTGCAGCACCATGTTACCATCTCTAAAGCTCATTAGCCAGCAGCAAAAATTGTGTAACATATGTATAACCATTGCAAACAACCTTAGCAGAATAAGCAGAACAAAATTTCATGTAAAATCTTGGTATAAACAGTAGATTATCCCCTAATAGAAGCTAATTAGGCTCCAATACACAAGGCATAGCAAGCACAGGCTAAATAAGCCACGGCCATGAAACAGGGCATGGTATTACAGCAGCTCAGAGATGGAGCTAGAGGTAGGAGAAGGACTCACCGGAGAGGAGGTTGTAGTCGAAGCCGCACACAGGCGCCGCCACCACCGTCACCCTCTAGAGGAGATGTTGCCGCTTCATTGACGGACTCATTTGGTACAAGGAGATCATCAAAATGCATCACACTCATGATCATCAAAACGCAGCAGCAGGAGCAAATACAAGTTTAGCCCACCATGAACAGGGGCACTAGGCAATCCAGTAGCAATGTCATATATAGGCAATAATAACAGGACCTTAGATAATTAGTTTTTGCTCTTACTGACACACAAGTTGACATAATGTACTCAATATATTCTAATAAAGAGGTTTGGGAGCGGAGGGAGAGGGAGGTGGAGATGGACGTGCTACCTGCTGCTGCGGTGGTGCCTCTTGGTGGTCGTGCTTGAGCTCCTCCTCCTGATGCTGCTCACTAACCTGCAGGAGAAACAAGACCATGGGAAAAGGAACAAGACCATGGGTAACAGTACATCTTCACTTGGATATATCTAAGAAGTCCAGTTGGTTCTCACAAGCAAGTGTTCTCAGGTTTGCCTTAACATAAAAGGTTAACTTATACTTAACTGTGATCAAACAGTACATAACAAAATCATGGATTTGATTTCAAGTAACCGATACTAATTAATGTGTTACTGCCTAATACTGTCGATCAAAAAAGCATAAGCAGCAAATAATATCCTGCGTATCAGTGGAAACAAGGGGACAAACTAATGTTCCAGGGAGGTACTTTATATAATAAAAACTAATAAAAACAAACTAGGCACCTACATAATCACACGGCGGTAGTTTTAGATAATAAAAACTACTGTTCCATGCATTCTTAGCGCTCCATCAAAGAATCTACTAAAATTACTTTCAAGCAAACAGGTTGTACATTGATCAGGTTGTAAAGGACAAAAATTCAGGGGTGTACCTAGTGCAAGAAGCCATTTACTAGGTTTTGAAGCTAATAACAATTAGCATGCACATATCACTTGTTGGAGTTGGTGCGTGGTCAAATTCAACTAGTGTAATGTATCGCCTATATATAATAGACCCATCTCTCCAATGCAATTTCACAGACCAAGAAACATAGGTGTTTATTTCTTCCTCTGCTAAACTATCTCCATATGGATACCAGCTAATGATACACAGATTGTATTAAGGCAATGCTTTGGACGACACATATTCTGCAAGCTGCTGCTAATTTGCAAATACAAACGAACGCCTAACAGTGCTCGCATAGAATTAGCAGAGCATGGTAGATTTATAGCCATCAGGGGAGGGGACACCTGAACCCACGTCTGCTGCTGCAGGGCTTGTGCTGCACACAAACACACACATACATGTATCAGAAGCAATTCAGTCAACACTCTTGGCAGGCAAGAGGCAAGTTGGCACTCACAGGGTTGAGATAATAGCAGGAGACGTGCGTACCTGAAGGGTTGAGCGATTGGTCCGAGCCCGGAGAGCAGAGGAGGCATGGTGGCGGTGTGCTGGCGCGCCTTGGAAGACCGGGGACGTGGTGGTACCGATGGTCGAGGAAGAAGAGGAGCAGAGTAGGCCCTTGATGGCCAGCTAGATGCGTCCCACCTTCTGCTCCTCGAGGATGGGTGACCTGCAGTAACAGATATGTTATACAACCCGGGATTAAATGTAGCACATACTATCGTTGTAATAGTCTTCTCTTGTGTCTTCGCTAAGACAGATACATACTAACTGCATGTCTAGGAGAACATTGAATACATACACTTTGAATAAATAGCATAACAAAGTGATGTAGTGACCACATTGAGCATCTAAAAAAGAAGTGGCATGAACAAGAATCAATTGTTTACCTCACCACCGGGTGTCTGTCATAGCATACACATTCAGCTTATTCGGTGACAACGGACTAAAAGATGCCTGATATACAATCCTAATTGCAGAAAATTCCTACTAGCACCAAAATACTCAGACTGAAATCAATGAGTTGAACATACACCATATTGCATCTAATCACAGGACACTAGTCTGTAACAGACTACCTGGTATTGACATACAAGAGTACGGCTAGGCGCGAAGAAGGGTAAAACTATCACTTTATTTGCTCCCCAAATGCAAGAAGCTAAGGCACTAAAAAGAGGGCAGAAGCTACAATCTTCCTGGTCTAAGCATCATCTAATCAAACAAGGAAGTACAAGCAGAGGCTAAGCTGTACTACTCGCTTACGGGCACCAGTTCCATCAGCTCTTAATACCACCGCATCTACTGGCCGGCCATGGACGAACAAAGTCGCAGCAATACATGGAGCTCAAGATCGAGGGGTGGTTGACACATGCACGGACAGCCGAGTGGGTCGAGGAGGGTACCTTGGCGTGGTTCCAGGTGTTGCCGACGGTGAGGGGCCCGTGGTCGGCGAGGATCTGGAGGAGGCGGCCGAAGATGGCCAAATTGGATGGAGAAGGAGCTCCATCTCCTTGGTGGCGACCCGTCCCATGGAGGTTCGCCCCTCCTGCCATCGTCATCGTCCCATCCACAACCATGTTGACCTGCTGAAAGGGAACACAAGACGAGGTGAGGTGAGGAGGAGATAGTGCGCAAATAAGGAGGGGAGCGGCTTACTGGTGCCAGATCCGGCCACCTCTGGCCTCGCCGTCGCTGGATTTGGTAGATCCCGACGAAGTTAGGGGTGGCGGCCGAAACCCTAGCCACGGGTGAGGGTTGTGGGCGAGTACTAGAGGGCGCGGGTCGGGGCGTGGGCTCGATGGTGAGGGTCGTCGACAGTGGGGGTGGGTGGCGGAGGGGGTGGGCGAAAGTGGGCGGCGGTGGGGGTGGGCCACGGTGGGCGGCGGTGGATTCAGATCAGATCAGAGTGAGGGAGAGGAGAGAGGGGCGTCAGTGCGAGGGAGATAAGGGTGCGAGAGGAGGAGTGCGGGACGTGGGGGAGACGGGCGACGTGCGGGCCGTTGGATCCAGAAGCATCCGACGATGATTATCCACGATCCGCGTGAGAGGCCTCTGGACCAATCAAAACGCAGTATACACGTATGATATTTTGACCATTTAAATTGGTTGTAATCGACTAAAAGTAAGGTGCTAAATCATGTTAGCTATTTTATCATGACCTGAAAAATTGAAAAAAAAAACTTCGCATTGTGTCAGCAAATTTGAATTTAGTTTTCAGGAATAATCACAAATTGAAATAAGACAAATATTTTTATAAAGAGTTATGAGAAATGACTTTTTTAATTCATTTTTTCATTTATCGTGTGTCCAAAATGAGTTCTTTTGTGAAGGACCTATCATATATTTATTACAAATTTTTACCAAATTAATTTTCTGAAATACTAGAACATATTTAATGCACAATTGACCAAATGGTTGGGTGTAAAAAGTTTTGATCTACCTCTTGTGAAAAAGACAATTTTTTGCCGATTCAGCTGGAAGCAGGTCAAATTTGAACTGTAGCTACCTCGTAGTTTGCTCTTTATTTTTTCCAAAAATTATTTCTAGGTACATAAGTATCTATTTAATCAGAGAAACGCCAAAAAAATTCCAAGATTCAACCATTGACTAGGAACGGTTATTCCTGTCGTTTTGACCACATTTTGAAACGGGCATAAAAAAATAAAAAAATAAAAAAAATTGGAAAACATTCGCATAGTTTCGTTTTATGTGGCCAAGTTACCAACAAAAAATTTAAACTTGTAATACGGCAATTATTTAAAAAAAATATTCTCAGAAACGAGCTATCAAGTGTGAAGATTCATGGCTTTCATGCCAAATGATCAATCTTATGGCCACATTCATGACATAGTTTGTTCAAATGATCTCATATTATGCACAAGGATGCATCTTGGAACGGCAGACAATGTTGCCTAAGGAAGTTTTCATTTTCTTTGGATGAAAAATTCATTTTCCATTTTTCGAGTGCCTAAAATGAGTTTTTTTGTGAAGGACCTATAATATATTTGTTGCAAAATTGTACCAAATCAATTTTCTAAAATACTAGGACATATTTAATGCACAATTAACCAAAATGGTTGGGTATAAAAAGTTTTGATCCACCTCTCGTGAAAAAGACAAATTTCCACCGATTCAGTTGGAAGCGGGTCAAATTTGAACTGTAGCTACCTCCTAGTTTGCTCTTTATTTTTCTCAAAAATAATTTTTAGGTACAAAAGTATCTATTTAATCAGAGAAACACCAAAATCTTTCCAAGATTCAACCACTAGCTAGGAACGGTCAAGCCCGCCATTATGACAACATTTTGAAACGGGCATAAAAAATTTGAAAGAAAATCAAAAAATTGGAAAACCTTCGCATTGTGTCATCATATGTGACCAAGTTTCCATGAAAAATCATAAACTTGTAATAAGCTAATTATTTTAAAAAAGTGTTGTCAGAAACGAGCTATCACGTATGGAGATCAATGGCTTTCAAGCCAAATGATCAATCTTATGGCCACATTCATGGCATAGTTTGTTCAAATGATCTCATATTGTGCACAAGGGTGCATCTTTGAATGGCAAACAATGTTGCCTAAGGGAGTTTTCATTTTCTTTGGACGAAAAAACCATTTTTCATTTTTCGAGTGCCCAAAAGGAGGTTTTTTGTGAAGGACCTCCCAAATAATTATTGCAAAATTGGACCAAATCATTTTTCTAAAATACTAGGACATATTTAATGCACAATTGACCAAATGGTTGGGTGCAAAAAGTTTTGATCCACCTCTCGTGAAAAAGACAAATTTCTGCCGATTTAGTTGGAAGCGGGTCAAATTTGTACTGCAGCTTCCTTGTAGTTTGCTATTTATTTTTTCCAAAAATCATTTATAGGTACATAAGTATCTATTTAATCAGAGAAACACCAAAAAAAATTCCAAGATTCAACCACTAGCTAGGAACGGTCATTCCCGCCGTTTTGACCGCATTTTGAAACGGGCATAAAAAATTCCAAAAAATCAAAAAATTGGGAAACCTTTGCATTGTGTCATTATATGTGGCCATGTTCCCAGGAAAAATAACAAAATTGTAATACGGCAATTATTTTAAAAAAGTGTTCTTAGAAATGAGCTATCATCTCTAAAGATTCATGGCTTTCAAGCCAAATGATCAATCTTATGGCCACATTCATGGCATAGTTTGTTCAAATGATCTCATATTGTGCATAAGGGTGCATATTGGAACGGCAAACAATGTTGCCTAAGGAAGTTTTCATTTTCGTTGGACGAAAAAACCATTTTCCATTTTTCGAGTGCCCGAAAGGAGGTTTTTTTGTGAAGGAACTACCAAATAATTGTTGCAAAATTGGACCAAATCATTTTTATAAAATACTAGGACATATTTAATGCACAACTGACAAAATGGTTGGGTGTAAAAAAATTTGATCCACCTCTCGTGAAAAAGACAAATTTCCGCCGATTCAGTTGAAAGTGGGTCAAATTTGAACTGCAGCTGCCTCATAGTTTGCTATTTATTTTTTCCAAAAATCATTTCTAGTTACATAAGGACCTATTTAATCATAAATACATGGTTTGGTGGCGATACGTCGAGGTTTGGACGGTGGCCAAGGGCCCCAACTCTAGAGTGCGTAAACTCGCATGCCCGCTGCGTGGTCACCTCGTGAACGTGGCGTTGCCATGTGTTCTGGGCGGCCTAGGCATGTCTAGTGGGTTGGGAACTCCCCAGGTTGGTGCTAGGAAGAAAATTACAACATAAGATTCTCACGAGGAGACCAATCGATGCTCAAACATGAATTAGCAGCCAAGTGTTTGATTAGCAGTACGGGAAAGCGTGAGTTTTGGCTGAGGATGATCAGTTACTAAGAAGACCTTCTTCACAAATTTTCAGCTCAAAAGGAGGAGCCTAGGTGGTACTTGCTTTGCAAACCACCACACTGGACATAAATACGAATGTTGAAGCTCGGCTCAAAATAATGAATGGATTGAGCTGGCATTTGGTGGAGGATGGTTATTTGGGCATAGGAAAGCACTGTAGAAAATGGATACTATTTGGACATGCCAAAGTGGTACTTCCTTCAAAAACTGTTACTCTGAACAGAATAGGAAAATGAATACTTTTGAATTATTTTTGAACTAGGCAAGGAAGATTTTTACATATTTGACGAAGATATGACCCAAAGAATTTATGAGATTTTTTTGGGAATTTTGGGAATGACAGAAATATAGGTTGCTTCACAACCTAGGGCAAAAACTGCCACATGGACATGACACATAGGCAAAACTGATGAGGTGGCACCTAGTCATAGCAACCCACCACAATTTACAAGGCTATGACCGTCTATATTGGTCGTTAACAACTAGTAATAAGGAAGCGGACTAGCGTTGTTTGCTTTATGACCATTTCGTGTAAGGAAATTACGACCTTTCTGACCAAAATGGTCGCAATGGTTTAGGGTTTGGAGCCCCCCGAGAAATATACAAATATTTTAAATAAATATACTCCCTCTGTAAATAAATATACAAATCCTTTATATCATAGGCTCACCTGGAGAGAAATATACTCCCTCTGCAACGCACATGCATTATGGCGGTTCAACTTTTTTTATGGGGGTTCAGCTGAGAATATAATACTCAGATAGGCTCACGGTTCTGGACTTTGGGCCGCAGGCCGACCCTGCATGTTTGGGGTCCCATGTGTTCTACCTCAGCGCTTTTCATATTGCAAGCGATCGGTACAACGCTGGTTTTAGATGTTGTCGCAAGGTGAATACACAAAATTTAATAAAGCACGACAGCTATTGGAATGAAATCGAACGACAGTTCCTAACCAGCAATCAGAGTTGCAATTCTATCAATGATATACCATGTGATAAATAATACTGTCGTACTACTTATACACACAGGACACTTGTTTCACCATGCCAGATTATTACATCAAAATCTCTCGGAGGATAGATCAGTTTGGTAGTTGCGTGCTGCTACTGAAGAAATTCAAAGTTGATTTGGCCCATCTCTCATTGCCGAGAAAGTTCGATTTGACATCGTCCCCTACCGCAAGATATGATTTAGATTTGAACCTTCACCATCCTTTAGCATGAATCATCATGCGACCATCCTTCGTACTTACGGTATATTGAGGAGGTTCATTCACACCAAGGCTGCCCATGGTAAGAGAAACTTGGCCGCGGTCGCCCGGACTGTTGAACGACTCCCTCGTTGCTCTAGGAATTCTCTGTTCGCAAACAAGAAGACATACCCAAACAGTTAGATCAACACAGTGAATCATGTGAAACAACATGGAAAGAAAACAAACGAAGCACTTGGGCGGCCAATGCTTACCAAGAAGCTGAACATGTCGGTTTTTGTAAGGACATTGGTATATGAAGTGCGAACTGCAGCCTAGTCTGTTGTAGGTGCAACTGCACGGGGCGGAGCAGATGCAAGTGCAAGTGTTGTTGCAGGTGCCGAAGCCGCTGCTGCTGCCAGAGATGGTGCTCCTTGTAGAGCTAGTGCCGGTGTCGGAGTAGGTGCCGGTGTCGATGCCCGATCCTCCGGTAGATCAGACTGATCCGCTAACGCGGTCGGTGCCCAATCCTCAGCTGGATCAGACTGCGCTGCTGCCGCTATCAGTGCTAGAGCAACTGCCGGTGGTCGATCTGTGCGAGACAGCGGCCATCGTGTCTGGTCTGCTACGATCAGCTTTCTAACTTGACCAGGATTTGTGACCGTGATCCAGTTTTTTTCTTCATTTCTTTTAAACGCGAGAAGGACTAATTGTGGCATTTTTGTTAAACCAAACTGCAGTTCATCATAGGGATTCAGCTTGTACTCAGACAACAGACTGATCCAATTTTTTCTAGTAATATAAGTGATGGACAGTGCCTTCGTTACTGACACAACATAAGAAGTGAAACCTGGAAAAATAGCCATCGTAGAGCAAACCAAACGGTTTATTCTGTGATGAATCTCACATGGCAAAACCTGCATCGTAAAATTGCAGGAAAAGAAAGAAAACATGACATTAAATCAATAAGATTTAGACAGTAAATCAATAAGAATTACTTGATGTGACACGAGTGAATCGTTACCAGGAAATCACTATGTTGAAGTACTAAACAGAATATTGATCGTCCAACTACGCGTGGCATGCAGGGGCCCCGCCTACTCCCACAAGCAGGATAGTCCAAAGGTTGTGACAAATCGTATGGACCGAACATCCATGGGACTGGAAATCCTGCTGGGTGCGATAAACCCTGCAATGCATACAGATATTGGAGTGTAACCATAATTGATAAACCGTCCTCACAAAAAATATGATCTAGATACTTCAAAATGTACAGACTGAATTGAGTGGACAGACATTAACATAGACCGTTCTTAGGACTGACCACACACCAAAAGCGGCAGTACTAATAAACAATATAGGGTTCACAAACACAAATCAAGTACTGAACAATAGTACTTACTACAGACAAGCAAAGGTTAACTAACTAAATTCTGCAGACTATTTCTTGCCACCGACCTACGGGATGAACACCGCATAACTGACTAGGCCATGGACTTCGTGTGAGATGTCTACATGCACCATCACCATCTTGTCAACCTTGGAGAACCTAACAGAGTGGTCTTTCCACTCATAAACATGATGATGAAACAAGCCGCATCAAAATTTTTGGGAAGCTTTACAAGAACCAGACCCTTTGTAATCGAAGGCACATCCAGGAAATTGGTGTGGTCAAGTACAGCCTCGAGAACACGCCTGACAACAATGCTACAGGAAAACACTAGTTCAAGACACGTGGCGACAAGGACACAACAGCCGGATAGTTCGGTAGTAGAACTCATCATCAGGTCTTCCAGTTCACACGGCATGACTTTGAGAACTTCATCTCCACCGCGGACCTAGTTCTAATTCAAACAGAAAACATATTTTATTACTACCTCCGTTCAGAAATATAAGATGATTTTCGATATTATACTCCATATATGACTACATATACGCACAGAAATGAGTCAACAAAGACACTAGAACATGTCTTCAAAGGCATGAGAGCAGAGGGATTACATGCAATATCCATAACACAAGTTCCTGAGGCAAATATACCCTCTTAAAAGGTAGCATTGATGTTCATAAAGTACTCCCTCCGTCCCAAAATTCGTGTCTTAGATTTGTCTAGATACGGATGTATCAAGTCACATTTTAGTATTAGATACATCCGTATCTAGACAAATCTAAGACAAGAAATTTGGGACAGAGGGACTAGTTGAAAGTAATCTATAAGAAATCAGTGTCAACCTCTCGCATGTTTTGGTCAAAAGAGGAATTTAGAACCGTCGTTTGGCACACTAAAATCACATGCAAGATCACCCAGAAAGTTGTACTACCAGTACTAGTACTGCGTGTTAGATGAAAAAACACGATCAAGATCGAGAAAAAGATCGTCAACAAGAGACATTACCTGGACTTTCTTAATGAGGGATCCCGGAAAGGGGGGCTTGGATAGGGCGATGGCTTTGAGCTTGTCTGCGGTAATCTCGGCGGGGTTCTTGCGCTTCTTCGTACCATGAGCCTCGATGGTTTTGGCCAGAGCCATACACATCACGTTGGCCGATGCTCCGGCGTCCATCCAAGAGAGGAAGCTGAGAGAGAAGAGTGAAAGGAGGAACGAGATGAGGGAGAAGTGAAGCGAGTGGGGGTTTTCTTCAAGAGAGGAAGCTGAGAGAGAAGAGTGAAATGATGGTTGCTTCGTCCGTCCAACTTACTGCTGGAAAGGAGGGGGTTTTGTGATTTGACGTCTCATTGGGCATTAATTCGGCGGTTCGATCGGGATAGTCTACTGTCACTCTACTATGGAGTAATTTAGTGCATGGCTGGTGGACCCAGGTGCTGGTTGTCCCACACATCGATGAAAGTGAGTAATTTAGTGCATGGCTGGAGGAGGATCCGCACGGTAGAGCGTGTCCACTATTTTTCATTCTGAAGAAAAAAATGATTACAGCAAGCGTTTCCACTCTTACAACGGAGGAGTGCGAAACACGACAGCCACTTGAACATACACAATGCTCCTACTACTAGGCATGTGCAGTGGTTCATACGTCAGTACTACACAATCTTGTTGCTTGTGTAGTAAGATATGACGATAACAAATGATGCTGTGCGCATGTCAACTACTCCTATATGTAACATAGTACCGCTTTTTCGACTGTCCGGTCGAGAATGAACAGTGATATCAATGTTAAAAGAACTAGGTCCACAGTGCACGAAGAGTACGGTGCTACAATACTCCACGAAACATGAACCATATGAAGCACGAATAGTGTTAGACAGGGTGTATGAAGGGTGCACGGGATGGGAGCAAAAGTTCCCTTCTCGACACACTTTTGGGTGTTTGGCAGAGTGCATGAAGGGTGCATGAGTCCACACTAGTAGGTTGACAAAAATACACGAAGAGGAAACAACTATATTGAGATGAGAATGCAACCAAACACACCCACACACTTTGTGCTATAGTGACTGATCTGCATCGTCTGAGTTTGATCCAACGGTCATGTCGCACCGAGACAAGGACATGCGCATGCAGAGGGCGCCTAAACACCACCAAAGTCCCTCTGCTTCTCGAGGCGCACGATGTTGGTGGTGCAGGGTGCAACCGCCCGCAGAGCCCGCTCCCGGTCGATGGGAGCCAGCTCGTCAAAGACGGCGTCCAATGGCACGAATGGATTCCGGTGATGGAGCCCTGAAAGGATTCACCCGGCAACGGTGATGCTAGCCTGCAACCCCTCCTTGTCCAGCTCAGCCCCCACCATCGCGTGGAGACGGCTCAGTGCCTCAGAGATATAGGTGAAGAAGGAGACCAGGTCAGGAAGCCGCAGCTCGTTGAAGTCGACCGGGTGGTCGAACGGGTTTAGCCCGACGGCCGGCATCGTCGCGCTGGCACGACGGTAGGCATCGCGCAGCCGCAACACGTGCGTGGCAACTTGGTTCACCAAGTGGCTGAGGCGATCCTGGACCTCGTCACGATCGTCCCGCTCGCGCTCCAGCCAGCTCCCCTGATGGCCTATCGTATCTCCCGCTTTCTGCAGCAACGCTGCCGATGCCTCGAGCATCTTTGTGTTGGACGCGTGTGCTACGTCTTGAGCTTGCGTTGGTTTTCCTCGAAGAGGATAGGGTGATGCAGCAAAGTGTAGCGTAAGTATTTCCCTCAGTTTTGAGAACCAAGGTATCAATCCAGTAGGAGGCTCCTCAAAAGTCCCATGCACCTACACAAACAAACTGAGAACTCGCAACCAACGCAATAAAGGGGTTGTCAATCCCTTCACGGCCCCTTGCGAAAGTGAGATCTAATAAAGATAGTATGATAAGATAAATATATTTTTGTTATTTTATAAGATAGATGCAAAAAGTAAAGATGCAAATAAAGATAGATTGAAAGCAAATATGATAAGAGATAGACCCGGGGGCCATAGGTTTCACAAGAGGCTTCTCTCAAGATAGCATAAGTATTACGGTGGGTGAACAAATTACTGTCGAGCAATTGATAGAAAAGCATGATCATGTATATAGGCATCACGTGCAAAATAAGTAGACCGACTCCTGCCTGCATCTACTACTATTACTCCACACATCGACCGACTCCTGCCTGCATCTAGAGTATTAAGTTCATAAGAACAGAGTAACACATTAAGCAAGATGACATGATGTAGAGGGATAAACACATGCAATATGATATAAACCCCATCTTGTTATCCTTGATGGCAACAATACAATACGTGTTTTGCAACCCTTTCTATCACTGGGTTAGAACACCGCAAGATTGAACCCAAAGCTAAACACTTCTCCCATGGCAAGAAAGATCAATCTAGTGGGCCAAACCAAACTAATAATTCGAAGAGACTTGCAAAGATAACTCAATCATAAATAAAAGAATTCAGAGAAGATTCAAATATTATTCATAGATAAACTTGATCATAAACCCATAATTCATCGGATCTCGACAAACACACCGCAAAAAGAGATCACATCGAATAGATCTCCACAAGAGAGGGGGAGAACATTGTATTGAGATTCAAAAAGAGAGAAGAAGCCATCTAGCTAATAACTATGGACCCGTAGGTCTGTCGTAAACTACTCACAACTCATCGGAGGGGCAAGGATGTTGATGTAGAAGCCCTCCGTGGTCGATTCCCCCTCCGGCAGAGTGTCGGCGAAGGCTCCAAGATGAGATCTCGCGGATACAGAAGGTTACATCGGTGGAAATTGTGTTTCGTGGTGCTCCTGGATGTTTTCGGGGTCCGTAGGTATATATAGGAGGAAGAAGTACATCGGTAGCCGCCCGAGGGGCCCACGAGACAGGGGGCACGCCCTACAGGGGGGGCACGGCCCCCTATCTCGTGGGGACCTCATGAGCTTCTTGACTTGCACTCCAAGCTCTCCGGATCAGATTTGTTGCAAAAGTCACGCTCCCAAAGGTTTCATTCCGTTTGGACTCCGTTTCATATTCCTTTTCATCGAAATACTGAAATAGGCAAAAAAACAACAATATGGGTTGGGCCTCCGGTTAGTAGGTTAGTCCCAAAAATGATATAAATATGTCAAATAAAGTACATAAACATCCAAAAAGGGGTAATATAATAGCATGGAACAATCAAAAATTATAGATACGTTGGAGATGTATCAAGCATCCCGAAACTTAATTCCTGCTCGTCCTCGAGTAGGTAAATGATAAAAAGAGAATTTTTCATGTAGAATGCTACCTAGCATAATTCATATGTAATTTTCTTCATTGTGGCATGAATGTTCAAATCCAAATGAATACAAAAAAGTTCATATTGACATAAAAAATTGTAACACTTCAAGCATACTAATCAAAGTAATCATGTCTTCTCAAAATAACATGGCAAAAGAAAGTTCATCCCTACAAAATCATATAGTTAGGCTATGCTTCATTTTTGTCACACAAAGATGTTCGCAACTTCTATACCCCCGATGACAAGTCAATCAATTGTTTCATACTTAAGTAATCTCAAAGTTTTTCAACCTTCACGCAATACATGAGCGTGAGCCATGGATATACCACTATGGGTGGAATAGAATATGATGATGGGGATTGTGTGGAGAAGACAAAAAAGGAGAAAGTCTCAGACTGACGAGGATAATCAATGGGCTATGGAGATGCCCATCAATTGATGTCAACATGAGGAGTAGGGATTGCCATGCAACGGATGCACTAGAGCTACAAATGAATGCTCAACAAAGGAAGACTAGTGGGTGTGCATCCAACTTGCTTTCTCATGAATACCTAGGGCATTTGAGGAAGCCCATCGTAGGAATATACAAGCCAAGTTCTATAATGAAAAATTCCCACTAGTATGAAAAAGACAACTTATGAGACTCACTACATGAAAAACAAGGTGCTACTTTGAAGCACAAAATATGAGACTCACTACATAAAGAACAAGGTGCTACTTTGAAGCACAAGCTTGGAAAAAGAGATAGTAACATTGCCCTTTTTATTTAATTATTTCTTTTTTTTCTTTTTTTTCTTTTTTTTTCTTTTGGTCCTTTCTTTTTTTTTCTTTTTGGCCTTTCTTTTTTTTTCTTTGGGCAATGTTCTAATAATGGTGATCATCACACTTCTATTGATTACAACATAAGAATTACAACTCGAAACTAGAACAAGATATGACTCTATATGAATGCCTCCGGCGGTGTACTGGGATGGTGCAATGAATCAAGAGTGACATGTATGAAAAATAATGCATGGTGGCTTTGCCACAAATACGATGCCAACTACATGATCATGCAATGGCAATATGACAAAAGTATGTCATGATAATGAAGAATGGAACGGTGGAAAGTTGCATGGCAATCTATCTCGGAATGGCTATGGAAATGCCATAATAGGCAGCTATGGTGGCTGTTTTGAGGAAGATATAGGGAGGTTTATGTGTGATAGAGTGTATCGTATCACGGGGTTTGGATGCGCCGGCGAAGTTTGCACCAACTCTCAAGGTGAGAAAGGGCAATGCACGGTACCGAAGAGGCTAGCAAAGGAGGAAAGGTAAAAGTGCGTATAATCCATGGACTCAACATTAGTCAAAAGAACTCATATACTTATTGCAAAAATTTAGAAGTCATCAAAAATCAAGCACTACGTGCATGCTCCTAGGGGGATAGATTGGTAGGAAAAGACCATCGCTCGTCCCCGACCGTCACTCATAAGGATGCACAAGCCAAGTACACTTCATGTTTCAAATTTGTTACACAATTTTAACCATGCGTGCATGCTAAGGGACTTGCTAACTTCAACACAAGCATTCTTTGAATTCATAATCATGCAACTAGCATGACTTTAATATCACTAGCTCCATATCTCAAAACAATTATCAACTATCAAGTTGATCATAGCATCCAATTCACTTCCTATGATAGTTTTTATTATACCCAACTTGGATGCTCATCATTCTAGGACCAACTATATGATAATAGAAAATACCATTCTGTTCTAAAATACTCTCAAAATAATATAAGTGAAGCATGAGAGACTAGCAATTTCTTCAAAATTAAGACACCACCGTGCTCTAAAAGATATAAGTGAAGCACCAGAGCAAAAACTATCAAGCTCAAA
This sequence comes from Triticum aestivum, assembly GCF_018294505.1. Lineage (NCBI taxonomy): Eukaryota > Viridiplantae > Streptophyta > Magnoliopsida > Poales > Poaceae > Triticum > Triticum aestivum. The sequence continues at coordinate 703,886,048 of NC_057813.1, forward strand.
AGATATAAGTGAAGCACATAGAGTATTCTAGCAAATTATAATCAAATAGGATTCTCCCAAAAGGTGTCTACAGCAAGGATGATTGTGGTAAACTAAAAAAACAAAGACTAATATAATACACAACACTCCAAGCAAAACACATATCATGTGGCGAATAAAAATATAGCTCCAAGTAAAGTTATCAATGAACGAAGACGAAAGAGGGGATGCCTTCCTGGGGCATCCCCAAGCTTAGGATTTTGGCTATTCTTGAATATCTTGGGGTGCCATGGGCATCCCCAATCTTAGGCTCTTGCCACCCTTTATTCCATAGTCCATAAAAGCTTTACCCAAAACATGAAAACTTCACAACACAAAACTCAACAGGAAATCTTATAAGCTCCGTTAGTGAAAGAAAACAAACCACCACATAAGGTACTACAATGAACTCATTCTTTATTTATTTTGGTGTTAAACCTACTGTATTCCAACTTCTTTATGGTTCATAGACTAAATTACTAGCCATAGATGCAATGAAATAAGCAAACAACACACGAAAAACAGAATCTGTCAAAAACAGAACAGTCTATAGCAATCTGTAACTAACGCAAACTTCTGGAACTCTAAAAATCGTAACAAAATAGGAAGTCCTGGAAAATTTGTCTATTGAACATAAGCAAAAAGAATCAACACAAAAGCACGTTCCTGTGATTTAACAAAATTATATTCATGCGCGCAAAGTTTCTGTTTTTCGGCAGAATCAAATCAACTATCATCGTAGGTTATCCTATAGGTTCTACTTGGCACAAACACTAATTAAAAGATAAAAACACATCTAAACAAAAGGTAGATGCAAGATTTATTTCTAAACAGGAGCAAAAACAAAAAAACATAAAGAAAATTGGGTTGCCTCCCAACTAGCGCTATCGTTTAATGCCCCTAGCTAGGCATAAAAGCAAAGATAGATTTAACTAGTGCCATCTTTGGCACTAGATTCATAAGTAGCACGCATGATAGATTCATAAGGTAATTTGACTTTCTTTCTTGTAAAGTGCTCCATGCCTTTTTGAAAGGAAATTGGCATCTAATGTTCCCTTCCTTCATATTAATAATCGCACCAATTGTTCTAAGGAAAGGTCTACCAAGAATAATAGTGCAAGAAAGATTGCAATCTATATCAAGAACGATAAAATCTACGGGCACCAAATTTCTATTTGCAACAATAATAACATCATTGATCCTTCCCATAGGCTTTTTAATGGTGGAATCCGCAAGGTGCAAATTTAAAGAGCAATCATCAAGATCATGGAAACCTAGAATATCACATAAAGTTTTCGGAATCGTGGAAACACTAGCACCCAAATCACACAAAGAAAAACACACATAATCTTTAATTCTAATATTTATAGTAGGTTCCCACTCATCATTAAGTTTTCTAGGTATAGAAACTTCCAAATTAAGTTTTTCATCATAAGATTGCGACAAGGAATAAACGATATGTTTGGTAAAAGCTTTATTTTGACTATAAGCATGAGGAGAATTAACAACGGATTGCAACAAGGAAATACAACCTTTTAAAGAGAAGTTATCATAATCAAATTCCTTGAAATCCGAGATAGTAGGTTCAATATTATTAGAAGTTGAGGATTCTCCAACCTCTCTTTTACTAAATTTACCATCAAGATCTAAAGATTCCGAATTTTTGGGACGGCTTCTAGGCAAAGTTGATTCATCATCACTCCCATAATCATCAAAATTCATATTGCAAAACATAGATCTAATCGGAGACACATCAATAACTTTAAGATCCTCATCATTATTTTCATGTAGACTAGAAGAACACGCTTTTATAAAGCTTTCATTTTAGCACGCAATCTAGCGGTTCTTTCCGTGCTCTCGTCAATGGAAATTCTCATTACTTTGAGAGACTCATTGATATAATGCTTAGGAGAAGAAGATCCAAGTTTAAGAGAATTAACATCGAGCGAAAGTCTATCTACGTTCCTAGCCAAATCATCAACTTTAAGCAATTTTTCTTCAAGCAAAGCATTAAAATTCTGTTGAGAAATCATAAATTCTTTCACACTATTCTCAAAATCAGAGGACATCTTATTAAAATTACCATAAGAATTATTGTAGGAATTTCCCTAATTATTAGAGGGATTACTAGGGAACGGTCTAGTATTAAAATTTCTCTATAAATATTGTTTCCAAAACTATTCCTACCAACAAAATTCACATCCATAGATTCATTATTATTCTCAATCAAGGAAGACAAAGGCATATCATTGGGATCAAGAGGAGTATTTTTAGTAGCAAACATCTTCATAAGTTCATCCATCTTTCCACTCAAAACATTGATTTCTTCTATAGCATGCACTTTTTTACTAGAAGATCTTTCGGTGTGCCATTGAGAATAATTAGACATGATATTATCAAGCAATTTTGTAGCATCTCCTAACGTAATTTCCATAAACGTGCCTCCCGCGGCCGAATCTAAGAGATTTCTAGAAGCAAAATTCAAACCAGCATAAAAAATTTGTATGATCATCCATAAATTCAAATCATGAGTAGGGCAATAGCGAAGCATCAATTTCATTCTTTCCCAAGATTGGGCAACATGCTCATGATCAAGTTGTTTCAAATTCATAATATCGTTCCTAAGAGTGATGATCTCAGCGGGAGGAAAATACTTAGAGATAAAAGCATCTTTGCACTTGTTCCAAGAATCAATACTATTTTTGGGCAAAGATGAAAACCAAACTTTAGCACGATCTCTAAGTGAAAACGGAAATAAATTTAATTTGACAATATTGTTATCTGTATCTTTCTTATTTTGCATATCACACAAATCAACAAAGTTGTTTAGGTTAGTAGCGGCATCTTCACTAGGAAGGCCGACAAATTGATCTTTCATAACAAGATTCAGCAAAGTAGCATTGATTTCACAAGACTCAACATCATTAAGAGGAGCAATCAGAGTACTAAGTAAATCATTATTATTGGTATTCAAGAAGTCACACAACTTGGTATTATCTTGTGCCATGGCAACAAGTAATCCAACACACAAGCAAACAGAAAAACAGCAAGCGAAAAAGAGAGGAGGAGATTGGGAAAGAGAGGGCGAATAAAATGGCAAGGGTGAAGTGGGGGAGAGGAAAATAATCTTCGACGTACCTATAATTTTTTATTGTTCCATGCTATTATATTACCCCTTTTGGATGTTTATGGGCTTTATTTTACACATTTATATCATTTTCTGGACTAACCTACTAACCGGAGGCCCAGCCCGTATTGCTGTTTTTTTTGCCTAATTTCGGTATTTCGAAGAAAAGGAATATCAAATGGAGTCCAAACGGAATGAAACCTTCGGGAGCGTGATTTTTGGAACGAACATGATCCGGAGAGCTTGGAGTGCAAGTCAAGAAGCATCCGAGGGCCCCACAAGATAGGGGGCCGCGGCCCCCTGTAGGGCGCGCCCCCCTGTCTTGTGGGCCCCTCGGGTGGCCACCGACGTACTTCTTCCTCCTATATATACCTACGAACCCCGAAAACATCCAGGAGTACCACAAAACACAATTTCCACCGCTGTAACCTCCTGTATCCGTGAGATCCCATCTTGGAGCCTTCGTCGGCACTTTGCCGGAGGGGGAATCAACCATGGAGGGCTTCTACATCAACATCCTTGCTCCTCCGATGAGTTGTGAGTAGTTTACCACAGACCTACGGGTCCATAGTTATTAGCTAGATGGCTTCTTCTCTCTTTTTGGATCTCAATACAATGTTCTCCTCCTCTCTTGTCGAGATCTATTCGATGTAATCTCTTTTTGCGGTGTGTTTGTCGAGATCCGATGAATTGTGGGTTTATGATCAAGTTTATCTATGAATAATATTTGAATCTTCTCTGAATTCTTTTATGTAAGATTGAGTTATCTTTGCAAGTCTCTTTGAATTATCAGTTTGGTTTGGCCTACTAGATTGGTCTTTCTTGCCATGGGAGAAGTGCTTAGCTTTGGGTTCAATCTTGCGGTGTTCTTACCCAGTGACTGAAAGGGTTGCAAGACACGTATTGTATTGTTGCCATCAAGGATAACAAGATGGGGTTTACATCATATTGCATGAGTTTATACCTCTACATCATGTCATCTTGCTTAATGCGTTACTCTGTTCTTATGAACTTAATACTCTAGATGCAGGCAGGAGTCGGTTGATGTGTGGAGTAATAGTAGTACATGCAGGCATGAGTCGGTCTACTTGTTATGGACGTGATGCCTATATACATGATCATGCCTAGATAATCTCATAAATATGCGCTTTTCTATCAATTGCTCGACAGTAATTTGTTCACCCACCGTATTACTTATGTTATCTCGAGAGAAGCCTCAAGTGAAACCTATGGCCCCCGAGTCTATCTCTTATCATATTTGCTTTCAATCTACTTTTATTTGCATCTTTACTTTTTGCATCTATATTACAAAATACCAAAAATATATTACTATCTCTATTAGATCTTACTTTTGTAAGTGGCCGTGAAGGGATTGACAACCCCTTTATTGCGTTGGTTGCGAGTTCTCAGTTTGTTTGTGTAGGTGCGTGGAACTTTTGAGGAGCCTCCTACTGGATTGATACCTTGGTTCTCAAAACCGAGGGAAATACTTACGCTACACTTGCCACATCACCCTCTCCTCTTCGGGGAAAACCAATGCTAGCTCAAGACGTTGCAGATGCTATGGTGATACGAGCTTCGAGGTCGTTGGACATGGGATCAAAGGGCATCTAAGTAGTTTTTGTACAAGTTGTGTGCAATTCTCAAACTCATCAAGGTTTCCTGCAAAAAAATTAAGACACATCATGTGAGCTGCTATATCCCAGATCTACAAGCTCCAAGCAATTCCTCAAACTCATCAAGGTGTAGAAATTGTGTACACCCAGGGTTGGATCTTCATCTTCTTGTCCTTCCATTCTCTTGAAGCCCGGTGACCGCCCTCCAACAAGGGCGCAAGGAAGTGTTGTGTCGATCTGTCCAGCGGCGACTAGGTTAGGAGCAAACCAGACTAGAGGCTAGAGCAAATGAATTGGGATTTTTCCTGTTGTCGATCAATATGGGAGGCACTCGTTTGGGCCGCGAGCCTGCTATAGGGCCTGCCTTGCACTTATGTTATTGGCCCATCAAAATTGAAACATTTTGCTTCATTTTTTACATTACCTGCTCGTGCGTTGGGACGAACAAAACTAGCGTGGGCCAACCTGGACGACTCAAACTAGGTGCACACTTTCCAGCCACCTGAGGCGGCCGCCCATACCAGCCCCTATGGTGGCGTCGCCCCTTTTGCGTGTATGATTGGATAGTGAAAAATATTCCAGTGGCACTTTTGATTTACCCACAGAATGGTTGAATTGCTTGTTTCTATGAACTGAGTTCGCCAATAATGTGAAGGATGCCAGTCTTTTCATCCTATTGTAGATCGCTTAGATATCGATATGCCAAAAGTAATCGCATGAAATATATAGTAAAAGCAAGTGTGATGTGTTTGGCTACAACTAGTCTGACTACACGTCCTCATATAACATATCAAGGAAGCACCACCTTACCAGATTAACCATTCGACTTACCCATGCAGTGTGGGAAGAACTAAGTATTGGGACTGCGTATCCAAGCAATTGATGCCATGGACTCCTTCGTCCAACCTTGTAAGCAAAAAAGAAGTTGCAGTGTGCCTGTAAAAAGAACTAGCGTAAGTTCAATTACCTGCTTCTCGGAATTTTAGTTTGCCAATTATTGCAAAATTGTTCAATTACGTTGCTTGGCTTAATTTAGTTTGCTACTGATTACATAATGGCACAGCCTGTTAATCATATTGTAGACTGCGTCTCTCTATGTGTTTGATACTTACTCTTAAGAATTACTTGTTTGCCTTAACTTAAATATCTACTTGTTTGTTTAACTGCTTTGTTACTGCAACAGCAGGTTACAATGATGTTAATAACTACTTTTCAGCATCCAATTGAAACTCTTTAATTCCTTGTTTGTTTAACTGGTTTGCTGTTATAACTCCCAGTTGAGATGTTTTGCTAACTTCAACTTTTCTGAATCCAATCGGAACTTTAATGGCAAAACAGGTTAGCCCAAGATCAAAGAGCGAGGTCCCCATGGACGTTGCATCATCCCGCAGCAATGGCACCGACCTAATCGTGCATTATGAATTGCCAACTGTTGATGCTCTAGAGGCTAAACTAGTGGTAGAAAGAGATTCTGCTTCTCCACTTAGAGATGAAGTTGACTTGTTGAGGAAGCAAAAAGCACAATCACAAGAAGTACTCAAGACAACCATTAAATATTTGGTGGATTTCAAAACGAAGCAAGCTGAGACTGACCAGATTGTTTAGGTCCTGAAGGAAAAAAGGAAATTAAATTCCTACTTGGTAAATCATAGGTAAAATGTTCTTTCCATAGTTGAATAACCTTTGTGTTGTCTGTTCATGTAATCAATCAAACCATTTGTTTTAGAGATCATGTAATAATTGTTTTTTTTGTTTTTTGGTTTGTAATTTTATTTGAGCACAAGTCTGTATTAATTGATAAGACTCGGAGACAATTCATTTTGATTGTTGTGCCAGACCTACAAATATGCCAATCGGGCTGAATGTGCATTCAGCAATAGTAGTAGTGTAGATGGACCATAAGTGGCACGCATCGGAAAGGGCCAAGATGCTGGCTAAAAAAAGGATGCTGTTGTAGCCAAAAAAAAGTACAACGGCCTGCCTTATGTATGTTAGTTGATATTATTGATCCATATACTCTATAAGTGTTTATATGTATGTTAGTTCTGTACATTCTTGATTGATTGACTCGGTATTTGAATCTTGATACATCTCTTGTGTACATATCTAAATGGGAGTACACATTATGCTGCGTGTGACATTTGAGTTGGACATGAAGTGTTCCAAATATTCGAATTCACCTTAAACTGGATTCTAGTTTCTGAATTTGAGTATCGGCATTTGTAAACCATATTCATATATGACAGTGGAATACATCTTTGTCGTCCTTTTGAAGATATATAAAAACACATAGAATGATTTATAAAGATTCATATAGGAATACAAAATGGATTCGAATTTAGTTGTCGGGGTAAATGTGGATACTTATTGTCCCAAAATTCGAAAGAAGTAGCAAAATGTCCACTCCCACGTCGGCTACCTGACGCCAAGTATTTGGGAGATGGAAATTACTGCCTACCCCTTACACGGACAATCCATCGGCCCGACTTCCACTGCTCTAAATAGGGGTAGGTTAGTAACTTCAATTAGACGTGACACGACCGCCTCTGAGCCATTCCGACACGATGGACGTCAAACATGGGCGGCAAAACACATTTGATTCAAGCTCGTCCGAAAGGCCTCTGTTTCTCCCTCCATTCCCAATTCATACACGGTGGGCGGCAAAACAAACTCGACCCGGCCGAAATCAATGTAGGCAAATATTTTCAATAGGGGCAGGTTTGTAACTTCACTCAAACGTGACACAACCGCCCTACCTGTCAGCCCCGTTCATACACCGTGGGCGCCAACCATGGGCGCCAACCACCCTCTCCTCGCCCGAAATCGCTCTGGGCAAGTACTGGCGAGATGCGAGATTACCCTCCTATCCCCAACTGATTAGACGTCCAAATTTTAAATGGGGGATAAGTTCGTAACTTTCCCATATTTGAGATAGGCGCGTCCTAAAAACATGGTTCCCCATACCTCTCCCTCCATTTTCCATTTCATACACCGCCTGCGCTAGAACACCCCATCCCCATACCATCCTCCATCCGCCACCCCATCCATCGCCGCCGTCCTCCACCACATCCATCGCCACCGTCCTCCACCATGCCGGAGCGCCTACCAAGACCGCGTCGTCCACTGCTAGAGATGGACGTTTCTCATCCACGGCGACGGACCAATAGCCTTGCATCGCGTCCTCTCGCTTCATCAGCGCCGTCATCCTCTTTGTCGGGGCCGCTCACACGACCTTCTCTTCCACCACAACGGGACTTATCCCCCGATGCACCCGTCTACCGTCGCAGATCTGCTTCAATGCCACCGACAGCCATCGCACCCGCGATGCCTACACGGCACCGCAAGAGAGGTGGTACTTCATATCTCCTCAACTTTTTGATCTCAACCAAAAAATAGATCTTAACTTGGTTACTCTACTTTCTTTTCAACTCTTAGAACTTAGTTCTTAGTTCGAAGAAAACAATGGATGCTAAATATCATTTCTTCGGTTTGCAGCTTCAAATCTGCCATGGCACAACCCTAATATGGTTTAATTGATCATGCTTAGGGTTTAATTGTTCATGTTGGTTCCGTGGTAGTTTCTTTAATAGAAATCGGAGGGGAAACCCTCTTTTGCTAAAAAAATATGCTTAGAGTTTCCCCTTTTATCATCACTATACGATCAGAATACATGCTTCGTGTCATAATAACACTGCTCCACCCATCAAGCTGAACAAGCTTAGATGTTCAAATACGAATCTGATATTATTAAAATAGAGTTGTTTAATTGGTCAGCTAAATGTTCCTAAATTAGTTTCGAAAATGCATGTTCACCGCTCGGGTGTGTATCTCTACAGGGTGCCCACGGTGGGCCGGCCAAACCTGGGATTTTGGGTCGTCCCAGGCCCCGATTCCCCTCTGTTCTGCTGTGTGCTTCCGATCTCTACTCGCCCCCAGCCTCCTGCCTCGCCGGCGACTTGCCGTCCCCGGACGACATGACTCTAGGAGGAGACGCCGGACTAACTGGAGGCCAGGAGCCGCTCGCCCAACAGCATCACCGCTGCCCGGGTGCGCCGCCATGCCTACCTTCCCAGTCCGTTCAGGGCTCAGGCGTGCAGCACCCACCAAGCCAGCCCGATTTATACTGAGATACGTCCTCAACACTCAGCAGCCACTCCTCATCACCCATTTTCTAATTGATTCATTACTCATTAGGCAGGACTGTCATTAGGGTTTGTTGTGTTCTTAGTGCTACACACTTAATGGTTCAGATGTATTTCGGTAATCTTTAGTACCTCTAAAGTTCACAGGGTTTTCAAAATTCCGGCCCTCAGAAACGAAACTAGTCATTTTGGATTGTTGGTCGTAGTGACATTGACCCAGATTACTACTGCAAGCTAGGTTTGTTGACAATTTTACTTGTCTTTCTTACTCATTCGATATAATATCCAATTATTCACGTCGATTAGTTGCAAACAATAAGAGCTAGACAAACTTCTTCATTCAGATTTTGGACGGTCTCTTACTGCAGTTACAATTCTGCATACTTGTCCTAATAAGCTCACAAGTAAATGATTGATTCACTACATCTATGCTTGCCTTGTCATATTTGTTATCAGTATTCTATTAGGGTGGACCACCCTGTTTCTAAATACTGGAACCGTAGACATGAGTGAATAGTATTTCTCTATGTGATCTCTTCCATCATGTGTGGGTAACGAACACTGCGGTGTATAGAAAGAAAGTGTCATTACCAGCTTTTACATAGGTTTCGATCTTTTACATGGAATACAATCTGCCTACTTGCTTTGTGTCGCACTACCAACACTCCACCCTTGAAGCTAAACATTATGCCACTCATAATTGCTTAGTTTATTTGTTCAAATACGAATTTAATATGATTCTAATGTACCTACTTCAGTTTTGAAATGTGTGCCTGCCTGTTATAGAGACATAAGGGGTTTGTATTTCTGTGTGTGGTCTGGTCAACACGGTTGGGGAGGTGAACTTTGCATATGCAGGGATTTATAGGGAGACACTCTCCGAGTTGAATCCGCAATGCATTGCATAGATAATCTGACTACTCTTTATGTTTTCATGAATCTCTGATTCTGAACAGCATCATAATGATTATGATCTTGCACGCATGAAAAGAATAAAGGAGAACAATGCCATGGCTGTCAAACTTGGCATTAAGGGACTAAAATCAAGTCTGGATGCAATGCAATGCAAACGCTCTCCACCTAAAGATTCATGCTCAGAATATGATCCTAATAGTGATTCTGAGCTAGAGGGAGACCTAAGTCAATGTAGCTCCCTAGTGGAGGAGTCAGAGGAAGATGTCCTATCTTATTCACCCATCAAGGTACTTGCTCTAACTTTCCAAGGTTACATTGCTCGCACATATCTTGCAACTCATGCTTTGCATTGCTTCTACTTTGTTGAACAGCCATTAGCTTAGTTTACACATCATGTATGTGAATACGCCCTGCTTATCCATTTTCATTACATATTCCATATGTAATCATACCATATTTATCTATTCAAATGATGTTCTTGTGTATCAGACATTCAGAAGGAAGAGGGCGATTGCTGATCGTGGAGGAGCACAAGCAAAATATTTGGAAAAGGTAGTGGCACCTGATAAATCAAATAGCCCATTAGGTGTAGTTGCAATATCACCTGACCCACAACATACCCAACTCTAGCAGACTCTAGCCCTACTACACTGGTCATTTCTGATGCCCCAACTCAGCAGACCCCAACTGCAGCAAACAGTATGATTATGCCAGTTAACATAGCACCAGCTATACGATGCAAAACCACCATTCCAGCAAAGAGTACACCAAATCCAGTTGCCAAATCCCTTTTCGAACCAGAGAGTGCCCCAATTGCAGCAAATAGGACCCCTGTTCCATTTCTTCCCAGTTTAGAAGACGAAGCTTATGTTGTTGTCAGGAACTTTGTGTGCATCTTTCATTCATGGAAAGATTATACCGCAGACACAAAACAATTTCCAGTCTTCCTCTGCAACTTACGCGTAAGTAATGTACTAATGTTATTCATGGTCATTACTGCATATGTTTTTGCTGACAGAAGACACAAGATTTCATTCTTTTAAATAGGTGAGGAGCAAACTGGATTGTGATGACGAGCACGGGTTGGTTGCGCTTTTCAAGCACTCATTGATGAAGTATCGTTCCTACCTGAGGCAAGCGCACTTCGATGGCAAGCCTCTGAATGAAATTTCTATAAAGTCTCAGGTGCTACATTTACCCGACGATGACTGGAATAATCTTGTTACACATTGGTCTCGGCTGCAGCGTCAGGTACTGTCTATGATATCACATCACAATTTGAACTACATTTTTGCATTTTCCTTAATGTCTCACTTGTACGAAAAATGTTAGCAGAAGAACATTCGTTCTCAAGGGACCATAGAATCTCGCAACTATACTGCACACTGCATTGCTCTTGTGAGTACCTCTTGCCCTGTATGACCATACTTACTTTCATAGTTGTTTGATTATGTAGCATCACTGCACATGTTGGCCTCGTAATCGTCCATTTGGTGGACATTATAAGATCCGTATGGACTCCTACACAAATTTAGAATCAACCCAATGCTTTGTAGAGTACACGAGTGTTCAAAACACTCTTGTATTATGGGAAGAGGGATTGGTTCATTTTGTAGCATTCTGCATCTTATCTCCCTCGCCCACCATTTACTAAAAAAGATCAGATCTATATTCAATCTTACCAACAAGTAGAATACACAGACAATGCCAGTGCAGAAGTGTAGCCCATTGCTCTTGTCAGTACGTTTTGTCCTGTAACGCTTGTACTTCCAGGGATTGGTAGTTGATTATGTAGCATCAATCTACATCTTATCTTCATTATCCTCTATCCCTTCCAGTATTATCATATCTATAATTACTCTCTACAAAATGTAGAGTACAGACAATGCTTATGAAGAAGATTCTGTGCTGAAATTCTTGAGTTATCCTTCCCTTGACATGGAGAAGGGAATTATAAAGCCGGTGTTAACTGTTAATGTAAGTCAGTCCTTCTAAATCCTTTATCCTCAACTGCTATTTAATTTGCTCATACTCCCTATCATTTACTGCTGTCTAGTTTGCTGTTTCTACCAAAATGCATGTTCGTAAGAACCGTAAGTTCTAAGTTTTACTTGTAAAACCAAATTCCTTTTTCATACCATGCACATTACTTAATACTCCCTATATGTATGCTTGGTTTGGTGGATCTATAATCCAGTGTGTGGTGAAGCAGCCCACGTTTCCACCTTGTCATCTCCTATTTTATCTTACTGATGTGGCTGATGATATGAACAACATGCCATGCACATTATCCAAAATAGATACAATGATTTTCTTTTCCCTTCATCTATGCTTGTCATGTTGACATGGTAATCCAGTAGTGTGGTGAAGCTCCCCGCATTATGAACAATGCCAAATTATGGTATTCATATTTTGAACTTACTCTTTATTTTCTAATTTGAAATTGGATAGAATTGACAGAATAGTTCTCATCTTTGTTTATACACATGCAAAACATGTCATCTCTCTGCTTTGTTTCAGGGTGATATGCCTGATGGCATGCACAAGTCTGCTGAAGGCTGTGAGACAAACCCAACATATATTGCAGCAAAGAAGGCAAAACATCTTGAAGATAGCAAGACAACCCCAAAGTCTTGTCTTGATGCAGTGTTCAAGTTACTTGAGACTAAAAGTCAGACAAGCTCACAGAATTCGTTGTCTGAATTAGTTCAACTTCTTCAGTCCCAAGTTCTAGCAGAAAGGCATTCTGCAACTCAACTTCGACTTGAAGTCCTATCTCTAAGAAAGATTGCGGAGAACACCAATGAGAACCTCATCGCTAAACAGCTAGACCTAGAAGCTATGACTGACATGCTAGGCCGGTCTCACAGCCTTGCTCAGCAGCTTGCGCAGCAGTTCCCCCACAAGGCTAACCTTTCTTGAACTGTCTTGGAAGTGGTGTCGGTTCAGTATTATTTTGTTACGCTACAATGGTGCCCAGTTTTTGTAATCTGCTTCTTCGTTGCGCTTTGTGATCACTGGTGGCAAACTTCGATGCCTAGTGGGTGTAATATACCTTAAATCCTTTATTGTATAGTGTAGGTTTATTCTTAGTTACTATGCCGTAATTTCTTTATTGTATAGAGTAGGTTTGTTCTTAATACCTACTAGTTACTGCCATCATTCGCTATCTGAAAAAAATCAGATGTAGTCGACCGGGCCAAAACATTCGAGTCTAACGGGCTAGGTTTTTAGCGGGCCACAATTGGGCCAGCCTGCATCTTTCTTGGGACCGAATGATTGGGGCCTTCACACATTGCGCCAGGCCCAAACTTACACCGACCAATATTTTAGTTGGGCCTTTTGTTGACCCAGTGCTTAGTTTGGCCCAGATAGCATTGGGCCATTAACAGGCTGAATATTATACTGGCCTGTTACGGCCGAGATGAAACCACGGGCCTTTAGCAGGCCAAAATGCATGTTGGGCCTCAATTTTCACTAGCCTCGACGGGCCTTCAGCAAGCCGAAATGTAGACCAGGCCGTTTTGGGCCCAGTTAGCTCACGGGCCATTACCAGGCCGAAACAAATCTTGGGCCTTAGTTGGCCCACTGATATCATGGGCCTTTAACAGGCTGAAAGCTTAGTACGGGCATCAATGGGCCGAATAACACGACAGGCCTTTAACAGGACCAAAGTCACGTTGGGCTTAACTGTTGCCACCTTTAGCACGGGCCGTTAGTGGGCCCGATGTCTCATCGGACCATATATGGCCCATGGGCAGCACGAGCCATTCCCAGGCGAAAGTCACACCGGGCTGAAATGGGCCCATGTCTACATCAGGCCTCTAACAGGCCGAAAGTCACTGGGCTGTAGTTGGGCCCAAATATTCGGCAAACAATTAAGAGGCCAGATCTGGCTTCGTGCCGCAAATGGGCCCAAATATTAGGCGAACAATTAACGGGCCAGATCTGGCTTCAGGGCCGTAAATGGGCCCAAATATTGGGCGAACAATTAATGGGCCAGATCTGGCTTCGGGCCGTAAATGGGCCTTTATTAAGCAGGCCGTTATTGGGCTGGCCCACTAGTACCTGATTAAGTTCTACATGCCTTTTACTAGGTCGGACTTTTTAACCTATATGGGCATCTGTTGGGCCCAACCACGTGTCGTCGTATCATAGGCATGTCTCCTCCAATGGACGGGCGCCATCTGACCCACTAACGAGCTGACAGGTGTTCCCTTCGGCCAATCAGAATTTTACATGTGGAAATTTCCCATTGGTCGGGGCTGTTAACCGATTATCGGATCCAAAATCCGACCCGATAGCTTAACGGCGTTCTGTTATGGTGGATCCCACGTGTCGGTCACCCTTGACGAAAGCACTTCTGTGACGCGCAATTTATCTTCATGGAAGTGGACACTTCCGTGATGATAATTTTGGTAATGTCATGGAACACTTCTACGACAGCACAGGTATGACTATCTTGATTCTGTCATAAAATTGTCATGGATGTACATGCATGAAAAAAATCGCGACCTACTGTGACAAACACGTATCATCACGGAAGTGTATTTTTTTTGTAGTGAAGTTCGATTGTGTTAAATCTTTTATGGATACCGATGCTTTTCGTGAATTTATCACTAAGTATGGACTTGAATCTGAGATAGTAGCTTCTTTCTGTGAATCTTTTGCTACTCACGTTGATCTCCCTAAGGAGAAGTGGTATAAATATAATCCTCCCGTTGAAGTCAAAGTAGTTGCACCTATTACAGTTGAAGAAAAGACTGTCACCTATAGTGATCCTATTGTTCCTACTACTTATGTTGAGAAACCCCCTTTTCACCTTAGGATAAAGGATCATGCTAAAACTTAGGTTGTTGTTCGTAAGAGTAATACTAGGACTTATACACCTCCTGAGCAAATCAAAGTTGAACCTAGTATTGCTATGGTTAAAGATCTCTTGGATGATAATTTAGATGGGCATGTTATTTCCTTCTGTGATGAAGCTGCTAATATTGCTAGACCAGATGCTAAGATACAGAGACCTGTTGTAGGCATGCCTGTTATTTCTGTTAAAATAGGAGATCATTGTTATCATGGCTTATGTGATATGGGTGCTAGTGCTAGTGCAATACCTCATTCCTTATATGAAGAAATTATGCATGATATCGCAGCCGCTGAAATAGAAGATATTGATGTTACTATTAAGCTTGCAAATAGAGATACTATTTCACCAATTGGGATTGTTAGAGATGTCAAAGTCTTGTGTGGGAAAGTTAAATATCCTGCTGATTTTCTTGTTCTTGGTTCCCCACAAGATGATTTTTGTCCCATTATTTTTGGTAGACCCTTCTTGAATATTGTTAATGCTAAGATCGATTGTGAAAAGGATATTGTTACAATTGGCTTAGAGGGTATGTCTCATGAGTTTAATTTTTCTAAGTTTCGTAGACAACCTCATGATAGAGAATCACCTAGTAAGGATGAGATTATTGGTCTTGCTTCCATTGTCATACCTCCTACTGATCCGTTAGAACAATGTTTACTAGACCATGAAAATGAAATGTTTATGAAGGAAAGAAGGGAAACAGGAACCTATGCTGAAACACAACCTTCCCGTTGAAATTCTTGGGGACCCCCCTCCACCCAAGGGTGATCCCATGTTTGAACTCAAACCATTACCTGATAACCTTAAGTATGCTTATCTTGATGAAAAGAAAATATATCCTGTTATTATTAGTGCTAACCTTTCAGAGCAAGAAGAAGAAAGATTATTGAAAACTCTGAAGAAGCACCACGCTACTATTGGAAATACTCTGGATGGTCTTAAGTGCATTAGTCCCACGTTATGCCAACACAAAATTAATTTGGAGGCTGATGCTAAACCAGTTAGAGATCCTCAACGATGACTGAATCCCAGGATGAAAGAAGTGGTAAGAAAGGAGATACTAAAGCTCCTTGAGGCTGGTATAATTTATCTCGTTGCTGAGAGTGAATGGGTAAGCCCTGTCCACTGTGTTCCTAAAAAGGGAGGTATTATCGTTGTTCCTAATGATAAGGATGAATTGATCCTGCAAAGAATTATTACAGGTTATAGGATGGTAATTGATTTCTGTAAATTAAATAAAGCTACTAAGAAATATCATTACCCTTTACCTTTTATTGATCAAATGCTAGAAAGACTATCCAAACACACGCATTTTTGCTTTCTAGATGGTTATTCTGGTTTCTCTCAAATACTTGTATCAGCTAAGGATCAATCAAATACTACTTTTACTTGCCCTTTCGGTACCTTTGCTTATAGATGTATGCCTTTTGGTTTATGTAATGCACCAGCTACCTTTCAAAGATGTATGATGGCTATATTCTTTGACTTTTGTGAAAAGATTTGTGAGGTATTCATGGATGATTTATCCGTTTATGGATCCTCTTTTGATGATTGCTTGAGCAACCTTGATCGAGTTTTGTAGAGATGCGAAGACACTAGTCTCGTCCTGAATTGGGAAAAGTGTCACTTTATGGTTAATGAAGGCATTGTCTTGGGGCATAAGATCTCGGAGAGAGGTATTGAAGTGGACAAAGCTAAAGTTGATGCTATTGAAAAGATGCCATCTCCCAAGGACATAAAAGGTATAAGAAGTTTCCTTGGTCATGCCGGTTTTTATAGGAGGTTCATTAAGGACTTTTCTAAAATCTCTAGGCCTCTGACTAATTTATTGCAAAAAGATATTCCTTTTGTCTTTGATGATGATTGTGTAGAAGCATTTGAAATACTTAAGAAAGCTTTGATTACTACACCTATTGTTCAGCCACCTGATTGGAATTTACCTTTTGAAATTATGTGTGATGCTAGTGATTATGTTGTAGGTGTTGTTCTAGGGCAAAGAGTCGATAAGAAATTGAATGTTATCCAGTATGCTAGTAAGACTCTTGATACTGTCCAAAGAAATTATGTTACTACTGAAAAAGAGTTCTTAGCAGTTGTGTTTGCATGTGATAAGTTTAGACCTTATATTGTTGATTCCAAAGATACTATTCACACTGATCATGCTGCTATTAAATATCTTATGGAAAAGAAAGATGCTAAGCCTAGACTCATTAGATGGGTTCTCTTGCTACAATAATTTGATTTGCATATTATTGATAGAAAAGGGGCTGAGAACACCGTTGCAGACAACTGCTACGTCTTGAGCTTGCGTTGGTTTTCCTTGAAGAGGAAAGGGTGATGCACCGATAGTAGCGTAAGTATTTCCCTCAGTTTTTGAGAACCAAGGTATCAATCCAGTAGCAGGCTCCTAAAAAGTCTCACGCACCTACACAAACCAACAAAGAACTCGCAACCAACGCAATAAAGTGGTTGTCAATCCCTTCACGACCACTTGCGAAAGTGAGATCTAATAGAGATAGTATGATAAGATAAATATATTTTTGGTATTTTATAAGATAGATGCAAAACGTAAAGATGCAAATAAAAGTAAATTGGAAGCAAATATGATAAGAGATAGACCCGGGGGCCATATGTTTCACTAGAGGCTTCTCTCGAGATAGCATAAGTATTACGGTGGGTGAACAAATTACTGTCGAGCAATTGATAGAAAAGCGAATAATTATGAGATTATCTAGGCATGATCATGTATATAGGCATCACGTCCGCAACAAGTAGACCGACTCCTGCCTGCATCTACTACTATTACTCCACACATAGACCGACTCCTGCCTGCATCTAGAGTATTAAGTTCATAAGAACAGAGTAACGCCTTAAGCAAGATGGCATGATGTAGAGGGATAAACTCATGCAATATGATATAAACCCCATCTTTTTATCCTCGATGGCAACAATACAATACGTGCCTTGCAACCCTTTCTTTCACTGGGTAAGGACACCGCAAGATTGAACCCAAAGCTAAGCACTTCTCCCATGGCAAGAAAGATCAATCTAGTAGGCCAAACCAAACTGATAATTCAAAGAGACTTGCAAAGATAACTCAATCATACATAAAAGAATTCAGAGGAGATTCAAATATTTCTCATAGATAAACTTGAACATAAACCCACAATTCATCGGATCTCGGCAAACACACCGCAAAAAGAGATTACATCGAATAGATCTCCACGAGAGAGGGGGGGAACATTGTATTCAGATCCAAAAAGAGAGAAGAAGCCATCTAGCTAATAACTATGGACCCGAAGGTCTGTGGTAAACTACTCACAACTCATCGGAAGGTCTATGATGTTGATGTAGAAGCCCTCCGTGGTCGATCCCCCCTCCGGCAAAGCGCCGATGAACAAAGATGGGATCTCGCGGATACAGAAGGTTACGGTGGTGGAAATTGTGTTTTGGGTGCTCCCTTGATGTTTTCGGGGTACGTAGGCTTATATAGGAGGAAGAAGTACGTCGGTGGCCGCCCGAGGGGCCCACGAGACAGGGGGCGCGCCCTACGGGGGGGCGCAACCTACCCTCTTGTGGCTGCCTCGGCTGCTTCTTGACTTGCACTCCAAGTCCTCTGTATCATGTTCGTTCCAAAAATCACGCTCCCAAAGGTTTCATTCCGTTTGGACTCCATTTGATATTCCTTTTCTTCGAAATACTGAAATAGGCAAAAAACAGCAATACGGGCTGGGCCTCCGGTTAGTAGGTTAGTCCCAAAAATTATATAAATGTGTAAAATAAAGCCCATAAACATCCAAAAGGGGTAATATAATAGAATGGAACAATCAAAAATTATAGATACGTTGGAGACATATCAAGCATCCCCAAGCTTAATTCCTGCTTGTCCTCGAGTAGGTAAATAATAAAAACAGAATTTTTGATTTGGAATGCTACCTAGCATAATTCTCAATGTAATTTTCTTTATTGTGGCATGAATGTTCAGATCCAAATGATTCAAGATAAAAGCTTATAAAACATAAAAATAATAATACTTCGAAGCATACTAACAAATAATCATGTCCTATCAAAATAGCATAGCCAAAGAAAGCTTATCCCTACAAAATCAATAGTTAGGCCATGCTTCATTTTCATTACACAAAATACTCCCATCATGTACAACCCCGATGATGAGCCGAGCAATTGGTTCATACTTTTTAACGCGCTTCAGCTTTTTTCAACTCTTACGCAATACATGAGCGTAAGCCATGGACATATCACTATGGTGGTATACGGTGGTGGTTGTAAGGACAAAAAAAGGGAGAAGATGGTCACATCAACTAGGCGTATCAACGGGCTATGGAGATGCCCATCAATAGATATCAATGTGAGTGAGTAGGGATTGCCATGCAACAGATGCACTAGACCTATAAATATATGAAAGCTCAACAAAAGAAACTAAGTGGGTGTGCATCCATCTTGCTTGCTCACGAAGACCTAGGGCATTTTTAGGAAGCCCATCATTGGAATATACAAGCCAAGTTATATAATGAAAAATTCCCACTAGTATATGAAAGTGACAACATAGGAGACTCTCTACATGAAGATCATTGTGCTATTTTGAAGCACAAGTTTGGAAAAAGGGATAGTAGCATTGTCCCTTCTCTCTTTTTCTCTCATTTTATTTTTTTCCTTTTTCTTTTCTTTTTTTTCTTTCTCCTTTTTTTCCTTTTTCTTCTATTTTTTTCTTTGGCCTTTTTTTTCTTTTTGGCCTTTCTCTTTTCTTTTCTTTTTTAAAGTCCGAAGTCTCATCCCAACATGTGGGGGAATCATAGTCTTCATCATCCTTTCGTCACTGACGCAATGCTCTGATAATGAAGATCATCACACTTTTATGGATTTACAACTCAATAATTACAACTCAAAGCTAGAACAAGATATGACTCTATATAAATGCCTCCGGTGGTGTACCGGGATATGCAATGAATCAAGAGTGATATGTATGAAAATTATGAAGGTGGCCTTGCCACAAATACGATGTCAACTACATGATCATGCAAAGAGCAATATGACAATGATGAAACGTGTCATAATAAACAGAACAGTGGAAAGTTGCATGGCAATATATCTCGGAATGGCTATGGAAATGCCATAATAGGTAGGTATGGTGGCTGTTTTGAGGAAGGTAAATAATGGGTTCAATACCGGTGAGAGTTGCGCCGTAATAAGAAAGGCTAGCAAAGTGGAAGGATGAGTGTGCGTATATCCATGGACTCACATTAGTCATAAAGAACACATATACTTATTGTAAAAGTCTACTTAGCCCTCGAAGCAAAGTACCATGCCCCAAGAGGGATAGTAGGAAAAGACCATCGCTCGTCCCCGACTGCCACTCATAAGGAAGATAATCAAAAGAGCACCTCATGCAACAAATTTGTCACACAACTTTTACCATACGTGCGTGCTACGGGACTTGCTGACTTCAACAAAAGTATTTCTCAATTTCATAATTATCCACAAGCGTGACCCTAAAATTACTACCTTTATATCTCAAAACAATTATCAAGCAACACATTGATCATAGCATCCAATTCACTTCCTATGATAGTTTTTATTATACCCAATTTGGATGCTCATCATTCTAGGTCCAAATTTGTAACCAAAGCAAATACCATGCTGTTATAAAAGACTCTCAAAATAATATAAGTGAAGCATGAGAGACTAGCAATTTCTTCAAAAATAATCCACCACCGTGCTCTAAAAGATATAAGTGAAGCACTAGATCAAAAACTATCAATCTAAAAAGATATAAGTGAAGCACATAGAGTATTCTAGCAAATTCTAATCAAGTAGGCTTCTCCCAAAAGGTGCATACAGAACGGATGATTGTGGTAAACTAAAAAGCAAAGACTAATATAATACACGACACTCCAAGCAAAACACATATCATGTGGCAAATAAAAATATAGCTCCAAGTAAAGTTACCAATGAACGAAGACGAAAGAGGGGATGCCTTCCCGGGGCATCCCCAAGCTTAGGCTTTTGGCTATCCTTGAATATCTTGGGGTGCCATGGGCATCCCCAAGCTTAGGCTCTTTCCACTCCTTATTCCATAGTCCATAAAAGCTTTACCCAAAACATGAAAACTTCATAACACAAAAGTCAACAGGAAATCTTATAAGCTCCGTTAGTGAAAGAAAACAAAACCACCACATAAGTACTTTAATGAACTCATTATTTATTTATTTTGGTGTTAAACCTAATGTATTCCAAGTTCTCTATGGTTCATACCCTTACATACTAGCCATAGATGCATCAAAATAAGCAAACAACACACGAAAAACAGAATCTGTCAAAAACAGAACAGTCTGTAGCAATCTGTAACTAACGCAAACTTCTGGAACTCTAAAAATCCTACCAAAATAGGAAGTCCTGGACAATTTGTCTATTGATCAGCAGCAAAAAGAATCAACGCAAAACCAAGTTTCTGTGAGTTAAGAAAATTAAATTCGTGTGTGCAAAGATTCTGTTTTTCAGCAGAATCAAATCAACTATCATCATAGGTTATCCTATAGGTTCTACTTGGCACAAACACTAATTAAATGATAAAAACACATCTAAACAGAAAGTAGATGCAAGATTTATTACTAAAAAGAAACAAATACAAAAACACAAAGAAAATTGGGTTGCCTCCCAACTAGCGCTATCGTTTAACCCCCTAGCAAGGCATAAAAGCGAAGATAGATCTAAGTACTGCCATCTTGGGCACTTGATTCATATGTAGCTCGCATGATAGATTCATAAGGTAATTTGACTTTCTTTCTTGGAAAGTGCTCCATCCCTTTCTTTAATGGAAATTTGAATCTAATATTCCCTTCCTTCATATCAATAATCGCACCAATCGTTCTAAGGAAAGGTCTACCAAGAATAATAGGGCAAGAAAGATTGCAATCTATATCAAGAACGATAAAATCTACGGGCACCAAATTTCTATTTGCAACAATGAGAACATCATTGATCCTTCCCATTGGCTTTTTAATGGTGGAATCCGCAAGGTGCAAATTTAAAGAGCAATCATCAAGATCATGGAAACCTAGAATATCACATAAAGTTTTCGGAATCATGGAAACACTAGCACCCAAATCACACAAAGAAAAACACTCATGATCTTTAATTCTAATCTTTATAGTAGGTTCCCACTCATTATTAAGTTTTCTAGGTATAGAAACATCCAAATTAAGTTTTTCATCATAAGATTGCAACACGGCATCAACGACATGTTTGGTAAAAGCTTTATTTTGACTATAAGCATGAGGAGAACTAACAACGGACTGCAACAAGGAAATACAACCTTCTAAAGAACAATTATCATAATCAAATTCCTTTAAATCCGAGATAGTGGGTTCAATGCTATTTAAAGTCATGACCTCTCCAATCCCACTTTTACCAAATTTAGCATCAAGATCTAAAAACTCCGAATTTTTGGGACGCCTTCTAGGTAAAGTTGACTCATCTTCATTCCCATTATTATCAAGATTCATATTGCAAAACAGAGATCTAATAGGAGACGCATCAATAACTTTAAGATCTTCATCATTATTTTCATGGAAACTTGAAGAACACGCCTTTATAAAGCTATCTTTCTTATCAGGCAATCTAGCAGTTCTTTCCTTGCACTCGTCAATGGAAATTCTCATTACTTTGAGAGACTCATTGATATAATTCTTAGGGGAAGAAGATCTAAGTTTAAGAGAATCAACATCAAGCTAAAGTCTATCAACGTTCGTAGCCAAATCATCAACTTTGAGCAATTTTTCTTCAACCAAAGCATTAAAATTCTTTTGAGAAATCATAAATTATTTCACACTATTCTCAAAATCAGAGGGCATCTTATTAACATTACCATAAGAATTATTGTAGGAATTTCCATAATTATTAGAGGAATTACTAGGGAACGGTCTAGAATTAAAATTTCCTCTATAAGCATTGTTTCCAAAACTATCCCTACCAACAAAATTCACATCCATAGATTCATTATTATTCTCAATCAAAGTAGACAAAGGAATATCATTGGGATCAAGAGGAGTATTTTTAGTAGCAATCATTTTCATAAGTTCATCCATCTTTCCACTCAAAACATTGATTTCTTCTATAACATGCACTTATTTACTAGAAGATCTTTCGGTGTGCCATTGAGAATAATTTGCCATAATATTATCAAGAAGTTTTCTAGCATCTCCTAACATGATTTCCATAAACGTGCCTCCCACGGCCGAATCTAAGAGATTTCTAGAAGCAAAATTCAAACCAGCATAAAAATTTTGTATGATCATCCATAAATTCAAATCATGAGTAGGGAAATTGCGAATCATCAATTTCATTATTTCCCAAGATTGGGCAACATGCTCATGATCAAGTTGTTTTAAATTCATAATATCGTTCCTAAGAGTAATAATCTTAGCGGGAGGAAAATACTTAGAGATAAAAGCATCTTTGCACTTGTTCCAAGAATCAATACTATTTTTAGGCAAAGACGAAAACCAAATTTTAGAACGATCTCTAAGTGAAAATGGAAATAACTTCGACTTAACAATATCGTTATCCGTATCTTTCTTCTTTTGCATATCACACAAATCAACAAAGTTGTTTAGATGAGTAGCGGCATCTTCACTAGGAAGGCCAGCGAATTGATCTTTCATAACAAGATTCAGCAAAGCAGTATTGATTTCACAAGACTCAACATCATTAAGAGGAGCAAGCGGAGTACTAAGGAAATCAATATTATTGGTATTTGAGAAATCACACAATTTGGTATTATCTTGCGCCATGGCAACAAGTAATCCAACACACAAGCAAACAGAAAAAGGCAAGTGAAAGAGAGAGGAGGAGATTGGGAAGGAGAGGGCGAATAAAACGGCAAGGGTGAAGTGGGGGAGAGGAAAACGAGAGGCAAATGGCAAATAATGTAAATGCGAGGGAGATGGGTTTGTGATGGGTACTTGGTATGTCTTGACTTGAGCAAAGACCTCCCCTGCAACGGTGCCAGAAATCCTTCTTGCCACGTCTTGAGCTTGCGTTGGTTTTCCTTGAAGAGGAAAGGGTGATGCAGAAATAGTAGCGTAAGTATTTCCCTCAGTTTTTGAGAACCAAGGTATCAATCCAGTAGGAGGCTCCTCAAAAGTCCCACGCACCTACACAAACCAACAAAGAACTCGCAACCAACGCAATAAAGGGGTTGTCAATCCCTTCACGGCCACTTGCGAAAGTGAGATCTAATAGAGATAGTATGATAAGATAAATATATTTTTGGTATTTTACAAGATAGATGCAAAAAGTAAAGATGCAAATAAAAGTAAATAGGAAGCAAATATGATAAGAGATAGACCCGGGGGCCATAAGTTTCACTAGAGGCTTCTCTCGAGATAACATAAGTATTACGATGGGTGAACAAATTAATGTCAAGCAATTGATAGAAAAGCGAATAATTATGAGATTATCTAGGCATGATCATGTATATAGGCATCACGTCCGCAACAAGTAGACCGACTCCTGCCTGCATCTACTACTATTACTCCAAACATCGACCGACTCCTGCCTGCATCTAGAGTATTAAGTTCATAAGAACAGAGTAACGCCTTAAGCAAGATGGCATGATGTAGAGGGATAAACTCATGCAATATGATATAAACCCCATCTTTTTATCTTCGATGGCAAAAATACAATACGTGTCTTGCAACCCTTTCTATCACTGGGTAAGGACACCGCAAGATTGAACCCAAAGCTAAGCACTTCTCCCATGGCATGAAAGATCAATCTAGTAGGCCAAACCGAACTGATAATTCGAAGAGACTTGCAAAGATAACTCAATCATACATAAAAGAATTCAGAGGAGATTCAAATATTTCTCATAGATAAACTTGATCATAAACCCACAATTCATCGGATCTCGACAAACACACCGCAAAAAGAGATTACATCGAATAGATCTCCACAAGAGAGGGGGAGAACATTGTATTGAGATCAAAAAGAGAGAAGAAGCCATCTAGCTAATAACTATGGACCCGAAGGTCTGTGGTAAACTACTCACAACTCATCGGAAGGGCTATGTTGTTGATGTAGAAGCCCTCCGTGGTCGATTCCCCCTCCGGCAAAGCGCCAGTGAAGGCTCCAAGATGGGATCTCGCGGATACAGAAGGTTACGGCGGTGGAAATTGTGTTTCGGGTGCTCCCTGGATGTTTTCGGGGTACGTAGGCTTATATAGGAGGAAGAAGTACGTTGATGGCCGCCCGAGGGGCCCATGAGACAGGGGGGTGCGCCCTATAGGGGGGGCGCCCTAACCTCTCGTGGCCGCCTCGACTGCTTCTTGACTTGCACTCCAAGTCCTCTGGATCACATTCGTTCCAAAAATCACGCTCCTGAAAGTTTCATTCCGTTTGGACTCCGTTTGATATTCCCTATCTTCAAATATTGAAATAGGCAAAAAAACAGCAATACGGGCTAGGCCTCCTGTTAGTAGGTTTGTCCCAAAAATGATATAAATGTGTAAAATAAATCCCATAAACATCCAAAAGGGGTAATATAATAGCATGGAACAATCAAAAATTATAGATACATTGGAGACGTATCAACAACTTGTCTATGTTAGAGAATGTTCTTGATGACCCCCTTCCTATTGATGATAGCTTTCCTGATGAACAATTAGCGGTCGTTAATGCTTGTCGTACTGCTCCATCGTATGCTGATTATGCTAATTACATTGTTGCTAAGTTTATACCTCCTAGTTTCACATACCAGCAAAAGAAAAAGTTCTTTTATGATTTAAGACATTACTTTTGGGATGACCCACACCTTTATAAAGAAGTAGTAGATGGTGCTATTAGACGTTGTGTACCTTAGCTTAAACAGGAACAGATCCTACGCAAGTGTCACTCTGAATCCTATGGAGGACACCATGCTGGAGATAGAACTGCACACAAGGTACTGCAATCCGGTTTTTATTGGCCTACTCTCTTCAAAGATGCTCGTATGTTTGTCTTATCTTGTGAGGAATGTCAAAGAATTGGTAACATTAGTAGACGGCAAGAAATGCCTATGAATTACTCTCTTGTTATTGAACCGTTTGATGTCTGGGGCTTTGATTATATGGGACCCTTTCCTTCCTCTAATGGTTATACACATATTTTAGTTGTTGGTGCTTACGTTACTAAGTAGGTAGAAGCTATTCGAACTAGTTGTGCTGATCATAACACTTCTATTAAGATGCTTAAAGAAGTTATTTTTCCGAGGTTTGGAGTCCCTAGTGGTTTTCATGGTCAGGGAGAGAAGAAGGAATACAAGAGTCGATCCAGTTTAACTTGGAATTTTTTCACCTCAAGAAAATTCATTTTAGTCAAGCATAACTCATTTTTACACTTCTCTTTTGGTAGATATAAGGAGGCGGAAAAGTTCTCCTTTAGTCATCTTTACATGTATAATTTTGTCTTGTGGTGCTGTTTTGAGATAAACCTCCATAACTGATATGGTCGTAATTAAGATCCCGAGTCATTGCTCTAAAAATAGCTTCTGCTCACAGGTCACTGAAACTAGATCCTGCGATGTTATTTTTATCTCAAATCAAACTCATAAGATCAAGGGAGTGCTTATCGCATAATCCCTCCATTCTAGTGGCTAAGGTGTGCACGCATTCAGATTGTCATCTTTGACCAGAAATTAGAGAAATGATATAATTTTTATGATTTAAAAATTATACCATTGAAAACTCTTCCGAATATGAATACAGCGGTATAATTTTTTCCACATATAATTCAAATTTGATTGGTCTAATTTGTGGTCGAAGTTCAATTTCGAAATGTGTGCACGCCTTATTCACTGAAATGGAGGCAGTAGGCGACTGAAAGCTTTCTTTATTGTGGTAAATCTCCACCACTCTTAGATCCTTATACTACGGCTGTCCTATTCTCAAACCAAATTATATTTTTTGAGAGAATTGACTGAAACTTAAGGACTTTTTAGGTGATTGTTTATTAGCCATTCTATAAGTAGAGTTAGGGGGCACGCAGTTATGTTTTTCTTTCCATTTTGTGACTCATTTTTGTATTAGGATGGATTTTTTGCATGGTAATACGTCTCATTCATATCATAAAGATTAAAGTACAAGTCACGTAAGGACAGACATGACAAAACTGAAAAGATAGCAGAACATCTCTGAGCTTGACACCAACGCCCAAGACCTGCCTCCGGCACCACGACAGCAGCCACCGAAGAAAAGAATGATGAATCACCTCCTCACCCGAGCTCGATGCGGCTCCATCGCTGATATGCAGCTTTGCGGACCTCGAAGGTAGCTCACTAAAAGTGAAGCCCTTACAGTTGATAAAATCAGATCGGGGCAACACCCCGGACACGCCATCTAACTCCAGATCTGGCTTCACACCGCCACTAAGACGTCGCAGAAGGAAACCATATCTACCATCCACGAACCATGAACCCAGCACATGTTCCGTCTTCCAGATGTCGACGATGCAGACCACAATCTGCATCCGCTCTTGGACTACCTCCCAAGCTCCGCGTCGACGCTGGAGCAAACGTCGTCACAACGGTGGAGGCCGAGGACACAGGTCCACCACGAGGATGCCGAGGCCACCACGCCATCCTTTCTTGAACAGACTAGTTTCCAAATCCGTCCCCAACCATAGGACCGATGGCCTTGTCAAGGAAGGATCCGAAGAATCTTTATTCAGCATTATCATCATCCCCGCCGATACAAAGACGATGAACAACCTAAAAATCTAGACTACGAGGGAGTAAAAATGATCCACACGCGTGGATCCGGCGACCCCCCCCCCCATCACCACCAACGACCGAGGTCGTCGGAGGAGGGAAGCCGCTGGAGGACGGTGCTTGAAGATTGGGTTCTCCTGGTGGCGACTAGGGTTCCAGCCGCCAGGGATAGGAGTTTTGTATTAGGATGGCTGACAGCACCTACTGTGTTGGTTCTCGCTACCAATACCCCCAGATTTTTTTCTTGTTTTGTAGTAAGAAGGTTGTTATACTGCTAGGTGCCTACGTAAGACTCCCTCCGTTGGTTTATTAGGACCCCTCGTATTTAGGGTCAAACTTTGACCAAACATTTAACTAATAAAACATAAACAATATGTCACAATAAATATACCGTTGGAATCCTCTTTAGAATACAAATCAAATAGTTTTTTTTAGACAATGGGCAGCACACTTTCTCCCTTCCACTAATTCAAAATCTTCTCATTACAAACAATGGTCCTCATAACATCAGGTACACTATTACCGAAAAAGGGTTTCCCCCCGCTTTGTATTCCAAAGCAACCAGCCAACATAGTACTCATCTGACGCTGGGGCGAGCAGCACAACAAGCCCAAAGACAAAAAAAGAAGAAGAAACAGAATACCAACAACGGCAGCTTGACAAAGCGCGGAAGGCCCACCACCACTGGGCCCTTCGGAAACACCCCACCACAGCCCAAGGCGCCGAGTGCCGCATACCAAGCAGCACCTCCAAGAAGGTATGCAACACCGACGACGCTGCTTCCCAGACAAGTCCTAAGGTTTCCCCTGGTATGCGGAGGAAAATAGGGGATGGCTACCACCGACACCCTTCAAGAAGGAATGGTGGCACCCGCCGGTGTCACCGCATCAGCGCCGGATGAACCGGCAAGGATTTCTCTGGCACACCAAACACCACCGCCCATTCGGAGCCAACCATCCAAACAACCACCTAGTGTGCCACTGCGGTTGCACCGCGCCGCCCACGCCGTCTCACTACAAGAACCACCACGAGGCCGAGAAGACCGGAGAGAAGCGCCAGCGACGAGAGCAGTAGCACCAAGGCCGAGCGGAAGGGAACCACCTCCACAACCATCATGCGAGAAGCTGTGCCTCTCGCACTGTCGCGGTAGCCGACTGGACACGGCAGCAGGGCATACCAGGCCACCCCTGGCTCGGCCAGGCCCAAAACGGGCCCGCTAAGCCCTGCCAGCCGTACTGCCACAAGCGGGCGCCGGTGCCGCCAGCCCCCGTCGCGCAACGCCGCTCCCCTGCATCCCGAGAATCATGCCCTCAACCAGCCCCGCTTCCGGCCCGCCCAAGCCCAGATGGGCCTCGTAGGGCCTAGATCTGGGGCGAGCGCCGCCGCCAGGACGTGCCACAGCGCCACCCCGCCGCCAACAACGGGCACCGCCGCCCAACCGCCCGCCTGCCCTACGACAAGGAACCCCGCCGCCAGCTGGACCGCCGTCGCCTAGGAGCACCCCCCGGTGCAACTCCGCCACGTGCTGGAGCCACCGGGAGGGGAAGGGCAGGAGGGCCGCCGCCACCAGCGACCCCCGGGCCAGGCCGGCCGTGGGCGCCAGCGACAGCGGCGGGAGGAAGGGGAGAGGGGGGCTGGGGGCGGGAGAGAAGGTGCACGGCTGGCTGCCCGCGCCAGTAGTAGAAAACAGGGCTATCGTTTGGGCCTGGCCAGCCCAGTAGTCCCGGTTCTTCACGAACCGGGACCCATGGGGGGTATTAGACCCGGTTCATAAGCCCAGGGGCCGGCCCAGGCCTTGTGGGCATTGGTCCCGATTCGTCTGGACCCATTTGTCCCGGTTCTAGGCACGAATTGGGACCAATGGACCTTGCTCCTGGCCCACAGCCATTGGTACCGGTTCATGCCTTGAATTGGGGTAGAATGGGGGGCTTTAGTCCTGGTTCATGCCACGAACCGGGACAAATAATTTTCCTATATATACCCATCGCCGTGGCAGAGCACTCCATAGTGCTCTGTTTTTTCAATCCGGCGAGGAGAGGGCATTTGGATGCTCTAGTTCACCTCCTATGCACATGAGGTGTTCGATGAAATGCCCGAGCTACACTAGTTAAGCTTTCTCCCCTCGAAGCTCGACCTCGGAGCTCCATTTTTCCCGAGATTTGTCTAGATTCAGCGGTCCGTCACGCCCCGTCCCCGTTTTCATAGCCGTTGATCGCCCACGCCGATCTCGTCACCGGCACCACCGTGGTGAGCCTCTTGTTCTTATCTTCGTTCTGATACTTGTCTGATTTTCTTACTTTAGATAGATATTTGTCTGATTTTCTTACTTTTGACACACATAATTATATATAATGCACGCAGATGAACCAGCAAGGGATGTATAGTGATAGACACACCTCTCAGTACATAAAGGGTGTGCATAATTGGCTGAGGCAAACAAGAAGAATGGTTTTATGTGTTGTCCATGCACTAAATGTGGGAATACGAAGTCTTACTCTGACCGGAAAATCCTTCACATCCACCTGCTTTACAAGGGTTGCATGCCACACTATAATGTTTGGACAAGGCACTGAGAAATAGGGGTTATGATGGAAGATGACAAAGAAGAAGAGGACGATGACAACTATGTGCCCCCTGAATATGGTGATGCTGCAACGGGGGGAGCCGCTGAAGATCAAGAGGAACCAGACGATGTGACCGATGATGCTGCAACGGGGGAAGCTCCTGAAGATCAAGAGGAACCAGACGATGTGCCCGATGATGATCTCCGCCGGGTCATTGTCGATGCAAGGACGCAATGCGAAAGTCAAAAGGAGAAGCTGAAGTTCGATCGCATGTTAGAGGATCACAAAAAAGGGTTGTACCCCAATTGCAAAGATGGCAGCACAAAGCTGGGTACCGTACTAGAATTGCTGCAGTGGAACACAGAGAATGCTGTGCCTGACAAAGGATTTGAGAAGCTACTGAAAATATTGAAGAAGCTTCCAAAGGATAATGAATTGCCTGACAGTACGTACGCAGCAAAGAAGGTCGTATGCCCTCTAGGATTGGAGGTGCAGAAGATACATGCATGCCCTAATGACTGCATCCTCTACCGTGGTGCGTACAAGGATTTGAACGCATGCCAGGTATGCGGTGCATTGCTGTATAAGATCAGACGAGATGACCCTGGTGATGTTGACGGCGAGCCCCGCAGGCAGAGAGTTCCTGCGAAGGTGATGTGGTATGCTCCTATAATACCACGGTTGAAACGACTATTCAGAAATAAAGAGCATGCCAAGTTGATGTGATGGCACAATGAGGACCGTAAGAAAGACGAGAAGTTGAGAGCACCCGCTGACGGGTCGCAGTGGAGAAAAATCAAGAGAGAGTACTGGGTTGAGTTTGCACGTGACCCAAGGAACGTATGGTTTGGTTTAAGCATGGATGGCATTAATCCTTTTGGGGAGCAGAGCAGCAATCACAGCACCTGGCCCGTGACTCAAAGTATGTATAACCTTCCTCCTTGGATGTGCATGAAGCAGAAGTTCATTATGATGCCAGTTCTCATCCAAGGCCCTAAGCAACCCAGCAACGACATTGATGTGTACCTAAGGACATTAGTTGAAGATCTTTTACAGCTGTGGAATGGAAATGATGTACGTGCGTGGGATGAGCGTAGACTGGAGAAACTTAACCTGCACGTGTTGCTGTTTGTAACCATCAACTATTAGCCCGCTCTCATTAACCTTTCAGCACAGACAAACAAGGGATACCATGCATCCACGCACTGTTTACTTGACACCGATAGTATATACATGGGAAGTTGCAGGAAGAATGTGTACCTAGGCCATCATCGATTTCTTCCGACCAACCATCAATGTCGAAAGAAAGGCAAGCATTTCAAAGGCGAGGAAGATCACCAGAAGAAGCCCGCCATGCGTACCGGTGATCACGTACTTGCTATGGTCAATGATTTACACGTAATCTTTTGAAAGGGTCCTGGCGGACTAGCTGTTCCGAGTGACGCTGAGGGACACGCACCCATGTGGAAGAAGAAATCTATATTTTGGGACCTACCCTACTGGAAAGACCTAGAGGTCCGCTCTTCGATCGGTGTGATGCATGTGATGAAGAACCTTTGCGTGAACCTGCTAGGCTTGTTGGGCGTCTATGGGAAGACAAAAGATACAGCTGAGGCACGGGAGGACCTGCAACGTTTGCACGAAAAAGACGGTATGCCTCCAAAGCAGTATGAAGGTCCTGCCAGCTACGGTCTTACCAAAGAAGAGAAGGAAATCTTCTTTGAATGCCTGCTTAGTATGAAGGTCCCGACTGGCTTCTCGTCGAATATAAAGGGAATAATAAATATGGCAGAGAAAAATTTTCAGAACCTAAAGTCTCATGACTGCCACGTGATTATGACGCAACTGCTTCCGGTTGCATTGAGGGGGCTTCTATGGGAAAACGTCCGATTAGCCATTGTGAAGCTATGTGCATTCCTCAATGCAATCTCTCAGAAGGTGATCGATCCAGAAATCATACCAAGGCTAAGGAGTGATGCGGTGCAATGTCTTGTCAGTTTCGAGCTGGTGTTCCCACCATCCTTCTTCAATATCATGACGCACGTCCTAGTTCATCTAGTTGACGAGATTGTCATTCTGGGCCCCGTATTTCTACACAATATGTACCCCTTTGAGAGGTTCATGGGAGTCCTAAAGAAATATGTCCGTAACCGCGCTAGGCCAGAAGGAAGCATCTCCATGGGCCATCAAACAGAGGATGTCATTGGGTTTTGTGTTGACTTCATTCCTGGCCTTAAGAAGATAGGTCTCCCTAAATCGCGGTATGAGGGGAGACTGACTGGAAAAGGCACGCTTGGAGGGGAGACAATAATATGCAGGGACGGATATTCTTGGTCTCAAGCACACTACACAGTTCTACAGAACTCTACCTTGGTGACCCCTTATGTCGATGAACACAAGAACAGTCTGCGCTCCAAACACCCGGAGCAGTGCGACGACTGGATTACATGTGAACACATCAGGACTTTCAGCAGTTGGTTGGAAACACGTCTCAGAGGTGAAAACACTGTTTGTGATGAGCTGTACTCGTTGTCCAGGGGACCATCTTCGACTGTAATGATTTGGAAAGGATACGAGATAAATGGGAATACATTTTACATGATCGCCCAAGATCAAAAGAGCACCAACCAAAACAGCGGTGTCCGCTTTGATGCAGCAACCGAGAGGGAAAAGGACACATATTATGGTTACATAGTGGACATATGGGAACTTGACTACGGAGTAGATTTTAAGGTCCCTTTGTTTAAATGCAAATGGGTCAATCTGTCAGGAGGCGGGGTACAGGTAGACCCACAGTACGGAATGACAACAGTGGATCTGAACAATCTTGGGTACACTGACGAACCGTTCGTCCTAGCCAATGATGTGGCACAGGTTATCTATGTGAAGGACATGTCTACCAAACCAAGAAAAAGAAAAAAATAAGGAAGCGAATACATCATACGATGAGCCAAAGCGCCACATAGTTCCTTCAGGAAAAAGGGACATCGTGGGAGTGGAGGGCAAGACAGACATGTCCGAAGATTATGAAAAGTTTCATGAAATTCCTCCCTTCAAAGTCAAGGCTGACCCAAGCATCCTGATAAATGATGAAGATTATCCATGGTTATGGCGCAATAAGGAAAGGACACAAGCGAAGAAAAAGTGAAGACTTTGTCCACAACTATTATTATGATACCATGCCAACTTTCAACCTTTTCATAGTTTATTTGAAATGCCTATTGTAACAGACAAGTTTCCGTATGAAATCCTGATACTTCGAAAGAGATTGTCCGTTTTGTACATGAAGTGCATCCAGTTTTTGCCGTAACCCACTCAACTTTCTTGCACATGCTATGTGGATGAAATGATGATACCATGCCAACTTCCAACCTTTTCAGAGTTCATTTGAAATGCTTTTCAATTTCAGGGTCTTATAGCTCAAAATAATCAGTAAATGCATGAAAAATAACAAATGAAGTCAGAAAGGGTTGAAAATTGATGATGTGGCTTTGAATGGTGCATTTTGAACACACAAAAAGTCAGGAGTTCAAATAAGTTTTAAAAAATGAAATCCCTGTGTAATAGATGAGTTTCCGTGTGAAACCCTGATACTTCGAAAGAGATTGTCCATTTTGTACAGGAAGTGTATCCAGTTTTTCCCATAACCCTCTCAACTTTTTAGCACATGCTATGTGGGTGAAATGATGATACCATGCCAACTTTTAACCTTTTTTGAGTTCATTTAAAATGTTTTTCAATTTTAAGGTCTTATAGCTCAAAAAAACCCAGTAAATGCTTTTATAAAACTCCAATAGCAAAAGGAATCAACTAAAAAGCTTTTATAAACCTCTAGTATTTTTTAACTAAAATTATATTAAATGTATGAAACTAAAATTATCAAAGTATTTTCTTTTCAAAACATGAAAAGCAGAACGAATTATCATAAAGAATTTTTTGTTAGAAACTTTAGTAGCAAAAAGAATTTTCATAAAGATATTTTTATAGAAACTAAAATAACAAAATTTGTTTTTGTATATAATGATAAAAACGCAGTAATATTAAATAGTAGGAAAAAGAATCACTCAAAATATATTTTTATAGTGAAGTTATTCACAAACTAGTGATTCACACAAATTTTAAAGAATTAAAATTTAAACTATTCAAATTTGCAAACTAATGGAGTAACAGAAAGATTATAATTATTCTGAGCTAAAATCAAAAAGAATAAAAAAAGCAAAAATCAAAAGAAAATAAATAATTCAAAAAACTAAAAAAATACTGGAAAAAATAAAAAAGGTCACCTAATGGGCCACACAGCCTGCATACGACTAGAAACCCATCTGTACATGGACCAGGATGCATGCCTGCATGCCCAATAGGCCCAATACGGCAGTGAAAAGGGTAGGCAACTAATGCCTGCATATTAGAGAGGAGCTCAGCACCTGAGCTGCACCGCAGCTTATAAACAGGTGCTGAGCTCTCTCAGCTAGCAAGGTGGGACTAAACTTCCCACCGCACCGCGCCAGCACAAGGCCTTTGGTCCCGGTTGGTGCCACCAACCGGGACTAAAGGGGTGCATTAGTCCCGGTTGGTGGCACCAACCGGTACCAATGCCCCCCCCCCCCTTCAGTCCCGGTTGGTGCCACCAACCGGGACCAAAGCCCTTTGCTTCCCGCCCTTTGGGCTGCTGAAAAGAGGCCTTTGGTCCCGGTTGGTGGCACCAACTGGGACGAAAGATCGCATTCATCCCGGTTTGTCTCACGAACCGGGACCAAAGGCCTCGTCTATATAACTGGCTCTCATGAAAATTTCATTCAGTTCGTTCTTCCCCGCCCCGACACTGCCAGGCTGGCCCTCTCCGCCTTGCCATCGCCGTCGCCGCCTCGCGCCATCCTGTGCCGCCCCGACGCCGTCCCGCGCCGCCCCGACGTCGTCGCCGCCCCGTGCCCCGTGCCCCGCGACGCCGCCGGCCCTGCCTCACTCGTCGCCCGTCGCCGCACCGCCCCTCACCGTCGCCTGTCGCCGTGCCGCCCCTCACGCATCGTCACCGTCGCCGTCCCCTGCCCTTCGCCCTCACCGCGCCCCTCACGCCGTCGCTATCCCCGTGAGCTTATATGAATTTTGCTAATTTAATTAGATGTGTAGTTAATTTAGATGTGTAGTTAATTTAAATGTGTAGTAATTTTGATGTGTAGTTAATTGAGTTAGATTTTGTTCATAGATTTTTTTTGTTAGATTTTTTTTCTTATTGTGTCAGATTTTTTTCTGTTCATAGATTTTTTTTGGTGATATTATTGTTGAATATGCATGTTTGTATGTTCATTTATATGCAAAGATCGAATATGTCATTTTTTTATGATTCTTTCTGTTCATAGAATTTTTGTGATTTTTTTCTGTTGTAATTTTGTTCATAAAATTTTAGTGATTTTTTTCTTCATAGAATTTTCTTTATCAATTTATGTATATGTTCATATTGTGTATGTATAGGAAAATTGTGTATGATCAAAGTCATTTATGTATATGTTCATATTTAGAAGAAAAAGCAGGATAAGAAAAAGGAAAATAAGAAGAGAAAATGTTTAATACAATTAGTTAGAAAAATAATAGAACTAGTTAAACTAGTTTATTTTTAGTAAGTACTACTTTATTTTATTTAAAATAAGTGCTTAATATATAGTTGAACTAGTTGATTTAATAAACTACTTTATTTTACTATAGAAGTAGTTTATTTTTAGTAGTACTACTTTATTTATTTATAGTAAGTGCTTAGTAGTTGAACTAGTTGATTTAATAAAACTACTTTATTTTACTATATATGGAAGTAGTTTTTTTTCGCAAGAAAGTTAATAGAACTAGTTTAATTTTTTAGTTCAAGCAATTAATCCCGCATCGACGTCGATGATGCCTATACCGCATCCTCGTCGTCGACTTGGCGGTGGAGGCTTGCTTGATCAGGGCCATGTCCGGGACTGGGCTCCGCCGGGCTGGTATTGGGAGGTGCTACCTTCCGGGGGGTAGGTTGGTGAGGAGCCAGCCAGTTGTTGACACGATCCTTGTTTGGTGGCGGTCGCGTGGGCCAGTGACGGTGCCGAGGCTTCCGGACACCACTGAGGTGGTACGTCACCGTGTCAGCGAGGAGGACGAGCACGTCCGTCGCTACATGGTTGCGTTGGAGGGCAGGTTCGACAATACTTGGCAGGTTCTTCAGGGATCTCACTGGAGCTATGATCCTGTGATGGTTTCTTATCTTTGGGTGTCCACCGCCCGCGACGATATCCGTCGGGCGCTACGGTTCTAGCTGTGTATTAGCGATGCTATATGTATGATAGTATTCGACGATGTACGAACACAAGAGATGATGTACTTTTGCTTATAATTGAATGCATGCTAATTTGAATACTAATTTATTTTACGATTTGGTTTTCTTATTGAATGCTCATATTGGAAAAGTACTCTTACTTTGAATGCTAAAATTGGAGAGCACTATGCAGAAATCTAGGAGCCCCCTCCATCATCCACGCCGTCGTGGGGGTAGCTTCTCCTTCATTCCAGTGTGCTAGACAATTTGGTGCAATAATGCACTCGGGAATGAAAGGAGGAGCTACCATCACCGATAGTCAACCCGTGATTAATAAAAATGATCTAATTTAGGTTTTTAGTATATATATTTAATTGTACAAGTTTAATATTTGAATAATGAACATAGGCCGAAAATGTCGTACTCGGACGACGAAAACCGACCAGGGGAGTGCGACTGGTGCCGCAAAGACCGAGGTATGTGCGCCAGGTTCCTTGAGCTGGACGAAGATCGGCGCTTCAGCATTAAGCTTGAGGAGATCTTCGATGTTGAAACGGTACGCAACGACGACAATAGTTTTTTTTCGTAATTAAGCACGACTTCAACTATTTTAACGTGTATTTTTCATTTTTTCCAATTCGACTACCTTATCCCATCTTGGAGAGGATGGGTTTTGAAGACCATGAAAGTATGGAAATCAAAAAAAATCACCTAAGGACCCATCATGGTGTGGATTTTGAAGTAAAGCTGTATAATTCTGAGAGTATAACCCATTTTGGTTGCAAAAATTGGGAAGCACTTTGCAAGATGTATGGTTTTGATGAGGGTATGCTTGTCACCATGGATCTTGGTGATCCTAAAATCGAGCAAGACAATATGGACATTTGGGTCCTTGTTGACACACTTCCAGTTCTTCCCCCATGTGAGCTTCTCAAACATAGTTATTAAGTAATTTATATTGTTTATTTCAAAATAGTTGACAACTTATTTCCATTGACAGCTTATTTTCATTCTTCAAAGAATATGTGAAAGATGGTAGACAAAACCCACTACACAGATGGCTCCAAATTAACTTATAAGGAGAAAAATCATCTGATCGCATTTTGTACTGATCTTGAGAATTAAAATATCTACAATCAAACTCCTCAACATTATGGTCAATACGTGCCACTAGTGCACGTGTTGAACTACGGTAACTACCATGGAGATACCCTAGTAAGATTTTTACTATAATGACATCCGTGCATCTTTTGCATACTTCTAAAACTAGTACATCATTACTAACTACGAAGTTATTACTATGTTTTTCAACAGATAATCCTGAATGATTGTGTGCCTCATCTGATGTATACGCATGGTTGCCTTGATGTTTTGAACGTACAACCAGGTCATCCTACGAATCTCAACTGTCCATACCAGATTTCTAAAAAAAGTGGAGACATGACAATCAAAGAATGGAAAAAAATGTATGGACAGTCGTAAGGAGGTTCTTGGAAGCAAAAGGAAGCGAAGCGCAAGAATTGGAGACAGGATGATCTCCATTCTTCATAATGGAGAGTCAGGGTCTATATTTGTCACATCCCTAGCTTCTGGCATTGCTCTAGCCTAGCTTCATGTGTGCATCATGTCTATATTTTTGAAACTTGAATTGAGGAATATTGGAAGCCTCAAAACCCTAAATAAAAGAGGGGCAAAAACCCTAGAAATCTCATTCATTGCTCCAAAAGGCTCTTCTTAAATGTTTGATAATTTTTGGTAAGGGTTCTGGTCCCAACCAAAATATTGAACATTTTTAAGGATTTATTTTTGGGACTTTGAATTTAAATCATTAGCTATTTGAATTTGAATTATATTCATATAATTAGAATATAATTTCAAATACCCCTGAAATATTTTATGAGCTTTTGAAAAAGTCCATCTAGCCAAATAAAATTATTCAGAGGAGTTTTTGGCATTGTTTGAATTTGTTTAAAATTCAAAACAGTGGCAAAACGAAATTAAATAAAACAAAACAGAAGAAAAAAATAAAAGAGAAAGAGAGAAGGACTTACCTGGCCTCACCCGTGCAGCCCACCAGAACCGGCCCAGCCCGCCACCGCTACTCCCCCCCCTGTCGTCTTCCTCTTGCCAGTGGGAGCAGCTGCGTGCTCGCACGCGCGCGGCCGAGGAGGCCACCTCCTCCCTGCCTGGCTGCCTCCTCCTTCCCTGGTCCCTCCCGCGACGCCACGCAGCCCCGACCCCCTCTCACTTCTCCCTCGCTCTCTGGACCTCCCTCCCCCTCGCTCCTCTGTTTCCCCTCCCGCGACCGAACGGAGCCGCCGCCACCGACGAGAGCCACCGTGGCTACCGGCCACCCCACGGCTCACCGACGCCCCAGGAAGCTCCGCCGGTCCTCCCTCTACCTCCTCAACGAGCCACGAGACCCCGGACGTGCCACAACACCGCCCTCGATGCCTTCTTCAACCTCGGGACCGCCGGCCATCTTCGTCAAATTCGCCGGCTCCGGACCGTCCCCGACCTCGCCGAGCGTCCCCTCGTCATCGCCGTGAGTCACTGACCCTCTCCCCTAACTCAGCATGCTCCCCTCCGTGCCGTAGCGCCGTTCCCCACGAGCACCGAAGCCACCGTCCGCCATTGCTGCTGCACGCATAGCCTCCGTGCTCCCCTGGCCTCACTGAGCTGCTCTTAGTGCTCCCCATGTCTAGCAGGTGCTGCCCAGCCTCTCCATTTGCTCACTGATGCACCGTAGCGACGCGCCCGAGCACCACCGAACACCATCGCCGCCAAAGCTCGTCGCCGGCATGAGTTCCGGCGACCCCACGACCTCCCACTCGGTCCTCTGGATGCGCGGGAGCAAGGGCCATCCCCTGGTGCCCTCAGCGCGCCAAACTGACGCCTCTAGCACAAGTCCGGCGTGCCCCGCCCTGTTCTGTGGTCGCCGTCGGCTGGTCTCCGGCGTGCTGACGTGGCGTCGTCGTTAGGGGCTAATGACCCTGCTAACTAACCCTGTGACACTGACAGCGGGCCCCGTAGCGGGTCAAAGCCCGAGTCAACGCGGGATTAGCCCCTGTGTCACTAACGTGTGGACCCCACACGTCAGGTTTGACCCGAGCCGGCCCCTGTTGACTTGCTGACGTCATGCCAACGTCATGCTGACGCAGTAATGTTTTCTGGATTTAATTTAATTCTGAAATTCCAGAAAATGAATATAAACTTCTAAAATTCATAGAAAATTAACCGTAACTCCAAATTAAATAATTTATATATGAAAAATTATCAGAAAAATTCAAGGAATCCATCTGTACCATTTTCATGCATGTTAGAACAACTTATAGCTGCTGTTTAGCACAAATCAAATATAGGGCATTTAAATAATCACATATGGAGTTTGAATTTGAATCTTGTATTCAAACCAACTTCATTTAATCTGTTGCTAGTTGCATTGGCTCAAAACACATTCATTTTGCCATGTCATGATCATGCATCATATTGTGCATTGCATTGATTGTGTTCCCTTCTGTGTTGCCGGTATTTGTCCCCTCTCGATAGACGTGATACCGATGATGTGATCGTTGACACTGATGAAGACTCAATGTTATCTTCAAAAGTGCCAGGCAAGCAAAACCCCCTTGTTCATTCCGATACAATCCTACTCTCTCGCTCCTGCTCTCTTTTACTGCATTAGGACAACACCGATTCATCTGTTACTTGCTGCGGTAGCTGAACCCCTTTGTCCTTTGCATGACCTGTCATTGCCACAGTAAATAGATGAAACCCACTAGCATGAGTAGGAGTTGTTTGAGCCCTGATGTGCCTACTCATTCATGTTTGTTTGTCATGCCTGCTATTGCTTAGAGTTGAGTCAGGTCTGATTCATCGGGGATGAATCAGAGGCGTGTGAACCTGTCCTACTGTGTGTGAGCTAAGTGTGTGAACACGATTTGGTAAAGGTAGCGGTGAGAGGCCATGTAGGAGTACATGGTGGGTTGTCTCATTGCAGCCGTCCTCAGGAACTGAGTTCTGTGTTTGTGATCCATGATTCAGCTACTACCACGCATTGGGCCCGAAACCAATGGACCCTCTCGGCTTCTTGATCACCCTTGTCCTCTGTCCAGGAGTTGCAAGTAGTTTCTGGTGTTTGTAGTATGCTGGAGGCCGTGGGCAGCGCTGACCGTAGGGGTGGGCTGTGATGTGGTAGGCACGTGGCACGGTGTACCGGGCGCCCGTTTGGTGTCTCGGGAACCCTGTTCACATCGTTTGGGGCTGTGAGCGAAACTCCGGCCGGATCTCCTCATGGATGGAACCCGAATAGGCGATAAACCTGGACTAGAGACTTAGGTGATTAGGTAGGTCGTGGCCGACACCCACGTTGGGCTTCCGCTTGAAGGTTGCCGAGTACATGTAGGGTAAACGGCGGTAAGTGGTGAGAGCGTGTGTGAAGAAGTACACCCCTGCAGGGTTAACCTAATCTATTCGAATAGCCGTGTCCGCGGAAAAGGACTTCTGGGTTGCTTATATCAGTTCATAGACAAGTGAAAGTGGATACTCTAAAATACGCAAGATAAACGTGAGTGCTATGGATGGCGTTCTCGTAGGGAGACGGGAGCGGATCCATAGTGGTGTATTGATATGGTGAATATGTGGACTCGTGTGCGCCACCTCAAAAAAGTTACTCGCAGTCGTAGTTCAGGATAGCCACCGAGTCAAAGCTGGCTTGCTGCAGTTAAACCCCACCATCCCTTTGTTGATAATGATGCATATGTAGATAGTTCTGATGTAAGTCTTGCTGGGTACATTTGTACTCACGTTTGCCTATTTTATGTTTTTGCAGAGAGACTTCAGTCTCACTAGTATTTCCGCGTGGTCTTCGACGTTTAGCTTGTTACCTCAGCTACGATCTTGTGCCTCGGCAGGATTTGGTAGATAGTCAGGCTTCTCAGCCTTTTTCATTTATAGATGTCTGTACTCAGACATGATAGCTTCCGCTTGTGCTTGATTTGTATGCTCTGAATGTTGGGTCATGAGACCCATGTTTGTAATATCTCGCTCCTCGGAGCCTATTGAATAGATTACTTGAGTCATAGAGTCATGTTGTGATGCCATGTTGTATTTGCACATATCGAGCATATTGTGTGTATGTTATTGAAATGCTTGGTATGTGTGGGATCTGACCATCTAGTTGTTTATCTTTAGTAGCCTCTCTTACGGGGAAATGTCTCCTAGTGTTTCCACCGAGCCATGGTAGCTTGCTACTGCTCCGGAACACTTAGGCTGGCCGGCATGTGTCCTTCTTCGTTCCTGTGTCTGTCCCTTCGGGGAAATGTCACGCGGTGAATACCGGAGTCCTGTTAGCCCGCTACAGCCCGGTTCACCGGAGTCCTGCTAGCCTAGTGCTACAGCCTGGATTCACTCGCTGATGACCGACACGTTCGATGCTGGGTCATGGATGCCTGTCCCTGTAAGTCTGTGCCGCTTTGGGTTTACGACTAGCCATGTCAGCCCGGGCTCCTTATCATATGGATGCTAGCGACACTGTCGTATACGTGTGCCAAAAGGCGCAAACGGTCCTGGGCAAAGGTAAGGCGACACCCGTGGGAATACCGTGCGTGAGGCCGCAAAGTGATATGAGGTGTTACATGCTAGATCGATGTGGCATTGAGTCGGGGTCCTGACAATATTGTTTTATGCTATTTTACCTAAGGGTGTTTAGGTCCTAGCTGATACTCATGATTATGTGCTAAGAACAATTAAGTAGGGTTGGGTTCGATGACTATGAGGATGATGATCGTATGACTTGTTATTAATAACGAGTAGAAGTTGTATGATGATGCATGATTAGTAGGACTTGTTATTATATATGATGATGTATGATGCGAGCATGAAGAGTTATTATATATCAGCGGGTGAAATGAACGTAGCAGTAGCGTTGGTAAACCAAGCACGAAGATATAAGAAAGCACACTTCTCTCTATTAGCTAGCTAATAACAACCTAAATTAACTCCCAAAACCCCTAAACCAGCCCCTTTCAAAAAAACCTCAGCTCCAGCCAGCTGCTGACGCGTGGATGCCTTTTGGTCCCAGTTTATGTCACCAACCGGGACCAAAGGCCCCCCTGCCTGGGCTTCCCGCAGTGGCCACGTGGAGGCCCATCTGTCCCGGTTCGTGTAAGAATCGGGACTAAAGGCCAAGGGCATTAGTACCGACCTTTTAGTCCCGGTTCTTAAACCGGGACAAAAGGCCCTTATGAACCGAGACAAATGGTCCTTTTTCTACTAGTGAGGTTGTTCTCACAAATGTATAGACCCTCTGTCAGGTACACTATTATACCACAGGACCTAGCATCATGTTCAACAGATTTTGCCAAAATACGGGCTATCTCATTACTACAGTGATTTACATGCTTGAACTTACAAGATAAAAAGATTGATGCTCTGATCTTGATATCTCTGATGATGGCGCCTATTGGGGGTCTGTCAAAGCTTGAACTTTGCACCTTATGTATCAAAGATAAGCAGTCTGAAGCTACTTCAATCTTCTGGAAACCTGAGTTATTGGCGAAGACAAGGGCCTGGCGCAAGGCAAGGGCTTCAGCCACTTATGGGACTTGCACATGATCCAAAACACCCCGATTTTCTGCCTGCACAGATCGTTGGTGATCATGCATGAACCACAGCACTATAACCCGCTTGACTAGAGTGGGCAAAAATCGCCCATCAATACTCTTTTTAGGATATAAATCATATTTTGTTAATCATATAGATGGTCAAAGTTTGATCCAAATTACGAGGGGGCCTAATAAACCCGGACGGAGGAAATATATGATCTGCTGCTGTCCTGCAACATGGAATTACTACTTAAAGTTTTTTTTTTCATGACTCATTTATTTATGTTGACTTGCCTCAGTCCGGCTATGTATTCCAACCTGCATTGCAAACTACAATTCTAACATACTAAAGCGAGTCTTTGCTGTCAGATGTTTTGAATTTTAGTTGAGATCAATGATCAATAGTACAAATGTGATGATGCTATTAATTACTGAAACTCAAGAAGTTCTCTGTAAAGATGAATTTGAGGGGGCACCTAGTTTTCTTTCCTTTCCTTTTTGTACATTATTTCTGTAGTAGAATATCATATGACAACTAGTATATTGGTTCTCACTGTCAATACCTCCAGTTTCTTTCTTTTTTTTAAAGTTAGAAGTTTGTTATACTGCTAGGTAATA
Organism: Triticum aestivum; assembly: GCF_018294505.1. Lineage (NCBI taxonomy): Eukaryota > Viridiplantae > Streptophyta > Magnoliopsida > Poales > Poaceae > Triticum > Triticum aestivum. The sequence goes on from NC_057813.1 coordinate 703,929,560, forward strand.
CTAGTACCAAGGTAGTATATGAACTCCTGCAACACGAAGGTCCCAGTTCTGAAGTTTTTCACGTCTCATTTCTTTGTGGTGACTTGTCTATGTCTGGCTATGCATTCCAACTTCTATTACAAATTCCAATCTAAGCACAGTGAAGCGAGTGTTTGCAGTCACATATTGCAGATTCTGTTGAGATCAATATTACCAATGTGACAATGCTATTCTGCAAGATTCTTCTTTGGTGCCTAAACTTCAATCTTACCTGTTTAGGTTCGACGGGGCCATACATAATCAGATCGGCATTGCTATTTCAATGTAACAGCGATTTCAATAGCTTGGAGTCCTCACGGACGTGATCGCCTTGCCTACAAGACAACACAATCTACATTGCTTCACCTGGCTGTGGTCATATCAATGTTTCGGTTAATTAAGTGTAACATCAATGTGGACCTTCACTGCCTAAGAACGTGACATTGAAACTATGAGCTCCTATAAATCGACAGCTGTGTTAAAAGCTAGCTGTTGTGTATTTTCAAGTCAGATTTTTTTTCTTAGTTATTAGTTAGAGTTGCTATAACAGGCACAGTCTGACTAATGGCAAAATGGTCAACTGAAAACGAACGCAAGAACAATATAAGCAGCAACAACCTACAGCTGGAGGTTGGTGCTGCTATACGGTGCCCTCGGGGCACTAAGTTCGGATGACCAGTAGAAGTAACGATAATTTGTTCCTGGTGAAATCTTGAATATGCACAAACTGGGTGGAAAATTTTATCGGTTGTCTGATCTTTTGTCCCTTTTTCTTCAGATTTGCGGAGCTGTAGTCTGAGCAGCATTCTTGAGTCCATAGTGCTTTGTGATTTCAATAATGTGCATTTCTCCCATCTGTGATCGCTTTGCTTGCTGACAATCTACAGGGCTTCACTTTGCAGTGATAATGTCTATGTTTTTCTTCCTTGGATGCTACTTCTTGCTTCGGTTAGTTCAAAGCAGTGGTGTGGCTGTTCCATGGCTATAAGATTGTCACAATGAAATTAAGAGTTCGTATCAACAACACCCGTGGTAATGCTAACTGATGTACTCCATATTTATCAAGTGGCCTCTTTAAAAACTAATTAGAGTAATTATAACAAGGAGAATATAACAATTGGCCAACCCAAGAGGCCAAGACAAGCACTGGAGCACTATACCGTAAGCAGCATGGATCTACCGCCGGTTGCTTGTTATTGCTGAGCGTGGTTTCATCGTAGTATAATAATACAGTTATTATAACAATAAATCTTTTTTTACAGGGAATTATAACAACAAATCTTATGGTCAGTTGGGTTGTATATTTGTATGTTTTGTATCATATCATCGACCTAGGTCCGTATGCTGCCTTTTAAATTCCTTTGGATCACATATTAGATATGTGATGTACAAACTGTGGAAACGTCTTCAATCACCGCTCGTCCGCTTGAAAGGCGATAAGGGAGACAATTGTTCTCCTCATTTTCTCCACGGCGAGGACTTGGAGTCTCGCCCCCACCCTGTTCGATGCACCAGCAACATGAGGATGCAGGACCCTGACTCTCTGCCTTGGCTCTTTAGTTAGGGATGTGTTTTGTATTATTTCTCATGGCATCTCATTAATGCCGTACCGACGTTCAAAAGAAAGGTTTCCCGAGCGTGTGCTCCATCTTAGTAGCACCATGCCGAAGTCAATGAATCAATGGGATTTGTCCTCAGGCACTCCCTTGGTGTGATGGTGTGGCTGTTAGCATCTTTGATGGCGTCGTCCGTGTAAGAGGGATGACGGCAGTCCATAAACATGGATAGTGGCTTGAGGGTGCTAGATCGGGCGGTTTGCCCTGGCGATATTGACCACATGTGATGAGTTTGGGTTTCAAAGAGCACGATGATGATCCCCGGTTGATGTGCCACATTGACATTGGCTCCACCGCCGATGGGCCTCTTCTTCGATTCAGGAAACCCTTTAGTGCAATGTTGCTCCCTCATATCCTATGACAATGGGCGATAGTGATTGCAGTTGCAAAACTCCCTAGGGTTTTTATTATTTTCTAGGGTTTTCTATAAATATTCAAAGATAGTGTCATCTTTCCGATGTTTTTCATGGTTTCCACTTGTACAACATATTTTTTCTACCAATAAATCTTGCTCGGTGACATGTGTTTAATGGATGCATGGTAATTCTTAGAAAAGGAGAACAAGTGAAGACATGTTGAAGATTAAATGCCAGAAAGATTAAATGCCGGCAGAAAACTTAAATACCGCCCTAGTTTGGATGGTTTCCAATTTAAACACTGTATAATTTCCAGCGCAATGAAAAAAAACTCTAGCATTGTGTCTAGCATTTTGAACCTTTTTTGGCACAAAAAGGGCCCGTTAGAAGCCCACTTCGGCAGCACCAAGAAAAAAAATCACTCTCTCCCAGCTCCAGCGGCCAGCAGGCAGCCGCACACATCAGCCGCCGCCGGCAATGCCGCGAGGGTTCCCGGTGGCCACCTGCTCTACCGACTGGTCAGGAGATGGCTTCACCTCTGACGGAACTCCCCGTCCACCTACTCACTACTAGGGAAAACGTTATGCACACAACTTTAGCAGTAGCGCTTGTTAAAAAGGCTCACTACTGCTAGACAGCAGTAGCGCGTGCCAAATAAGCGCGCTGCAGATGCATATATAACAGTAGCGCGTCTCGCTGTAAACTCGCTACTACTAAAATTTCGACCACTAAACCGATGGGCTACACATAGTACTAGCGATCTTTCAGAAACCGCGCTGCCGCTAATATTCTTATAGCAGCGCGTTTACGTGTAAAGCACTACTGCTAACGAAAATAAAATAAAATGAAAAACAAATAGAAAAGTAAATAAAAACGAAAGAAATAGAAAAAGGAAAAATATAAAATATAAAGAAAAATAAACGAAACAGGGAAAAAAAGGATGAAGGAATAGCAGTAGCGCATTTGCGAAAACGCGCTATAGCTAACTTAGCTATAGCGTGTTTTCCCTAACGCGCTACCGTTATTTTTGACTTAACCCAAAAAACGGTTTCCCCCCTGCCACCACTTCTCCCCCAAATCCCTCGCCCCACTCTTCGCTGCCGTCTCCGCCACTCCGCCACCGTCTCCTGCCGGCGTCGACGCCGCACTCATCCTCACGGCCGCCGCCCGAGGCCGCCCAGCCTCACCGCCGCCGCCTCTCGGGCCGCCCTCGACCTCACCATCGCCGCCCTTGACCTCACCGTCGCCGCCCTCGACCTCTCCGTCGCCGCACTCGACCTCACCGCCCCCGAGCCCGCCCAGGAGCGCCGCCTCTCGATCCTGAGCCCGCCCTCGCCGCCCCTACCTCTGTCGTCGAGCACCTCCCCGCCACCATCTCTCCCCTCTCTGTAAGCCCCCCCCCCACCCCTCCCCCACCCCCTCTCTCTCTCAGCTTTTTCCTCCTCTGCCATGTTAGTTAGCAGTAGTAGTAGATGTTAATTAGTACTAGGGTTCATACATAATGATTTTTAGTAGTAGTAGTAGATGTTAATTAGTAGTAGTGATGGTACTAGTTAGCTAGGGCAGTATGGTTAATAGTAGATGTTTTTTAGTTAGGGTAATAATAGATGTTAAGTAGTAGATAATGTTGATGTTAATTAGTTTAATAGGGTTTAGTTTTTGAATTGAGTTTGTTTAACGAGATGTTAATTAGGGCAGTAGGGTTTAGTTTAGAGTAAAGTAATTTAGTTCAGTAGTTAACTAAATATAATCTATATTTGGTTTTTGAATTGAGTTTGAGAGAGCATGAGATTTGTGTACATTTTCTTATAGTGGTCAGGATATATGAAATTCCTCAATTGTGTTTGCACATGCATGTTTCGATTGTGCCCAAGTGGCCTTTCGTTGTTTCCAAGGAATGAAGCCGAGTGGCCTATGTTTTGCCGGAATGTTGATTCATTTCCGTTCCGACAAATTTCAGGTTCTCGATTTGTCCACTTTTTAGCAAAGGTCATGCCAAAATTTTCCGTGAATTTCAGCATGACTTGTGCTACAAACTACGACATATCGAGTGCCCGGGATTTGCCGCACCAGGAAGGAGTCAACGTTCCTACAAAACAATAGGCCTTTTTTATGTCTTATTCATTTTATTAGGTCTAGAATTAATTGACTAGATTTAATTGTAGGAAACATGGCTAGCAACGATGAAGGATAGGGTTCTTGTGATTGCGACGACGTCTACCGGGCGGCAGACGAATTTTTGAGCCTTGCCGACGATCAACCAATGTTGTTGCTGGGCCCACCGGTGGCATCGGGGACTGAGACCGACATGCAAACTGGTGCTGAGACTGAGACCGGCGCTGAGACTGAGACTGACATCGAGACCGGCGCTGAGACTGAGACCGGCGCTGCCTCGGGGAGCGGAGCCGGTGTAGAACCAAAAGCAAAGAGGCAATGGCTTCCTAACAAACTCAGGAATACTAGACTGGTGGTCACAGAGGTGGACGACGACAATTTTGAGCCAAACGCGCCTGAGGAAGTGCGTGCGTGCTACACAATCAAATAGGCTGCATCGTACGGACAACCGCCACCATCAACGATGAGAAACTACAGAAGATAGATAATATGAGGCCCTCCCTCCTAAAGAAGTTTCACCAGATATTCTTGTTCCCGGGCCGGAATGAAAAGGATTATGAAGATCCAGATAAGGACCCGGCAATGAAGAAGATAAACAAACACGCCATGACCAGGTTTAGCGACGTGTTGGCCGCCTGGAAAACAAGGGTGAAAGCAAGGATCATCGACAAGAAGGAACCCTACTCCGAGATTGTAAAGGATAATCCGACAATCACGGAAGAGCAGTTTCGAATATTCAAGGTGGCTTGCGAGGCCGAAGCTGCCAAATAAAGTCTAAGTACATGAAGGGGCTTCAAGAGAGGAATATTGGGAGCCACCACCTCGGAAGCCGTGGTTACGCAGGAAGAGGTCCAAATGGGCCAAGGAGGACGCGGAAACCGCGAGTCTGGGAATCCCAGACCTCTTGGCGGAGTTCACCATCCCGCAGGAGCGTGACGTCCTCAGGGCCCGGCACTGTTGGGACCCAGTGAAGAAGGTTTACGAGACAAACGTGGTCATGACGGAATTCATTAGACTGCTAGTAATTTTAGTTTTTGATCAATTCGACTGCACACGTTAGTCATATTTGTAAACGATCCTTGTGCCTTTTGCAGAGAGAGCAGCACAGGATTGCGACCGAAAGCGACTCGCCGTCTGAGGCATTGGCGAGGCCCAAGTGGGACACTCCATTCAACCGGGCGTTGAACATATTGAAACGACTCTCGGTGGAGATTCGACCGTCGTATGGACGCGTGCACGGTGTTGGAGACGGAGCCACGTGAAAGAAGTACTACCGTGAGACCACGGAGGAGAGAAAGGAAAGACGGAGGTTAACTGAAGAAAATATCGACAAGAAGGTTGAGATTGCAGTTGAGAAGAAATCATCTCAGACAGTCGCAATAGCGGTAGCTGCCACAAAACAGATGGTTGTATCTATGTCTACTTTCTTGGTTCCGGCCATTTTCACTTGGACCAGGCAAAATCCAGAAAAAAATGCACCGGACTTTCCCCTTGCTGACTTCTTGGGGAGCAGCTCGACTAGCGTTGCACCAGCACCTGCTCTCGCACCGGCTCCCGCACCTGCTCCCGCACCGGACGTGATCGGCGGTGCTTCGTCTTTGGTTAGCTCGATGTCCTCACGGTATCTGTCACACTGGCCCCCTTCAATAAATGTATCATCCCCCATTTTCATTGCCTTTCGGATGTCTCACGTCGCAGACTTTTCTTTGCAGGCTGACGAAACCCCGTGCACCATATTGTACACCATCGGCGACCATAAGGTGGACGTGGGGAAGGCGACGATAATGGAGCCGAAGGAACCATTGTTCCACAGTCGGTCGATCCCCCCGAACATCTTCAAGGTTTCCGTGGCCAGTGTCAAACCGGGCCACGAGAATTTGCCTCCCTCTGATACTAGTGGGGGATGACGACGAGACCCCACGGCGGCTTAGTGATTGTTGCAATGGGTGGGTCCTGTTGTGGCTAAAGAGTCTGCTTCGTCTGGAGGCGGCCGGGAGCACACCCACGAGCATGCAGCCTCAGCAAGGTATGAACATCAACACCCCACCGACCCAATTAGCGTCGGGTGTCGGGTTGGGTGATAGAGGATGGGGTAAGGAAGAGGCTCCATTAGTCGCTGATGATGTCGCCATGGATGAGGATGAGGATGACGATGGCACTCAACAGTATGTCTATATTGGCGCCTACTCAGGGTTTGAGCATCATGAGTCGGTTCCTGAATTGCCGTCTCCGGAGGCTGAACGTATTATGGACGACCTTCCGGTAGTAAAGAAGTCTAGGAAGAGAGCGAGGAAAGGCAAAAAAGTTGATTCTATGATCCAGCAGCCTCGGCTTCAGGACCGTATAGATATCCCCGGTCAACCAATCCTACCTACAAGAGCGCTAGGGGCTAGATTCGGCGATCTAAGGAGACTTGATGATGATGTGCTGCGGATAGAGAAAGGCCTCATCGCCTCGAAAGATCCAGGATACCCACTCTACGTGGTTAACATTCCACGGCGATTGTCGTACATCGACTGCTTCCCCGTGGATAAGTTCTTCCTTCGATTCGATTACATATTCGACATGTTTCACGTGAAGAAGCTGGATTTTACTCTTGTCCACCTTTATGCCTTGCACATGAACTACATCATCGGGGTTGAGCAGATACCTCATATCTGTGTCGCTGACCCGTATTACATGCACGAGGGCTTCTTGGGAGTCTGCGCAAAGCACCGTGAATACGCGAGGGAATACATCATCAGTTTCATGCTCGCCAATAAGGAGAAGGAGGCGATTCTCGTGCACTAGTGCAGAACCGGGCAATAGCACCGGTTCGTAAGGCCCTTTAGTGTCGGTTCCATAACTGGCACTAAAGTGTGGTCACTAAAGGCCCCCCCTTTTAGTACCGGTTCTGCACGAACCGGTGCTAAAGGGAAACCACGTGGCACGAGCCAGCTCCGGGGGCCTGGAGCCCTTTAGTACCGGTTGGTAACACCAACCGGTACTATAAGGTTTGGGGGGTTTTAGTTTTATGATTTCTTTTTCATTTAATTTTGTGTTTCCATTTTAATTCTTTTTCGTTTGCTGGTATTTTACGATACTACACATTGTAAATGTTATGCATATATATATATATATATATATATATATATATATATATATATATATATATATATATATATATATAATTTCTAGTAGAACCAATCATCGAGTTCAACATGATTGTCATGATATTATAAGCGTTCATATATAACACCACAAAAGCAAATCACTTAAGTTCAGAACAAAGAATACGGACATGAAAGGCCAAGTACTAATTAAGAGCAGCATGAAGAACTGGCTAAATCACTCCTGCTAGCTACTCTTTCTCTGGTAAAATAGCATAGAACATGTATAGCTCTCCTGATTGATCATACTGGAGCATGCCGATGAACCTGTCTCCTAATCGTGGGCTGCGCTTCTTATTGCTGCCCCCTAGTACTTCTTTGCGATCATTAACAATTTTCCTCCAATCTTTCACTATTAAGCATTCATCGCTTCTAGAAATCCTGAATGCATTCATGTGCAATGCAGGATATCTTGGCCTTAAGCTAACAATTAACATCTGACCTTTAGTCTCGATCCCCTGAGGCACAACTGTCATCGGGAGTCCCTGTTGAAGAACATCGTATAGTACTTAATTAATATACTCAGCAATGAAAGTTTAAAAAAAATATGTATGCAAAATATGCACTGAGGACAAATAGTAAATATCTTACCATCATTCCTAAATAGATGTGACCGTAGTTCAATACCATCACTATTGGTCGCACGTTTTGAGTACTAACATTTCCAAGTGCAGGAAAAAAATTGTCTTGACAGTATGAAGATCCTCAAGCCATGAAACATAATGACTTATCTCCTCCCAGTTTAGTTCAGCTCCGGGACAGTAGAAGGTCCTGTCTATCAAGCGCCGGACATGTTTGGTTGAATGGAGATAAGCTGTCAATAGAAATTAGTTGTCAGTTATTTTTGAAATAAGCAATATCAAAGACAAAAATATATTTGAGAAGAACTCACATAATGGTAGAACTGGAAGCGTCTGCACATCGACCCATATGTCTCTATTACCTTCAATATCATCTTCCGAACGAATATCAAAGGTGATAACCATACCAGGCTCAAATGCATAAACCTTGCATAGGGCTTGTCAAGTTTTGCATTCAAAATAGGTGTACATGTGTGCATTGTATACTTTGATGTTGAAAGTATAACCATCATGCTCAATTTTCAGGTAAGCTCTCTTTACCTCCATAGTTTCCATATCTTTGAAACCTATCTTATCCAAGACAAGAATTCTTGCATGGCATGGGATGCGCTAGTAGAATAGTGAAAATTAAAAATTATAAGTCAGGCAAATGAAGCATATATAAGTCATGCTTAATTACGAAAACAGACTTGTCGTTGTGACTTACTGTATCGAATTCGAAAGTCTCATCCAGCTTGATGCTGAATCGCCTACCATCAACAAGGAAATTTCTGTCGCACTGACCGCGCTCGTCTTCACAGTATGTGCACATACCGAAAATTTTTCCGTCGTCAGACGACATTTCCTATGTTCATATTAGGCGAAACATTAAACACTTACTAATTCAATTAATTCAACTACTTCTATTAATTCAACTAAGCATTTACTAAAAATAAACTAGTTATATTAATTCAATTAGTTCAACTAAGCATTTACTAAAAATAAACTAGTTATATTAATTCAATTAGTTCAACTAAGCATTTACTAAAAATAAACTAGTTCTATATATTAATTCAACTAGTTCAACTAAGCATTTACTAAAAATAAACTAGTTCTATTAACTTTTCTATCTAATTCATCTAACATTCGACATTAATCTAACATTTATATAAACTCAAAATATATAAAAACATTAAATAAACAGAAAAACTCATTAACAAATAATATTTTGATTAGATAATCAAATCTCAGATACGACAATTTTCTTACTAAAAATAAACTAGTTATATTAATTAATCAACTAGTTCAAATCTCATATACCTAAATAAACTAGTTCGACAATTTTCTTACTAAAAATAAACTAGTTATATTAATTATTCAACTAGTTCAAATCTCACATACCTAGCTAATTAATATTTAATTAAATTTTCTAAAAAACAGAAAACAAAAAACATAAAATAAGTAAAAAATGTGTGTGTGTGTGTATGTGTGTAGTGTGTGTATATGTGTGTATGTGTGTGTACGCCGCCCCGTACGCCGCCGCCCCGTACGTACGAGCGGGGGCGCCGGCATACGGGGCGAGGGCGTCGGTGTACGGGGCGAGGGCGGCGGCGTAAGGGGCGGGGGCGTCGGCGCGCGGGTGCGAGAGATGTACGGGACCGCGGCGACGACGACGGACGGCGGCGGCGTTCGGGGCGGCGGCGCGAGACGACGACGACGACGGGCGGCGGCGGGGACAACGACGACGACGACGGACGACGGGCGGCGATGACGGGATCGAGCGACGCGCGGCGATGTCGAGAGGTTGGAGACGAAAGTGGGGAGATGTAACTGAAATTTTTGTAAGTGCTATATATATAGGATGGGCCTTTAGTACTGGTTGTAGCCACCAACCGGTACTAAAGGCCAACTTTGGCCAGGCCAAGAGGCGGGAAGTGCAGGCCTTTAGTACCGGTTGGTGGATCCAACCGGTCCTAAAGGGTGATCTTTAGTACCGGTTGTAGCCACCAACCGGTACTAAAGGCCTCGCGCTGCCATCCCAAAGTTTAGTCCCACCTGGCCGGGCGAAGGGCAGCCGCACTGGTTTATAAACCCAGCCGCGGCTACATCTTTGAACTCCTCTATATAGCAGGCTTGTGGGCCTAAATTCTGCGCGCTGCCCTGTGAGTCTGCTGGGCCTTTAAGGCCTGTAATTGCACGCCCGTGGCCTAGCAGGCCCACAGGGCAGCGCCCCAATTTTTTTTATAGTTTTTTCTTTTCTGCTTTATTTTCTTCTATTTATTTCTGCGTAGTTTTTTGTATAGTTTTTTCTTTTCTGTTATATTTATTTTCTTCTATTTATTTCTGAGTAATTTTTCATCTAGTTTGCCAAAATTCAACATTTTCAGAGTTCATTTTGTAGTGATTTTCAATTTCACGGTCATTTTATATTGTTTTTTTCTTTTCAGCTATAGTTTTTTTTCCTGCAATTTTTTCTTTTCTGCAAAACTTGATGGTCAAAGTCTGGAGTTATAACCAAAGTTTAAAAAAAGAAATGCCGACGTGCAATTAGTTTTTGCCATAACAGAAGAAGTCTGGAGTTGTAATAAGTTATTAAAAATAAAAAAGAGGTGCAATGCTCGTTAATTTGCTTCAAGCCTTTCGGAATAGTGTAAACTGCACTGCGCATAGCTCCGTGCAGTCTACCATATTCCTGAAGGCTTGAAGCTAAGCAACGTGAGCATTGAGCCTCTTCTTCATCGTCTCTGCACTCAGGGCTTATAAACCGCTCCTAGTCCCTCTCTCTTCGCGAGGTGGGACTAAAAAACAGCTTACTAAGAAACTGTAGTACTGGTTCATCCATGAACCGGTACTAAAGGTGCTCGTGGGGCCCAGCCTTACCTGACACAACCTCATTAGTACCAGTTCGTGGCACGAACCGGTGCTAAAGGTTCGCCACGAACCGGTACTAAACAGCTCCTCCCGCCTAGCAGTTGGTGCATACTGAACGCAAAAAATATAAGAGCATTTAGATCATGATCTTATATTTCTTTACAGTCTAAATTGTCAATATGATCTTATAACATCAAAAATACTTTGATCATCAATGATCTTTGTGTGTACAATCTGAATTGTCAATATGAGTCATCAACGATTTATAAACCGATGAAGACTCATATTGCGGCCACAAATTCTACACATAGAGTTCAATGAAGACCAAGTGCTTGTGATAGTTTGAGAAATAACATATTTAAGGTGGCAAAAGGCTTGTTAGGGGAGCGAGGTGGGACTAAAAACAGCTTGCCATAACCTCATTAGTACCGGTTCGTGGTACGAACCGGCACTAAATGGTGATGGTGGGGCCATAGCCTGACCACAGGCTGACACAGCCTCTTTAAAAGGTTCGCCACGAACCGGTGCTATTGTACACATTAGTGCCGGCTGAAATTCAAACCGGCACTATTGTGCTTCACATTTGACTCTTTTTCTACTAGTGGTGCCTTATCATCCCGTGTAAGTAATCCGCGCGGATATCCTTCCTTCGATTTCAATCATTCATTTGCACGGTGGAGGCCAATTAATTTGAGGTGTACTTATTTTGCGCAGCGGCAGGCGTGCCGTCCTCATCATCCTCTACCCCCGATACTCCCACGCTCTTTACTTGGACTCGTCGAAGAACATTCACAAAAAAGATTACACCCACATCAAGGATGTTCTCGACAGTGCTATGTTTTACTACCAAGCACGGGGTGGAGAGGTCAAGGACAAGAAGAGAAGGGGCGGCAAGCTCGCCTTCAGCCATAAGACCGACTTCTGCTGCATCCAGCAACCGAGTGATTATCTTAATGCTGGATTCTATGTCCTACACCAGATGCTGGAGTACAAAAGGGATCACCAGAACCTTCGCATGTCACCTAGATCCGGTGATGCCCATATTCTGTAATGGGCAAAGGACGTAGGAGATATTGAGGATCATCGACTTCGAGCTGAGTTCTATAATATCCAGCGCGAACTTGCCCAAATCATCATGAAGGAGGTCGTCAGAAAAACAGGGATGTTCTACGAAGAAGGACAAATGTCGTTGGAAGACGTCCGAACATGGGTAGCCTCTCAGCGTCTCGACATGAAGCCTTTCACTAAGCTCGGGGACTATCTCCCTGACATCGATGGATGGCACGACATGTTGGAGCGATTGTCGATATATGACAATGTGTCCGTTTAGTCCATATTTTCTGTATGACAAAACTTTGAGTTATGCACGGCGAAACTTTACTTGTGATGTAATTAAACCGTCCTCCTGCTCGACTAGCAAAGATCACTCTAATTAGGGCATTTTGGGTACGATGAACTTTGTTATTTATGCTTATGATATGTTGTTTCTATTTTTGCTAAGTCTGTCTCTTTTTGTTGCTCAACTATATATGTTGCATGTCATCGACTCATGTGACGATGCAGGTGCATAGATCATCGATGGCGAATAAGTGCTACGGCAGGAATATATATACAGTGAGTGGCCGGAGTGTCAGGCCCAGGTGTACCGTTTTCCGGTTTCCGAGGGACAGGCAGTAGTTAGTTTAGGTTCACGCTAATGCGAGAGAGGGATACGAACTCATGTATTCCATAGTTTCGCTCTCACTCAAAGTGATAGCTCTTCTCGCGTATATCATTGTTTAGATGGATGATGATGTATTTGCAAGTAGTCGAGACTTGTATCGCTATTTTCGAGATGATGACGAGAGACCACTTTGTGTTGGATGATGATTATGATGATGACATGATTTGATGAGACTAGTTGTATGTATATGCTATGATTACATTTGTATGTATATGATATGCTAAAGATTATTGTATAAAGCCTATTCAAATACAAAACAAATATGCAGAAAAAAACTAATAAAACTATTAGTAGCGAGGGGAAAAAAGTTAGCAGTAGCGCCGCCTTACCAGTAGCGCTTCCCTGTAAAAAGTGTTGCAGATAATATCAGCAGCGCTCTTCACTGAAGCGCGCTACAGCTATCCATGTATAGCAGTAGCGTGGGACGACAAGCGCTACTGCTACACGTTAGCTGTAGCACCTTATCAGTAGCGCACCATCCCGCACTACTGATAAACCTAAAACCCGCACTGCTACTAGGCTCTTCACTGAGATCCTCATCCGGCTGGCCGACCCGGCTGACCTCACACGCGCCTCCGCGGCATGCGTCACCTTCCGTCGGCTAGCCACTGACGACTCCTTCCTCCGTGCCTTCCGCGGCCTCCACGTCCCGCTCCACCTCGCGCTCCTCAACCTCGGCGGGTTCCACCCAGCCCTCCGCGCCCACCGCCCGCGCGCTTGCCCTCGTCACCGACTTCAAGTTCCCCTTCCTCCCCTCCCACTGCCAATGGATCGTGTGGGACGTCCGCGACGGCCGCGTCCTCCTCTTCCGCAAGATCACAGAAGAAGGGCAGCCCCGAGTCTTCCCGGAGCTCGCTGTGTGCGACCCCTTGCACCGGCGATATGTCCTGCTTCCCCGGTACCTGACGACCTAGCCGCTTCGGTGGAGCACCGGCTCCCCCATCGTTTCCTCGCTCCCCTCGGCGAGGAGGATGAGGAGCGCCCACGGAAGAGACGTCATTCAGGGTGATTTGTTTGGCACTTGGCAAAACTAAGCTGGCGGCCTTCGCCTTCTCTTCAAGCACGGGACAATGGCGAGATGCTGCGTCCAAGGATTTGAGTGATTTGGGCCTTGGCATGCGTGACTCGGACATGATTTCATGGATGAACCCTTTTTGTCTCAGGCACCATTATGCTTATGGCTGCTTCTACTGGGATTTTCTAGTGGTTAAGCGGAACCTGTTGCTCATGCTTGACATCCGGAGGATGGAGTTCTCCATTGCAGAAGTCCCACCGGGAGGATGGTATAGGGAAGGTGTAGCCATCGTTGAGGCAGGGGAAGGCAGGCTTGGGATGTTTGGTCTCCGTGGTGAACATGAAACTGAATCTGATCTCAGTTATGCCATTGTGCGAAACAATGGTGAGAGTCCCAACCAGTGGCTGATGGAGAAGACAATCTCACTAGATTCTGGGTACCACTATTTTATCAAAGCTGTGACAGAGAGGTGTTTGCTATAGATGAGAACAGAATCCCTGCCAGGTTCACCTATAGAGAAGCCACTCCTTGAGTATTTCACAATGGACATCGAGACATTGCAGCTTCAGAGGGTTTGTGCGAAACGGTTCAAGCTCAGGCTACCCACGTAGCATATATGCCTACTTTTTTCAAACCGGGATATATACCAACTTTCCACCATCATTGTTACCTCCACGGACAGTATGAAGTGGTAAAATTTCTATTGCATCCTTGTTATCTCCTTCCTTTGTACTTATCGATCAGCTTATCTAATTCTTGATTGTTCATTATTGCCATTGATTATTCTTGTTTACATGATTTATTAGTATTTGTTTTGTTGTGTGTGTGGGAAAGCTAAGCATGCTTGAGAGCATATCTGTGTTCTGTTATCTTGTTTGTTCCAACTGGCATTTTAATTGAACGAGGTTGGTAAAGAAAAAAATATCTTGGACACTATGAGTAGCTTATGCACGAGTCCTGATGGATCCACAAAAACCACTATATCATGATAATTATTTCCAATGTAACATAGAAGGAATACAAGCGTAGATCCAGTTTAACTTGGTTTGTTTCACCTCAAGAAATTTCATTAGTCAAAGACAACTCGTTTCGTATATTAGTATTCTTTTGATAGATATAAGTAGCGACAAAAGTTTTCTTGTAATCATCTTCACATGTATAATTTATGCCGCGATGTCATTTAGGAATAAATCTGCATAATTGGTACGGTCAGAAACAATCTTCTGAGTCACTGCTCACAAGCTGTTTTATCTGAAATCAACCTCATAAGTTCAAGGGAGTGCTTATCATTGCACAGACAACCAAAATTCTTGTTTATTTCAGTCAATCTCCACCCATCAGACGGCCGGTTCTACCCCCGTCGCCGGCCCCAACCACTTCCCCGCTCCACGCCAATGGCAACCAGCAAGAAAATTGCTTCACCTCTGACGGACATCCCCGACCACCTCCTCGCAGAGATCTTCCTCCGGCTGCCTACCCCAGCCGATCTCGCCCGCGCCTCCACCGCCTGTGTCCCCTTCCGCCGGCTCGCCACCGAGGGCTCCTTCCTCCGAAGGTTCCTCAGCCTCCACTCCCCGTCCTTCCTCGCCTTCCTCAACGATGGCAGGTTCCAGCCCGCCCTCCCGCCTCACCCCTCGGCATACCTGCGCCACGTGTCGTCCCCTGGGTCGCCAGCGCTTTTGACGGCGCCGTCTGTTGCCGTCAGACGGAAAACAACGCCAACGGCTAAACTATGCCGACGGCTGTCCCACGGCCGTCGGCATACGCACCTATGCCGACGGCTACACTACGCCGACGGTCTGACACATCTACGCTGACGTGATCTACACCGACGGGGCTATGCCGACGGCAGCCGTAGGCATAGATCTATGCCGATGGCAAAGGACCTATGCCGACGGCCCTGGGCCGTAGGCATAGCCCGCGAGTCCGGTAGTGTTGGGATGTTTGGTTTCCATGGTGAAGTTGCATCTCATCTCAGCTATACCATTGCATAGAACAAAGGTGCAACTCCTAGACAGTGGCAGATGGAGAAGACAATCGCACTAGATTCTGGGTACAAGTACTATATCAAAGCTGCAACTGAGAGGTATTTGCTATTGGTAAGGACACAACGCTCATCTGTACCTAACCCACTCTATGAATATCTCTCAATGGACATCAAGACCTTGCAGCTCCACAGTGTTTGTTTGAAACAATACCAGCCTACATTGCTCGGGACGCACATATATACCAACTTCCCACCATCGTTGTTGTCTTCACCGGCAATATGAAGTGGTAAACTTTCTATTGCATACTTATTGTCACACAACTTGTGTAATGCTTGATCGTTCGTTATCGCAATTGATAATTCTTGGTTACATGGTTGAGTAGTGTTTATTCTCATGTGCTTGTGAGAAAGCTAAGCCAGCTTTAGAACGTAACTGTTTTTCATTGTCTTGTTTGTTCCAATTGCCATTCACGAGAATGAGGTTGGTAAGAAACAATATCTTGCACACTATGAGTAGCTTATGCATGAGTCCTGATGGAACCACGAAAACCTAGACGAAGATAAATATTTCCGAGTAATTTTGATGATTAAGGTAATGTAGAAGGAATACAAATGTAGATCCAATTTAGCTTGAATTGTTTCACCTTGAGAAAAATCATTCAAAGTGCGCACAAGTCATTTTGTACACTTTTCTTGTGATAGCTATGGGAGGATGAAACGTTTTATTTTAGTCATCTACTCATCTTCATATGTATAGTTTATCTCATGATGTTATTTTGACATAAATCTGCATAGCTGGTACGGTCACAAACAATATCCGGAGTCGCTATAAATATCTAAATAATAAGAACAGCTTGTGCGCGCAAGCTGTTTTATCTGAAATCAACCTCATAACATTAAGATTGCTTATCTTATAATTGCACAGGCAACCGAACATTCTTGTCTATTACTGTCAATCTCGACCCCAGATCCTCATACCATGGCTGTACTCCTAATTTAGAAAAAAATCAGTTGAGATGATTGACTGAAACTTAAGGAGTTTTCAGGTGGCTGTACATTAGCAAATCCGTAAGATTAATTAGAGGCGGACAAAGTTCTTTATTTGTTTCCCTTTTGTCACTCATTTTTGTACTGGTGTGTTAGGTGGCACCTATTCTGTTTAATATAAGTTTTTTTATACTGCCGGTTGTGTATATGAATTGCAACACAAATGTACCAATTCTGTTTGACTGAATTTTTCACTCATTTTTCGTCATGTTCATACTAGTATGGCTGTGTTCCAACGTTGAGCGTTTGCATTCACATGTTTCAAATTCGGTTGAGAGCTTGAGATGAATATTACCAATGTGACAACACTATTCTACCTCTTCCCTGTGATACACTTATACTGTACTACCTAAGTGCCTACAGATAAATACTTTAAGCTTGTATAAGCTCTTCAATATGCTCAAATCGGCAGAAAATTTTCTGTGATGTCTGAGCTTTCTTTGTCTTGTTTGTCCAGATTCGATGGAGTCATTGTCAGATCAGATTTCTGACTTGAAAGTGATTGTGGTTCCGATAGCGTGGAGTTCTTGTTGCTGTGATCACCTTTCTGACAAGATGGCGTGTGACAATCTACAGAAGTTCTCTTGGGAGTGGTCATGTTTACATTGTTCTTCTTTTCATGCTACTTCTAGCTTCGGGTTCTGTAACATGGATGTGGCTGCTCTCCGCCTACAATGTGACAGTGAGTTTCAGTCAACCAACAACTGTGGGTAAAGCTAGCGGTTGTATATTTACAGGCCACATCTTTTTCTCAACTATTACTCTATTAGAGTTTGTTATTATCGCAAATTAAATCCGACAAATGGCAAAACTCTTGTACCAACATAACTGAAACATGACAACACCATAGTACAGGTCTGAAGCAAGGTAAAAGTACACAATGCTTGGGGGGTGGCCTTCGAATGCCTGACAGTGATTTGTTTCTTGGAAGATGCAGAAACAAACGGTATCAAGCCACTGCTAGTTCCTGGGCAATGCTATATATTAGTTGTGTTCTAGGTTTTTCCTTTCCTCTTTGTGTTCGTTCTTTTTTCCGCACACAATGCTCAAATAATTATCTGAATGCAAGCTTATCCACTGTCTCTGGCAAACAATGCACATTTCCTTTCCTGCTGAGCAAAAAGCAAATATATAGGCAGAGAAAAAAGTCTTATAATCTACATGGTTGAGGGCTTTACTAGCAACCACTGAATGATTTTCTGGTCTTGTGCGTCTACCACCTTGGCCTGGCTGCCATGCATGTCGGGCCTGCTGGTCGGACCATCTTCCTTGCTGGGGAGTTCTCCCCTGCTTCCATACATCAGTAATGTACACAAACGATATAAATGTGCAAACCAAAGGTGATCCACTGTGATTGTGGCTGCATCCTGTACATATTGAAAAACAACACTATCATCAGGAAGAAAAAATAATCTTCAGGATTGGAGGGGGGAAGGGGGGGGGCGTATAAAACTAGGGAATATTGTTTTTTGGAATGATCTCTGGTATGGTAATGCACCTTTCTTGCATTAGTTTACCTGCTCTCTTGCGTATATGGGTGATCCAGACATTACATTTCTGAAGCTTTTTGCAATGGGCCCACTACTGGAATCCGGTGGTACGCCGAATGCCACGGACACTCGGCAAAGGGCCGAAAACCGCAGGCTAAGCCTTTGCCGAGTGTCACCCTCGGCAAAAGCAACCCGGCGTACACCTCTTCGGCAAACAGGAGTTTGCCGAGAGCCAGAACACGGGCACTCGGCAAAGACTTTGCCGAGAGTCGAAAAGTACCACTCGGCAAAATAAAGTAGCTAACGGATAGCAGACGGTGACGGCGGTTCCTGATACGTGGGCCCAGGGGGAGCAAGCCGAGGGCCATCTTTGTCGAGCGCCACGCTCGGCAAAGACAGCCAGTAGGTGGCTGACACGTGTCAGCTCCTGACACGTGGGACCAGGGGGAGCAGGCCGAGGGCCATCTTTGCCGAGCGCCACGCTCGGCAAAGACAGCCAGTAGGTGGCTGACACGTGTCAGCTCCTGACATGTGGCACCAGGCGGAGCAGGCCGAGGGCCATCTTTGCCGAGAGCCACGCTCGACAAAGACAATCAATAGGTGGCTGACACATGTCAGCTCCTGACACGTGGGACCACGGGGAGCAGGCCGAGGGCCATCTTTGCCGAGAGCCACGCTCGGCAAAGACAGCCAATAGGTGGCTGACACGTGTCAGCTCCTGACACGTGGGGCCAGGCCGACGGGCCGAGGGCCATCTTTGCCGAGCACCACTCTCGGCAAAGAGAGACAACTTTGCCGAGCGCCTCTGTCGGCAAACGCTATGTTTTCCTAGTGTGACTCCTGGCAAACTCAGCCAATAGGGGAGGGCCACGTCACTTTTCCTAAAAGCCATGAAAATATTTTGCCGAGAGCCACCGTCGGCAATTGTTTTTCCTTTACCGAGAGCCCTCTCGGTAAAGTTGCCAGGAGGGCTACAGTTTATTATCCTTTACCGAGAGGCCTCTCGGTAAAGTTGCCAGGAGGGCTACAGGTTATTATCCTTTACCGAGAGACCTCTCGGTAAAGGGTGCGTTCTGGTCCAGGTTCACAGTCATTGCAGAGTGAAGCCCTCGGCAATGGTGTGCCCAGGAGCCTTTTTTCCCTGTTTCTGTTTCTTTCCTGCAACGAAACATATGCAGCAGCAGCATATAGTTCTATCACACATAGAACATGTCACATATAGGCATCATTGAACAAAAGAAGCAATGATTGATTCTGAAAAACATTCCACATAAAAGAAATAGTGCATCTAAGCAATAGAGCACAAGTTTACAAGTCTCAAGATGCAAGAGTTCTCAACATACAAGGAACAGTTTCAAACATAACATGAAGTTCACGCGATTTTGGAGATCGGAGTGATAACATCGACATTAGAAGGCATCACTAGTAGAAAAGGGGGTATTGGTCCAGGCCGGGTCAGCCCATTAGTCCCGGTTCAATCCAGAACCGGGACCAATGGGGGCATTGGACCCGGTTCGTGAGCCCCGGGGGCCGGCCGGGCCACGTGGGCCATTGGTCCCCGTTCGTCTGGACCTTTTGGTCCGGGTTGGTGGGACGAACCGGGACCAATGTGCCTTGGTCCTGGCGCACCACCATAGGTCCCGGTTGTTGGCCTGAACCGGGACCAAAGGCTTCCCTTTAGTCCCGGTTCAAGCCACGAACCGGGACCAATTAATTGCCTATATATACGCCCGCGAGCAGAGCACTCTCAGTGCTCTGTTTTTCGTGGCCGGCGAGGAGAGAGCTTTATGGTGCTCTAGCTCACCTCCTATGCACACGAGGTGTTCGATGGAATGCCCGAGCCACACTACTTAAGCTTTCTCCTCTCCAAGCTCGATCTCCAAGCTCCATTTTCCTCAATATTTGTCTAGGTTTAGCGGTCCGTCCCGTCCCGTCCCCGTCTTCACCGCCGTCGATCGCCCGCGCCGATCTCATCGTCGGCACCACCGTGGTGAGCCTCTTGTTCTTACCTTCTTTCTGAAAGGAAAAAAAATCTTACTTGTATGTTTATATATATAGATACTTGTATAGTTTTCTTACTTTTATTATTGCATCTTATATAGTGCAATGGTTTTGATATCCGCCCCCGTCGGCCCTCGTCCTGTCTATGATTCGGATGTGGTATATATTATCTTTTCATAACTATTGGTTCATCGATTGTTTATGACAATTATGCCGACCAACGTGACATAGATTTTATTTATCTAGGAGGTTGTTGAACCGGAAATTCCAACCGACCCTATTGTCGAGAGGTTAAATTTAGTTGAAGAAGAAAACAATTTCTTGAAGGAAAAAATAGAAAAATTGAGGAGGAGAAGATGATATTGGAGTTGCATGTTGCGGATGTCATAGATGATCAAAAGATCAAGATGGATGCAATGCGCTTGAAGATTAGAAAGATTAGAAAATATACCATTCATACCGAGGCTTGGTATCATTATGCCGTTGGATCGGTTGTTACATTGGTTGCGATTATGATCGCATTTGTTTTCGCATTGAAATGTTTTACATAGTTTCAATGTATGGTTTAATTAATTTAGATGCTCTGCAGAGCTTTATGTTGTTAGATGAGAACTATGTATGTACTTTGCTTTTAATGTGATGATGAACTTCTATTAATTTTTGACACACTTAATTATATATAATGGACGCAGATGAACCGGCAATGGATGTACGGTTCAAGACACACCTCCGAGTACATTAAGGGCGTGCATGAATTTCTCGAAGTGGCTGAGGCAAATAAGCAGAATGGTTTTATGTGTTGTCCATGCCCTATATGTGGGAATACGAAGTCTTTTCTGACCGGAAAATCCTTCACATCCACCTGCTTTACAAGGGTTTCATGCCACACTATAATGTTTGGACGAGGTATGGAGAAATAGGGGTTGTGATGGAAGACGGCGAAGAAGAAAAGTACGATGACAACTATGTGCCTCCTGAATACGGTGATGCTACTGAAGATCAAGAGGAACCAGACGATGTGCACGATCATGCTGCAATAGGCGAAGTTGCTGAAGATCAAGAGGAACCAGATGATGTGCCCGATGATGATGATCTCCGCCGGGTCATTGTCGATGCAAGGACGCAATGTGAAAGTCAAAAGGAGAAGCTGAAGTTCGATCGCATGTTAGAGGACCACAAAAAAGGGTTGTACCCCAATTGCAAAGATGGCAACACAAAGCTCGGTACCGTACTGGAATTGCTGCAGTGGAAGGCAGAGAATGATGTGCCTGACAAAGGATTTGAGAAGCTACTAAAAATATTGAAGAAGAAGCTTCCAAAGGATAACGAATTGCCCGACAGTACATACGCAGCAAAGAAGGTCGTATGCCCTCTAGGATTGGAGGTGCAGAAGATACATGCATGCCCTAATGACTGCATCCTCTACCACGATGCGTACAAGGATCTGAATGCATGCCCAGTATGCGGTGCATTACAGTATAAGATCAGACGAGATGACCCTGGTGATGTTGACGGCGAGCCCCCTAGGAAGAGGGTTCCTGCGAAGGTGATGTGGTATGCTCCTATAATACCATGGTTGAAACGTTTGTTCAGAAACGGAGAGCATGCCAAGTTGATGCGATGGCACAGTGAGGACTGTAAGAAACGGGAAGTTGAGAGCACCCGCTGACGGGTCGCAGTGGAGAAAAATCGAGAGAAAGTACTGGGATGAGTTTGCAAGTGACCCAAGGAACGTATGGTTTGCTTTAAGTGCGGATGGCATTAATCCTTTCGGGGAGCAGAGCGGCAATCACAGCACCTGGCCCGTGACTCTATGTATGTATAACCTTCCTCCTTGGATATGCATGAAGCGGAAGTTCATTATGATGTCAGTTCTCATCCAAGGCCCTAAGCAACCCGACAACGACATTGATGTGTACCTAAGGCCATTAGTTGAAGAACTTT
Organism: Triticum aestivum; assembly: GCF_018294505.1. Lineage (NCBI taxonomy): Eukaryota > Viridiplantae > Streptophyta > Magnoliopsida > Poales > Poaceae > Triticum > Triticum aestivum. The sequence continues at coordinate 703,951,452 of NC_057813.1, forward strand.
TACAACTGTGGAATGGAAACGGTGTACGTACGTGGGATGAGCACAAACAGGAGGAATTTCACCTAAAGGCATTGTTGTTCGTGACCATCAACAATTGGCCCACTCTCAGTATCCTTTTAGGACAGACAAACAAGGTATACCACGCATGCACGCACTATTTACTTGACACCGATAGTATATACCTGGGAAGCTGCAGGAAGAATGTGTACCTGGGCCATCGTCGATTTCTTCCGACCAACCATCAATGTCGAAAGAAAGGCAAGCATTTCAAAGGCGAGGAAGATCATCGGAGGAAGCCCGCCATGCGTACCGGTGATCACGTACTTGCTATGGTCAATGATTTACACCTAATCTTTGGAAATGGTCCCGGCGGACTAGCTGTTCCGAGTGACGTTGGGGGACACGCACCCATGTGGAAGAAGAAATCTAAATTTTGGGACCTACCCTACTGGAAAGACCTAGAGGTCCGCTCTTCGATCGACGTATGCACATGAAGAAGAACCTTTGCGTGAACCTGCTAGGCTTCTTGGGCGTGTATGGGAAGACAAAACATACAGCTGAGGCACGGGAGGACCTGCAACGTTTGCACGAAAAAGACGGCCTGCCTCCAAAGCAGTATGAAGGTCCTGCCAGCTATGCTCTTACCAAAGAAGAGAAGGAAATCTTCTTTGAATGCCTGCTTAGTATGAAGGTCCCGACTGGCTTCACGTCGAATATAAAAGGAATAATAAATATGTCAGAGAAAAAGTTTCAGAACCTAAAGTCTCATGACTGCCACGTGATTATGATGCAACTGCTTTCGGTTGCATTGAGGGGGCTTCTACCGGAAAACGTCCGATTAGCCATTGTGAAGCTATGTGCATTCCTCAATGCAATCTCTCAGAAGGTGATCCGTCCAGAAATCATACCAAGGTCAAGGAGTGATGTGGTGTAATGTCTTGTCAGTTTCGAGCTGGTGTTCCCACCATCCTTCTTCAATATCATGACGCACGTCCTAGTTCATCTAGTTGACGAGATTGTCATTCTGGGCCCCGTATTTCTACACAATATGTACCCCTTTGAGAGGTTCATGGGAGTCCTAAAGAAATATGTCCGTAACCGCGCTAGGCCAGAAGGAAGCATCTCCATGGGCCATCAAACAGAGGATGTCATCGGGTTTTGTGTTGACTTCATTCCTGGCCTTAAGAAGATAGGTCTCCCTCAATCGCGGTATGAGGGGGGACTGAATGGAAAAGGCACGCTTGGAAGGGACTCAATAATATGCAGGGACGGATATTCTTGGTCTCAAGCATTCTACACAATTCTACAGAACTCTACCTTGGTGACCCCGTATGTCGATGAACACAAGAACAGTCTGCGCTCCAAACACCCGGAGCAGTGCGACGACTGGATTACATGTGAATACATCAGGACTTTCAGCAGTTGGTTGGAAGCACGTCTCAGAGGTGACAACACTGTTTGTGATGAGCTGTACTTGTTGTCCAGGGGACCATCTTCGACTGTTACGATTTGGAAAGGATACGAGATAAATGGGAATACATCTTACACGATTAACCAAGATCAAAAGAGCACCAACCAAAACAGCGGTGTCCGCTTTGATGCAACAACCGAGAGGGGAAAGGACACATATTATGGTTACATAGTGGACATATGGGAACTTGACTATGGACATGATTTTAAGGTCCCTTCGTTTAAGTGCAAATGGGTCAATCTGTTAGGAGGCGGGGTACAGGTAGACCCACAGTACGGAATGACAACAGTGGATCTGAAAAATCTTGGGTACACTAACGAACCGTTCGTCCTAGCCAATGATGTGGCACAGGTTATCTATGATAAGGAAGCGAATACATCATACGATGAGCCAAAGCGCCACATAGTTCTTTCAGGAAAAAGGGACATCGTGGGAGTGGAGGGAAAGACAGACATGTCTGAAGATTATGAGAAGTTTAATGAAATTCCTCCCTTCAAAGTCAAGGCTGACCCCAGCATCCTAATAAGCGATGAAGATTATCCATGGCTACGGCGCAATAAGCAAATGACACAAGCGAAGAAAAAGTGAAGACTTTCTCCTGCAACTATTATGATGATACCATGCCAACTTTGTAACACACGAGTATGATACCATTGTCCGTTTTGTACATGCACATGCTAGGTGGGTGAATTTATGATACCATGCAAACTTTCAACTTTTTCATAGTTCATTTGAAATGCTTTAATGTCTTATGGTTCGGCCCTCGTAATAATTAAAAATAGCAACAATAAGTATTTTGTTGTAAGTAGAAACAAAATAAAATAAATAAAGCAAGAAAGAAAACAAAAAAGTGTTTTCAAATTTGAAAACTAATGGCACTAACAGAAAGTTTATAATTTTTCTAAAACTAAAAGCAAAAAGAATTAAAAAATAAAGCAAAAAAACAAAAGAAAATAAATGATGCAGAAAACAAAACAAAAAAACTGGAAAATAATTAAAAATAGCAACAATAAGTATTTTGTTGTAAGTAGAAACAAAATAAAATAAATAAAGCAAGAAAGAAAACAAAAAAACAAAAAAAATGCCTCCTACTAGGCCTCCACGGCCTGAATACGACTAGAAACCCTACCATGGGCCAGGATTCAGGCCTGCAGTAGCCCCAGAAGGCCCATCAGGCAAAGCAGTAGCAAATAGGCCCGCAAGCCTACGGTGGAGAGGAGCACGAGAGGGGTGCGGCAGTGGGGCTTATAAACCAATGCGCGCCCCTCTCAACTAGCGAGGTGGGACTAAACTTTGGCCCCGACGCGGGCAGCACAGGGACCTTTGGTCCCGGTTGGTGGAACCAACCGGGACTGAAGGGGGGCATTAGTCCCGGTTGGTGCCACCAACCCGGACCAAAGGCCGCCGCTTCCCGCCCTTTGGGCTGCTGAAAATAGGCCTTTGGTCCCGATTGGTGGCACCAACCAGGACTAAAGGGGGCATTAGTCCCGGTTGGTTTCACGAACCGGGACCAATGCTCTTGCTATATATACAGCACTTAGGAAAATTTGATGAACACATCGCCAGTTGCCATCGACGCCGCCAGGCTGCCCAGATCGACGTCGTCCGCTGCCCCCCGACGCCGCCCGCCGCCCAGACGTCGTCCACGCGCCGCCCCAACGCCGTCCGTGCGCCGCCCCGACACCGTCCGCGTGCCCCCGTCGTCGCCCCTGCCCGGTCGCCGCCAGGCGCTCCCCGACGCCGCCCGCCGCCCGCCGACCGCCCCCGCCGACGCCGCTCGCACGCTCCCGTCGTTGCCGTCACCGTCGCCGTCGTCGCCGGCCACGCCCCTGCCTTGGCCCACCGTGGTCGTCGTCGACGCCCTCGCCGCCGCCGCCGTCTCCCTCGCCGGCCACGCCCCTACCCCGGCCCGCCGTGGTCGTCACCGACGCCCTCGCCGCCGTCGCCGTCGCCGGCCGCCCCCGTTGTGAGCCGCCGCCGTCGAGGCTCTGTGTTCAGTGCTTTTTTTTCATACATACATGTGTATTTTTTTGTTCATTGCATTTTTTTCATATATATAATTAATGTATATATGTATGTGGTAGCTATATGATGAATGGATGTGGCTATGTATGTATGAATATAATGTTCATAGCATTTTTTTGTTTATATATGTTTTTTCATATATGTATTAATTTTTTATTTAGCTTGTTAGTAGATATCGATTTTAGGTTAGTGCATTTTAATTAGGTTAGTGTAGAGGAAAAAGTAAAATAAGGAAAGGGAAGAAAAGAGGAAGAAGGAAGAAGGAAGAAGAAGAAGAAGAAGAAGAATGAGAGGAAAAAGGAAAATAAGAAGAGGAAGAAAAGGAGAAGAAGAGGAGAGGAAAAGAAGAGGTGAAATAAATAAGAAGAACAAAAAAGAAGAAAAAGAAGAGGAAAAGTAGAAAGGAATAGAGGAGAAGAAGAAAAAATAGAAAAAAATTATATTTTTTCTTCTTGTCCTCTATTCCTTTCTTCTTCTTCTTCCTTCTTCCTTCTTCCTCTTTTCTTCCTTTTCCTTAATCATTTTCCTTTCTCGAGGGAGAATAAGAAAAAGAAGAGGAGAAGAAGAAAGAAAGGAATAGAGGAGAAATAAATAAGAAGAACAAAAAAGAAGAAAAGGAAGAGGAGAAGAAGAAAGGAATAGAGGAGAAGAAGAAAAAATAGAATTCTATTTTTTCTTCTTCTCCTCTATTCCTTTCTTCTTCTCCTCTTTTTATTTTCTTCTTTTTTTTTCTTCGATCTTCTCCTCTATTCCTTTCCTCTTCTCCTCTTTTTATTTCTTCGTTGTTTTCTTATGTTTTATCGGGTCTGTCGCCTTCGCCCTCACCGCCCCCTCGAGATAACTTCGACATGAGGGGCGGTCGATATATATAACCCCTCTCGACCGTGATAACCCTATACAACGGCAGCACCCCCCTCGGCCCTCTCGCTCGACCAAAACTCTCGAGGCCACCCAAATTTACCAAGTTAAAAGAGTGTTGTCGTCGAGGCCGCCCCAAACCCTTGAAGCGTTGTGTCGAGGCGATCCCAAACCTTAGAGAAGCAGTGTCGAGGCCACTAACATGACTCCTTATTGTGATTAGCTAGCTAGTTCTACGTTTGCCACTAATATATATCCATCTGTACCATGTTTGAATAATAATTGACATGTTGTAAATATTTGCAGAAACTATGGAGCACTACCGAGACGAAGCAACAGAAGCGATGTTGGGGGAGATAATCGCAGAAGGAAATGATGTCATTGCATCATTTTTCAATGACGTCGTTGGTCAGGAAGGACTGGGTGAAGAAGAGGGCCATGTTCATGATGGCTCCGGCCCATTAATGCCGGTACAAGAAGAGGGCTATAATGTTCATGATGGCTCTGGTGATGACCCAATGGAGATACAAGAAGGAGACCGTGCTGACTGCTCCGTGACCAAACCGAGTCCGGCCAGGTATATATATATATATTAGTTAAGCCCGTGCTGACTAGTTAATTGATGCATTCATTGTTTTGGTATATGTACACATATTAATTACTCTCGTCTTTATTCCTTTTAATTTATAGCCCTCCGGATCGAGCACAACTTCGGTAAGGAGACGAGGCCCGAGGAAAAAGTTGAGCTCGGATGAAAGGTTTGAGATCATAGAAATCGCGCCCGACGGCGAACCGATTGAACCCATCCGGACAAAGAACATTTTCTGCTCAGTGCGGAGTTCTTGTTAGGGACAAGATCCCGATCAGCATCCAGCAATGGTATAAGCCTAAGGACGACCCTGAGGTGTCTTATGTCAATGATATGCAGAAATAAGATCTTTGGACTCAGCTGAAGGCAAATTTCACCCAACCGCCAGAGGAGGATCCGGAGAAGCCAGTTAAAGACCAATTAATCAAGTCTTGTGCTCTTAAGAAGATGGCAACCCTATTCAGGAGGTGGAGGAAAGAGTTGAACCATTTTGTCGGAAAAAAAGACACCAGAATTCATCGGCAAATATGAGAAGATCAAAGATCACTGGCCCGCATTTGTGGCCCACAAGACATCGGAAAAGAGTAAGAAGATGTCGGCGACGAACAAGGAAAATGCTGCGAAGAAGAAGCTTCACCATCGCACGGGGTCAGGTGGCTACCTCAAAGCCCATCCTAAGTGATCCAAGGAGGAGAATGATCTGCTTGAAAAAGGGATCGAACCAGAGACAATGAGATGGCCAGACCGTTGCCGGACTTGGTTCTTCGGGGCTGGCGGAACCTTGGACCCTGTATCAGGGAAGTGCCGTTGGACGAACGAGCAACTGGAACTACCAGTCAAGAACCTTCGGTACTATATCAATGCAGCGCAGAGAGGGACGTTCGTACCAGACAGGGAGAAGGACGAGCTCACAATGGCCCTCGGGAATCCTGAGCACCCTGGACGGACACGAGGCACGCCAGGCTCCATTCCGTGGAAGGTTGGTTTTCCGGACGCAAGGGGGTTACAAAACCCACGAGAGGAGGAAGAAACTGGAGCAGGGCCAACTGCAGGCGCTGCACGAAAGGGTAATGGGGCTAGAGGAACGAGAAGAGGAACGAGAAGCAGCAGATCGCAGCAAACGACCTGCCGAAGCTTCCCCCGAAGCTACCCCGCCATCTCAGCGGAGAAGTAGCGTGGCTTCCACCAAGCTGCTTCAGCTGGAGCATGTCTTGACGGCTCCTGCCAGCTATCCCGTGGATTCTATCACGGAGTCTCAACATTGCCACATTATGGCGCGATGGATGAATTTGAAGGTCAAGGCGGCTGTCGGCTCTGTTTATCCTGGTGGACCCGGCACAACTTATCACTGCCAGCCGATTCCAGAAGGATATGCTAAGGTGATGGTGGATGAAATAATGGAGGAATTTGAGGACCTCCTTCTTGACCACCCTACCGGTGAAGGGGAGACTAGGCTGGGTTCTGCTCTGAAGACTCCATGCCTATGGCGGAAGGAGCTCATCAACCTTCCGAACTGGACGCCTCCGCCTCCTCCTCCTCCTCCTCTGGCGAGTCAGGGCACTCCGCCTCCTCCACCGCCTCCTCCTCCGGCAAGTGACGATCAGAGCACGCGTTGCGGCACTCCACCTCCTTCTCCGGCGCGTGGCGGCACTCTGCCTCCTTCTCCGCCCGCGCCAGCGCTCCCGAGCAGCCAACAGCCTCCTCCTTCTCCGCCTCGCCAGCAAGGGCGGAAGAGACCCGCCACCGCCCTGTCTGCTCCGGCGCGTCGTACTCCTTCTCCTCCGCCTCGTAAGCAAGCACGAAAGAAGACAGACGCCGAAGCCGCTCCGTCTGCTCCGGCGTCTAGCAGCACAACCAGAGGCGGGACGCAATACAAATATGGTCCACCTCTCAAGCCTCTAGAGAAGTTACCGTATGAGAGGACCGAGGAGGAAAACGATACGATTGTGCGGACCCACGTGAAGTAGTTCTTTGAAGGGGTGAAAGCAAAGAGACATCCACCTCCGGAGGAGAAGGTAGATCCGGTGAAAGCAAAGAGCACTATCGATGCCCTGAGGAAACTACCAAAGTCTCCGTCGAGAACCAACTATGAGCGCATTACTGAACAGACATATCTCCAAGTCCAGCGGTCGGGAACTACTGTCAGTGCTAAAAGGTTAAAAGAACGAGCAAAGGGAAAAAATTGCCCAGCTCGGTGAACAAGCACAGCAATCGTGCCCCCCGCTCAATGTGTCTAATGCTCCGGGGACGGTGGCCGGTTATGGCAATCTTGCAGATTACCTGCCTGACGATCAACTTCCTGATTTCTTGGAGGTGGACGAACACAGATACGAGTATGGGAAGCCTCTCTTCAAAGATGAAAAATCTCTGACAACAATGATGCGAAGATTCCATAATTGGTACATGGAAACCTGCAGAGAGTCCGGGGGTACGAATGCTTTGTATCTGAATAATAAAGAGGAGCATGACCTCGTTGCAAATGATCTGTTGACTGTTCCATTTGATGAGTTCTTTGCGTTTTTCAATCAAAAGGCCCTCGATAAACTAATGGTCTTTTGCTACTGTCTGTAAGTACTATTTCTGTCATTAAGTCTCTATATATAGCTCGGCTCTTTCATTTCATGTATTTATAATTAATTATTCTCAATATATTATGCAAATTGAAGATCGTCGAGTGCAAAAAACAAGAAATTTATGATATTGGGTTCATTAACACAAATATCATAGATGAATTTCTGGTTAAAAAGGACGTCAAAGAGGCCGAGGACAACTTGCTACGATCATTGATCAAAAATCAAAACGAAGATACCATACTCTTTCCTTACAACGGCAAGTGAGTGTTACTATCGTGTGCATATTCGGTTTCCCTTATTACTCGAGCGAGGTTATAGTAATGTAATTGATGAGTTATGCATGCGTGCGCAGGTACCACTATATTCTTATGGAGATTAAGCTTGAGCGTGGACTAGTAACCGTCTTAGACTCGAGACAGAAAGATCCCAAAACCTATGCAGACATGACTGAAATGCTCAGCAAGTAAGTTCAATCGATCATTATCGCACCATATCGGCAACTTTTTGTTCATTTCCTGATATCTCAAGTAATAATAATTATTTTCTTTGTCTTGCAGGGTTTGGAAACAATTCACCGCAGAAGCTCCAGGACTGCCGAAGGAGCTGCGATATACATACCCAAAAGTAAGTACTACTGGCTAGCTAGTTGCGTGCATCTCCTGTTGATTCTATAGCTATACTTTCATCAATGCCATTTATAATGCTTCATTATCAGTTTGATTGACCTCTATTTCTCGTAAAGTGCTTGTGGCAGGAAGAAGAGAATGATTTCTGTGGATACTACGTGTGCGAGTTCATCCACACCGCGACTTTGAAAAACAAGCGGGGCTACTCTAAAAGACAATATGAAGTGCGTAAGCAATAATATTCACAATTTCATTTTATTACACCATCATTTCTGTTGAGTTTCATTCATATATATGTATTAATTAACCCCCTTCTTCAAATTAGACGTGGCAGATGCAGAATGAACTCCTAGAACCAGATCGCATGAAAGCAATTCAAGAGGAATTAGCGGGATTCTTTATTGACCACGTCATCAATAAAGCCGGAGAATACCATGTGCAAATTGATTTCAATTGCTAGGGGTTTGTAATTAAGAGATCTTATACATATTGTACATGTATGTAGCCAGTAGCGTCGGATACATGATATACGAAAACTTGTTGTTCGGCCAATCTCTCAGAGAAGGAGAGGTCGATCGATCACTTCTCTCTATATGCATGACGAACTTCTGTACTCAATGGTTCTCTCGATCAATTATGTATATATAGTACGTAGCGTCGACCAAGAACGGCCATAAGAGAGGACACTTCTCTCTATTAATTAGCTAGCTAACACAATATATGAAACACCTAAATTAACCCCCCAAAACCCCCAACCTCCCCCCCCCCTTCTTTCAAAAAAAAAACAAAAACCCCAGCCACTGGAATTCTGACGAGTGGATGCCTTTTGGTCCCGGTTGGAGCCACCAACCGGGACCAAAGGCCCCATGACTGGGCTCGGCGCACAGGGCCACGTGGAGGCCCATTGGTCCCGGTTCGTGTTTGAACGGGACTAATGGGTGGAGGTATTAGTAACGAACCATTAGTCCCGGTTCATGAACCAGGACTAAAGGCCCTTACGAACCGGGACTATTAGGTGTTTTTCTACTAGTGCATCATTCCGTTTGCTGCCCCAACTCCATCAACTGGAGTGATAACATCAATATTAGAAGGCATCATCCCCTTTGCTGCCCCAACTCCACAAACTTGATGTGGAACTACCGGAACATTGTTCGACCCTTGTGATGGGTTGAGCTATGATGGATTGACCCAATAGTGAGATGAATGCATATGGTAATGCCGAAAATGGTGATAGAAATAGTTTGAACAAAACTCACAATGTTCCACTCTGGCGTCGGTGGCATCTCTGGCACTGGTTGGCCTTGCATGGAATAAAGATTGGCCACCATATGTTGTAAAGACTTCACTAGATCATCTTGTGCCTTCAGCTCGGCCCGGTTTTCATCTCGTTCTTTCTCGGTGTCAATCAGTCGAGTCTACAATATGGCAATGGAAATGTCATTCATGTTGAAATGCAAATATCCTCAATAATGAAGAAGGATCAATGAAGAAGGACCATGAAGGATCAATGAAGAAGCACTGACCTGAATATCCTCAATAATGCTCACGGAATGTGGTACGTGACACTCTACGGTATGAGTAGAGCCAGTACTCATAGCACGGAGCGTGTTGACTCTCGGAAGGGAGGAGGTTATGACAGAATCGAGGTGAGCCGCCATCTGGCTATTCGGTCTACCGCCTGCTGCGGCAATGGCCACAAGAGGGTCAAACGGTAGCACGTGAGGATCAGCGTCAGGCCCGTATGTCTCCTTCAATTTTTTGGTGTAGTTCTCTCCATCTGACCGGGCTTTAGAGCTGATCCAGTCCATCTCCGGGTGGAGAGGGTCCTTGTCCTTGTCGTCTTTGGTACGTTTGATGGTCCATGCCTCGAAGTAAGTGATATCCTTGCTAGTGTCTTCTTTCTACAAAAGAAAGTGATCCAAACAATCAAGGGAATGCTCACAAATGAAAGAGAACATGATGAAAATAAAAGGATGTGGTTGCCTACATGTTTTGAGACGATACCTGGGATGGTGAGGTTGCCTTGACGGTGTCCTCGACCCCCCATCAACTTACGTCATTCAGATATTACTTTGTGTTCATCCTGCCACCCTAGATCTGTCCACCGTTCGACGATCTTCTCCCAGCACGGACGTTTGTCAGCGCACCACCGAGGAATCACCTATAGATTAAACAAATACATCTAAGTAAGGATTCTAATTTTGCCGTAGTGTAGGAAATAGCAAGCATCCATCGTCACTTGCCTTGAAGTAATTGTCCCGTGAAAGATGCGTCACTTGAGCCTCCTATTTGGAAATCCTATGGTTGAGATAGTCCGCGTGATACTTGACCACTAACCGGACGCGCTCCTCATAGTGCATGTCGTGGACTAGTTTCTTGGAAATATTCTCAACCACCACATTTGCACGATCCTTCTGACCCTCAACGCATGTATGGAAATCCTACAAACATGCATACATGTGAGAAGGGTTAAATCATGACTATGGCAAATTTAAACCTTTTGGTATTGATATTTAGGTGTTTGAAAGGACTTACCCAGAAATCGTTGACCACTCGCATGGCTCTGTTATTAAAAACCCTCTGACGCATATCCAGGAAATACGGTGCAAGTTTGTAGTGATCCCATGATCAAGCTGGCTCAATGATACCGTTCGGCAAAGTGACCAGTCCAGGATAATTTAACCTACAAAGACCCCCAATGATGCCACTCGGCGACCGTGGTAGACGCCTCTCACCACCTTTTACTAAGCTTCTGCATTTCAAAGAGTGAAGTCATATTATATGTGAGGAAATGACAAAAGGTACAATTTATATGGGATGAGTCGAGATAACCACTTACTTCTCTCCCACTGGTTTAATCAACACGTCTCTATGCACATATGGACGTCTTGGAAGCTTTGAAGGACCACACAGCCACACTTTCCCTCTGGAAGTAGTGATGATAGTCGAACCGCTCGGTTGCGAACCGCTCACCTCGTGGTGCTCTGTCACCCGTGAGGGTCCGTCCCCACCCTTAGAAACCTGACGAACAACCAGCCTCCTCTCGGCGGCGGCGTCCTCCACCACCTCCTCCTCCTCATCCTCCACCACCTCCTCCGCAAAATCCTCCTCGTCCTCCTCCTCACACGCCTCATCCCCATCCTCTGTTTCCTCCTCCTGAGCACGGTGAAGCACTGCATCAGAGGGTCGAGGAGAAGAAAGAGGTGCTCTACTCCGGGCTGCTTTACGTACTCCTCGTCCGCCTCCTCCTCCTGCCTCACCTACTCCCCCTCCTCGTCCGCCTCCTCGTCCGCCTCCTCCTCCTGCCTCACCTACTCCCCCTCCTCGTCCACCTCCTACTCCTCCCCCGCGTGGTACTCGACCTTGTTTCGCACGTTTTTCCGGACGGCTGTCTAGACCCGCCAATCCTTTGGCCTTCTTGGCGGTTGTGGCAACCGATGAAGGAGTGGCCACCACTTTCACCGAACGAGAAGGTTGATCATTTTACAGATCATTCACTTTTTTCAAACTTTCCTTTGGAATATTCTTGCTACCTGTCATGTTCAATCACCTGATACGAAGAAGAACAAACCAGTTAGTACAGATGATACAACTTGATGTAAATACAATAAATATATCACATATGAAGAATAAATGGAATTATCATAATAATACATATAGTTGTTACACACACAAATACATAGAGTTGTTGCACACACGAATACATAGAGTTGTTACACACACGAATACATAGAGTTGTTACACAGACGAATACATAGACTTGTGACACACATACATAGAGTTCTCACACGATTACATGGAGTTGTTAGAAATAAGGGTCAATATTAGGTGCATCATTTGGATCAGGGCTTTCATCGCTATGACGCCCGTTCATACATTCATCCTCGAAGTCTTCAGGGGGGACCTCATCCTCATCTAGCCCCATGTGCCATCGCATAAGTAATGCCAAATCTCGACGGTCAGAAACATCCTCGTATTCGTCCTCTGCATTATCTACTTCCATGTCATCCATGGCCTCATGTTCCATAGCATCATGTTTGTGATGCACGCCATCATCTTCCTTTGCATCATCTTCATCTTCGTCAGTGTCTGCTTCTTGAAAGAACTCTCCCTCGTATGTGTTAGGGTTTATATGGTAATCGTCCTTGTTTGGGGTAGGTACCTTGATATGCGGGGGTACCTTGTACACGACATCCCACTACAAGAGATCGATATATTCCGTAGATGTGCACGCGTATGGGAGAAAAAACACTTGTGTAGCTTGTTGAGCCATAGACATCATTTCCTGCATATTTCGAAGCTCATTCAACTTCGACAAAGCCAATACTAGGGGTTCGTCTCACTTTCTCAGGATTGAGCCAGCTGCATCTGAATACGATGGGCTTCACTCCTTGTAAACCACAATACTTCAACTCATAAATTTCTTCGATGGTTCCATAGTAGTGACGTCCATCTGTCCCTAGACAATAGACCGCACTATTTATTGACCTTCGGTTGGGCTTCTCACGCGTGTGTTTATCAGTGTGGAAGCGATACCCATTCATGTCATAAGCCTTAAATGAGTTGGCCTCGTATTCAAAACCTTTGGCTACTTCTCTCACTTTAGCGTCCATATCAACCTCCTGATATGCCTAAAAGATTAATAGGAAATTGTCTGGTTCATTAGTGGAAGCATTACAGGCAATTAAGATCAACTTGAAGTAACATAAAGTTAGAAAAGTTACTTTTCTTGAGAACCAAGAAATGAAACGCCATCAGCATTGGTATCTTCAAGAAGGTTTGTTGATTCTTCGTTGCTAGGAGGCCATGGTAGCTACCAGAATTCATTCTGGAATTCCCTAGCAATATGAAGAATTCGAGTTAGAACTCAAGACTAGTGAGTAGTTGTCAATAAAGGTGTTCTACACTTACTTTATGTACGGTTGCACTTCTTCCATGTTGGTCAAGACATAGATCATAATAGTCGACCACTCAGTAGGTGAAAAGTTCTTAGGCTTCGGTCCACTTGCTTTGCCACCTTGGCCTTCGAAGAGGCTAAGGTCGGAAACATTATTGGAGGGTTGTTCATTGTAACGAGGAGCTGGATTTAACCTAGTCTGAATACTGTCATGATAGTACTTTGTCGTGGTCGTGGCCACCTCCTCGTTCAGGTATGCCTCGGCTATGGAGGCTTCAATGCGGGCTTTACTCTTACATTTCCCACAAAGATGCTTGAACTCCCATTCAGGTGCATACTACCATCGGAACTGCACAGGTCCTCCCATTCTAGCCTCATAAGCGAGATCTAAGATCATATGTTGCATCGGATTAAAGAAACCCGGCGGAAATATCATCTCTAACTTGCATAGCAACTCAGGTGCTTGTTCCTCCAACTTTGCAACCACTTCATAATCTAGTTCTTTGGCACAAAGCTGATGGAAGAAGTAGCTCAACTCCGCCAGCACTCGCCAAATATCCTCTCTGACATACCCTCGAATCATCACAGGCATTATCCGCTCAAGCCGTACATGGTAGTCATGACTCTTGAGGCCTCCTATTCGCTTTGTAGCCATATTCACTCCCCTCATGATATTAGTTGCATATCCATCAGGGAAGTACAAGTTGTTCACAATCCATTGGAGAATTTCCTTCCTTTGGGGCATTGAAGGGGTGAAAGGGGCTGGTGGCTTCTTCCAAGAATTACCTTTTGCACGAGGCACCAAATTTAATTTTGGCATGTTGCATAGTTTGGCTTGATCGATCCTAGCCTGAATGTTATCCTTTGACTTCTCGGTGTCGAGGAGCGTGCTGAGTAAGGCCTCCACAATATTCTTTTCAGTGTGCATTACATCAATGTTGTGTGGAAGTAGAAGATCTTTAAAGTAAGGGAGCCTCCATAAGCTTGGAACGTGAGTCCACTGGTGTGTCTCTCCATACCCCACAAAACCTTTCCCATCGAGCTTTTCCTTGAGAGCATCTAACTCATCCTTAAGATGGGCAGCGGTCATAATAGGTGATGGCGGGTCATCAACAATAACACCTTTTTGGAAGTGCATAGCGTCTTGCTTGTATGGGTGATCAAGACGAAGGAACTGCCGATGTTGCTCAAAGCATACATACTTGTGACCCTTAGCCAGCCCAATGAAAGTCACACGCTGTCGACACACTGGGCAAGGCCACTTCCCCTTTACACACCAACCACAAAATATTGTACGTGCCGGTAGGTCATGTAGCGATGTGTTGTACCAGATATGCATATTGAAGTGCTTCTTTGAAACGGCGTCGTATGTCCGGACCCCGTTGTTCCAAGCAACAAGTAAGTCGTCCACCAATGGCTCCATATACACACTCATATGCTTCCCGGGATAGTTAGGACCTGGAATTATCAACGTCAGCAACATGTGATGTCTTTGCATGCAAACGCCAGGGGGCAGATTCAGGGGATAACATATACTGGCCAACAACTGTATATGGCAGCCATCAAACCATATGGATTGAACCCGTCGGTTGTTATCCCAACAGCTACACTCTTCCAGTCATCTGTTTTCTTATGAATTTGAACAAATTTCTTCCATGCTTCACCATCCCGTGGATGTTGCATCTTTTTTGTATTGTACATCTTCCCTTCGGCAGCCCATCTCATATATTGGGCAGTTTCCTCGATCATATAAAGCCTCTAGATCCTTTCTGTGAATGAAAGATATCAAAGGATATTGACGGCAATTGTGAGCTGCCTCTTGCTACCATCATCATCTATTACCTCTATATACCTAGAGGATTTGCACTTGACACAATAATTTGTATCTTTATGTTCATTTTTAAATAGCATGCATCCGTTTGGACAAGCATGTATTTGCTCACACGGCATCCTAAGTGAACTGAGGATTTTGTTCGACTCGTACATGTTCTTTGGCAATATATGTTCTTTAGGAAACAGGCTAGCAATAACTGACAATAAATCATTGAAGAAAATTATGCTCATGTTATGGTTTGCCTTCAGGGCCATTAGGCATGCAATGCCATCTAGTTGAGTAACCTCTGTATGGGCATGAAGGGGTTTTTGTGCCGCAAACAAAGCTGCATGATACTCTTCAGAGCTTTCCGGCGGATCCTCGGAGTTCGGGTCCTCTCGCGGATCTGCACGGCGGATGTCATCTAACAGGTTTTCAATCCGAGTATCATATTCGCCGGTGCGTTGTCGCACCACCTCCGCCCTGGACTGTTCTGTCTCACTGTGAAAGATCCACCGGTAATAGCCTGGCGTAAACCCATATTTGCCTAAGTGTTTACTCATAGTAATCTTATCTCTTTCATTCTGGTTATCACACTCCGTGCATGGGCACCAAATTCCACGAACTGGCGTTTCTCCAGCAAATACTAATTCCAGGAAATCATTGGTCTTCGACCTCCACTCAGGGGTCATACCCTCCATGCTGGGATGTCCGATGTACACACATAATTTTTACGACACACACACATATATTTTTTTATGTAACAAGTGGTTCCATCAAGTTTTACGACATGCACTGAGCTATGTAATAGGTAAAGATAGGTCCTAATCCCACCTGAGAATGTGTAGGCTGGGTCCGCTTTCATGATGTACTTTGACCCGAGACAAAATTTCGGCAGCACCTCCCCACTGTTCTCCAAATACACGTCTCAGCAATAAGCCAAGAGGACGTGTATCTAGAGAACAACAAGGAGACACTGTCGAAATTCTGTCTCGGATCTTAGTACATCATGAAAACAACCCGCCTACACATCCTCGGGTTGTCCATGGAAAACGTGGACAATTTGAAAGAGTCGAGGTTATAAATATGCAAAAACTTGCATATTTATAGATCCAACCCTTCCAAACGGGAGACACCTAGGTTACG
Source organism: Triticum aestivum (assembly GCF_018294505.1). Lineage (NCBI taxonomy): Eukaryota > Viridiplantae > Streptophyta > Magnoliopsida > Poales > Poaceae > Triticum > Triticum aestivum. The sequence goes on from NC_057813.1 coordinate 703,967,450, forward strand.
CGGCTATTTAGGTGATCTACAATTAATGAAAACCTACACATGAACGGGAAGAGATTACCCTTGAAGCGTGCAACGGAATTCACTCTCTCTTGTCAAAATAGATGCATGTCCTGCATGAAAGAATGAAGTTGTGTCAATCATATGTCAAACAAACAAACATCAATAACACTCACTCACACACACACCACACACAAACACACTCACATATCCATACACACACATCACACACTCACTCACACATGCACACACATAGTGGCCCGTGCCGGCTCTCGTGGCGCCAACCGCGCCCGCCCCAGTGCCGCAGTGGCTGTACTGGCCCGCGCCGGCCCCGGCCGCGTCAACCGCGCCGGCCATGCCGGTCCAGCTAATCAAGCAAAGAAGCAATCATTATTTGCTCGGTTCCCTTAGGGAGCCGGGAGACCTAACCCTAGTCGCCTCTTGCGTCGCCGCCGCCTCTCCCTCTCGCGCATGGCGGCGCCTTGCTGCCGGCGACCGCGAGCTTCGCCACGTCGAGCCCCCTCCTTCCCCTAAAACCTATGCCCTAGACCCGTTAGGGTCCCAGCTCCTACCACTGACACACACACATACAAAGCACACACTCACACACATTATTCACTATATATGCATATATATACACCTTTTGTTGTAACAGAGAGGGGCGAAACCCCTTTTATTTCAAAAAAAACGAGATTGAGTTGGGGGGCTCACCAACGGGAAAGGGGGCGGTGGGGGAGGTGGATGCCGGACGAGGTAGAGCTCAGTGGAGGGGATGCCACGCCGGTGGTGCTCGCTGAAGCTGGGCCGAGACGGTGGCGGTGGACGAGCTCGGTGGAGGTGGCAGTGGGGGGGCTCGGTGGAGGTGGAGGGGCGGGGGAGGCACTCCCGGTGGCGGCGGCGGCGGAGGCGGCGGCAGAGCTCGCCGGATGGGGTGCGGCACTAGGGGCGGCGGCGGACAGAGGGGACAGGGGCGAGAGAAACAGAGAGAGAAGAGAGGAGTGAGCGCGCACGAGGGGGAAATTTTGCATAAGTCCCCGTGGGAAATATTTCCAAGAGACAACATTAAGCGACACTCGGTAAAAGTCTCAACCTAGATCTCGGGGGCTTTTCCGAGAGCCGCACCGACAGTAGTTACCGAGCGCCGTCCAGCAGAACTCGGCAATGACCTCATTTTTCGAGAGCGACTCTTGGAAAATCATCCTTCTTGTGCATTCCCCATAATATGTATTATACTTTTTTTTGTTGTTTTCTTCCATGCTTGGCAAACAACCTTAGCACATCATATTTACCATTTTGTGTTTTCTTTTTCAAATGATGGGCCTTGCCCGGTTCTAGAGACCGGCACCCTTCCGGTGGCCCCGGCGGCCTAGGGCGTTGTTCGGCACCGAGAGGGTGTATTCCATGGTGAATAACCGCTTCTCCGTGTTAGTGCATGTCATCGCAACATGGAAGACCAAGTCTAGGACAAAGCCACAGCAAGATCCCATCCGTGTAGACCCGACGCATCCGTTTCCCCCCTCCAGGTGTCGGCTGTGAGGGGGGCCACACCCCTAAGAAGCGTGCCTCCTCTTCGGACAGGCCACCACACCGTACGGCATGTATGAGGGCCCGGTGCAATGCTCCGGTGGCATTGCTACCCTCCCAGGGCCCCCGTCCCGCCTAACCCTGTAGCGTTTGACCATGGGATCTAGCCATTTGACTTTGCACAGATGGGCTTTGACCAGTGGAACTCTCCACCCGGTTGTGTTAGGTCAGCCCATAGGAACACTTTGGAGCAACATCCGGGCCTAAGCCACAGCAAGACCCCATCTGTGTAGACCCGACGCGTCCGTTTCCCTCCTCCAGGTGCCGGCGGCGGTGCCGTCCGAGAGGGGGGGCACACCTCAGAGACACGGGCCGGGCGTTTGCAACCACCACAACACTTCCAGACTTGTGAGAGGCCGCCTACACAAGATTTGGCGGCATGTGCTAGCCCCGGAGGCCACCGGCCACAGTCGTAGACACGCGAAGAGCAATCTGCGGAGAGGGAAGTGTTCAGATACTTCTTTAAAGTTCTCTCTTGGTGCCGGTCTAGAAAGTTGACCGGCACCGAGAGAGGGGGTAGGCCACGGTCAACAACTTCTTCATCTCATGCTTTTTACTTTACACACTCTTTAAAGTTGAGTTTTGAAAAAAATCATCAAAAGTCATGGAATTTATAAACTTTGGTCGTAAAAGCATATGAAATATGAGGTACAAAAAAATACTGCAAAAAAAGACAAAAAGGGGGGGGGGAATTAGAGCAGTCATTACCGAGAGTCGATTCTTGGCTCTCGGTAGTTTCCACCTTTTCTGAGAGCTGCTCTCGGTAAACCATCCACCTAGATCTCTTCCCTTCTTGTGCATTCTCGATAATATGTATTATACTTTTTTTTTGTTGTTTTCTTTCATGCTTGGCAAACAACCTTAGCACATCATAATTACCATCTTGTGTTTTCTTCTTCGGATGAGCCTCGTCCGGTTCTACAGACCGGCACCCCTCCGGTGGCCCCAGCGGTCTAGGGCATTGTTCGGCACCTAGAGGGGGTAGGCCATGAGGAATAACTACTTCTTCGTGTTAGTGCATGTTATCGTGAGATGACAGATCAAGTCTAGGCTTGTTCTGTCATGGGATCACCCACCAAAGAATCTGTCTCGGGAACGGATGCAGCCGGTCCTCGACGTTCCCGCCCGTATGTGTGGTTTGTGAGGCACGTGTCACGTCAAGGTGTAGGACCTTGAAGTATGTCTAGAGGGGGGGTGATTAGACTACTTGACCAATTAAAAACTTAACCTTTTCCCAATTTTAGACTTTGGCAGATTTTAGCTATCTTTGCACAAGTCAAGCAATCTTCACACAATTCAAGCAAGCATGCAAAGAGTATATGAGCAGCGGAAATTAAATCATGCAACTTGCAAGAATGTAAAGGGAAGGGTTTGGAGGATTCAAACGCAATTGGAGACACGGATGTTTTTGTCGTGGTTCCGATAGGTGGTGCTATCATACATCCACGTTGATGGAGACTTCAACCCACGAAGGGTAACGGTTGCGCGAGTCCACGGAGGGCTCCACCCACGAAGGGTCCACGAAGAAGCAACCTTGTCTATCCCACCATGGCTGTCGCCCATGAAGGACTTGCCCCACTAGCGGTAGATCTTCACGAAGTAGGCGATCTCCTTGCCCTTACAAACTCCTTGGTTCAACTCCACAATCTTGTCGGAGGCCCCCAAGTGACACCTAGCCAATCTAGGAGACACCACTCTCCAAGAAGTAACAAATGGTGTGTTGATGATGAACTCCTTGCTCTTGTGCTTCAAATGATAGTCTCCCCAACACTCAACTCTCTCTCATAGGATTTGGATCTGGTGGAAAGAAGATTTGAGTGGAAAGCAACTTGGGGAAAGCTAGAGATCAAGATTCATATGGTAGGAATGGAATATCTTGGCCTCAACACATGAGTAGGTAGTTCTCTCTCAGAACTGGTAAGTTGGAAGTGTAGGTTTGTTCTGATGGCTCTCTCCATGAATGAAGAGGAGGTGGACGGGTATATATAGCCTCCACACAAAATCTAACCGTTACACACAATTTACCAAACTCGGTGGGACAGAATCAACAAACTCGGTCGGACCGATTCAGTAAACCTATTGACCGTTAGGATTTTCGGTGGGACCGACATGCAACTCGGTAGGACCGATATGGTTAGGGTTAGGGCATAACGTAATCTCGGTGAGACCGATTACACAAACTCGGCGAGACAGATTTTGGTAATTAGCTAACCAGAGAGTTGGTCAGGTAAACTCGGTGGGACTGATTCGCTCTTTTCGGTGAGACCGAAATGTTACGAAAGGGAAATAGAGAGTTTAGATTGCAATCTCGGTGTGACCGATCGCTCACTTCGGTTAGACCGAAACGTTACGAAGGGAAACAGAGAGATTACAATCCCATCTCGGTGAGCCCGAGATCCCTATCGGTGAGGCCGATTTGCCTAGGGTTTGTGGCAGTGGCTATGACAATTGAACTCGGTGGCGCCGGATAGAAAGAATCGGTGGGACCGATTTTGACTTTAGGTTTAGGTCATATGTGGATGTGAGAAAGTAGTTGAGGGTTTTTGGAGCATATCACTAAGCACTTGAAGCAAGAGGCTCATTAAGCAACACCTCATCCCTCCTTGATAGTATTGGCTTTTCTTATAGACACAATGTGATCTTGGATCACTAAAATGTAAAATGTAGAGTCTTGAGCTTTTGAGCTTGAGCCAATCCTTTGTCTTTAATATTTTGAGGGATCCACTTTCATCATCCATGCCATGCCATTCATTGAGCTTTCCTGAAATATTTGTCTTGGAATAGCATTAGCTCAATGAGCTATATGTTGTTATGAATTACCAAAACCACCTAGGGATAGTTGCACTTTCAATCTCCCCCTTTTTGGTAATTGATGACAACATATAGATCAAAGCTTCGACAAATGATAATAAGATTGAAAAACATCGTCGCTTTGAGAAGTATGTGATAATCAAGAACTCCCCCTAATTTTTTGCATAGTTTAAATTTTGCTTTGGACTGCAAATGCACAAGGAATTAGGCTCTTGGGTTACTCTTCCATGTAACATACATCTTCATGGAGCGCTCAAAATAATAAAGATTGAATACATGCACTCATCACCAAGCAAAGTGGATGATAATATAAGGATAAGTAAGATAATATCATCTAATAAGCATATGTGTAGCTTATGATCAATCACATGATCATCAATGTCTCACAGATAATAGCATAGTATCTCAAGCAATCAAAAGCAAACAAAGTTCAACCATGAAGACAAGAGAGAACAAAAGTAAACTCTCTCTCTCTCGAAGCCTATGATCTATACATTTTTCTCCCCCTTTGGCAACAAGTTACCAAAAAGTTCGTAGAAAATGCATAGTACTATATCGTCTCTCAGGCTTGATCTTCAGTTGGTCGTGTAGAGATGGCTCCTTGGACGAAGACTTCAGTTGATGTGGATGGAGCTGGAGGAGTTGGTGCTGGAGCTGGTTGCACTGGAGTTGTAGCTGGTGCAGATGAAGTGGCTCTGGTGTCTGTCACTGGCACTACAACAGATCTCTGAGCTCGAGGCACTCTGGCAAATGCATCAGTAGTTGTCCTGCCCTTCCTCTCCTGCATGTCTTCTTGTAGCTGCTCCACAACTGACTGAATCTCAGTTACTTTGACATCTAAATCATAGAATTTTTGTTCCATGATTCTTTCCAGGCTCTCCTGGTTTTGAGTTAGGGTGGCCAACCCCTTCTCAATCCTCAGTGTTGATGCTATCAAGTAACCAAGCTGGTCCTGCTTGTTCTTCAAAAAGTACTCAGATGCCTCCTCTTGAGTTGGCATCTTGGCAACCTTCTCTCTCTTTGCTTTCTCCTTCTTCTCTTGAGCTTGTACTGATGATGGTTCACTCTCATTCATCACAACTTGATTGTCCTCAAAGTCTGGATAGAGAGCAAAGTGCTCCTTATCCAACAGATATTTTCCTGTGCCCATCTTTGAGTTTATCAACTCCTGAATTTGTGGGGCATATCCACAACTCCTCTTTTGGTCTGCTGCTATTCTCTTGATAGTCTCAACCATGAGGCTCATGACCTTGAATTTTTGTGGCACATCAAATATGTGTAGCAAGTTGATTGCATGCCCTCTGATCATGTTGTGGTCACCTGACTTGGGCAAAAGAGTGTGCCTTAGGATCCAGTTGATCGTTGGCAGCCCTGACAGAAGAAAATGGACTAACCCAAACATGAAAGTCTCAAGAGCTTTGTCTGGGATCTCCCTGTACATATGTGACATAGTATTATGTCCCATCTTTTTCTTGGCATAAATGTCCAAGTCATCTTCACTCTCCTTTGGGGCATTGATTAGATTGGCCCACTCCTCAATGGTTGATTGGTATCTCGTACCTTCAGACATCCAAACTATCCTGCCATCTGGATAGAAATGTGCTGTGGAGTAGAATTGCATAATGAGCTCATCCTTCCAGTTGGTGAGCTTCTGCCCAACAAAGTCTACAACTCCACATGCACTGAAGCTATCATACACTCCAGGATAATGTTCTTCATTCTCCTCTATGTAGGTCTAGTCGATCCACCTCATATCACACACTATAGGCTTCTTGTCCAGCAAGATTGTCTCATAGAAATCCTACTATTCCTTTGTGTGGAACCTGTAATCAACAGCAGTCCTTCTCTTGGTGGCATATGGATCTGACTCTCTCCATAGCCTCAACCCTGAGTCTCTCCTGATATTCATGTCCTCAGTCACAGGATGAGCATCATTGTGGTCTGGAATCTTGGTTTTGAGCTTCCTCAGGACTTGTCCTTCATCATCTTCCACAGCAGCAACTTCAGGCACTAGGGCCTTGTTCTTCTCAGCAGCTGGTATACTCCTGGTATTCCTCTTTGGTGCATTCTTGGCCTTGGAGGCAGCTTTGGGTGCTTCTTTGGGCTTTGATGTTGCAGCCCCTGACCTTATAGCATCACCCATCAGCTTTTGTGCCTTAGGTGCTGGTGCAGCAACCTCTTCTTCCTACTCCTCTTCCATCATGGAAGGTTGTCCAACAACTCTGGCCATGGTCTTTCTAACCCTTTCCTTCCTCTTCTTTCCTTCTGCAGCTGGCTCTATGGGATTAGGTTTTGCAGGTACTTGTGTTGGTCCTCTGACCTTCAGCATGGGTGTCCTCTTGGCAGGGACCTTCCTATTAAGTCCAGGCTTTGTGGTCTTTGCTGAGCCATACTAATTTTTGAGCACTACCTTCTTGGAAGTAGCCTCATCTTCAGCTGCCACAAAGTCTTCATCCTCAGAGTCTGAGGTTCTCTTCCTTCTGGCTCTTGTGGCTGCTTTGGGCAAATTTCTAGGAGTGCTTCTGCTGCCATCATCTGAAGTGCTAGAGGGACTAGTGCCCTCACTCATGTGAATCTGCTCTTCTGACTTGTTCTGACTGTCACTTTGGTCTGACATGCTGAAAACACTGACTGCTGACCCTGTGAATAGTTATAGATGAGATAGAGTGGATGAGCATCACAAAATGCAGAGATTTTCGCAAAAGAATGATTCAAAAACTTAGTTTCAGTTTTCCACAGAAAGCATCTCGGATCAAACGATTTTCAAACTCGGTGATACCGAAGTAGCTTTTGGAACCTAAACATGTGATCTCGGTCAGACCGAGTCACAGTTTGGTGGCACCGAGACTGCTAGGGTTTCACAAAGTTCCAAAATCGGTCACACCGATTAGCAATTCTCGGTCTGATCGAGAGTTACTAGTGCAATGGCGTTAGCCGAATCGGTGGGACCGAGTTTTTCAAGTCGGTGGGTCCGAGATGGTTTCGGCGGAAACCTAACCCTAAATTTTCAAATCGCATCTATTCTAAGGATAGTTTTGACTGGATAGAGGTGTTTCAATCGTGGCAAGAATCATAATGAACACAATGTGCTGAGAATTAGACGAGGATAGCACTATGCTCGAGTTCATACCCTAGTTCGGTGATGAACTCGCTACGGCGGCAACGGCGGAGATGAAATCCGCTGACGGCGGCGGAGACCAGCGACAGGAGGCGGATAGCGACGAAGTCGACGATCCGGAGACCTAGTAGGCAGAGCGAGCTATGCGCGGGCGAAGAGGTTTGGAGAAAGTTTCCAAATTTTTGCCCGTGAGTATATATAGCCCGACACTGTCGGTGTGACCGAGTGGAGCAACTCGGTGGCACCAAGATGCATAACTGTTGATAGTTACAGCAACTCGGTGAGACCGAAAAGTTCAAATCGGTTGCACCGAGAATGAAAACCTAGATCGACTTAGTGATCTCGGTATGACCGAAATGGAAGAATCGGTCAGACCGAAAATCACAAAGAAGTTTTGGAAGTTTAAGTCTATGAAGAATCGGGGACTCCGAGTGCTCCTCACACAGAGTGGTTCAAATCTGACTTGATCAAATTTTGTGATGTAGCATGAATAGAGTTTGAGACGAGAAAAGCATAGATAGCTAGAGAAGGTTCCTAGGCATTCTTGTCCATCCACTTGGCCAAAGAAAAAGAAACCAATCAACCAAATCAACAAGTGGATGTTCTCGAATGAGTAAAATATGCAACCAACATGCTCACACAATAAAATGGAAAATGAAATATGTGGCAAAGCAGGCATAACCAATTCTAGTATCTATCAAACAATTGGCGATGACTAGGTCATCTATATATGAGTATATTGACTTAGGAGTCAAATGAGAACATTTGATCATAGGTCATACTCATCGTTTAAGATCAAGTGGGGTTACCACTTTTACATAATGCATTGATGTGTTCACATCATTAGAGTTGCTTTGACTCAATTCTTAGAGTTAAGCTCCCCCTAGATGTTAGATCCTCCCTTAGAGGGATGAACTAACCTTGGGTTTTGTCGATGATGACTTCATGTAGGTGTTGAAGATGTGGATGCTCAATGTTGATGTAGATCATTTGGAGCAATCCTTTGGAGTGAGTTGCACTTTCAATACCTACATGGGTTAGTCCCACAAGGAACAAACAAGAATATCCATAGACATAGAGTGATGCACACGCAAGATGATGTCCATGAAAACATTAGGTTACCTTGTCCCTTGCCTTACCAACATGAGGGTTTGTGACTCCTTGAACTAGTGTAAGATATGGAAGTTGATTGCACGTGTCCTTGCCATAATGATATGAGTGAAGAATGTTGGCGGAGTCACACTCAAGAACACTCTAGTTCTTCTTCTTCGGGATCCACATCATCTTGATGGGAATCCTTGGAGTTGTAGTTGTACTTGATGAAGTAGAACTTGACGTAGTCTTGGGAACCCACTTGACCAAGGCCTTGGGTGCTTCTTCAAATGCATCAATCTCCTCTTGAAGCTTGTCCTTGCCTTTGTTCTTGTGGTCTTGTGGTGGAATATCATCTTGTGCTTGTGTTCCCTTGAAGGAAGTAGGATCATACTTCTCTTGTTGAGGAACAAACTTCGTCTTGGGGTATTGATCTTCTTCCCACTCAACTCCATTGGCATTGAACTTTCGTTCAAAACCAACACCTTGATTCTTCCGGTGCCTTCCTTGCTTGCGTACAATTTCTTCGAATTGCTTACTCCTGGCAAGGCTCTTGTATACACCTTTCTCTATAATTCCCTTCAACAAGCTATTTTCTTGCTCAAGTGTAACTTGGCTAAGAGAATCATTAGTGGAATCAAGAGAACTACTAGAAGCAACAATATTGAATTTAGCATTATTATTGTTACTACTAGAGGAAGAATCTTTCTTGTTCTTGTTATTAGACTTGACTTGAGGCATGTAAGTAGATAAGAGTAAACGCTTGGCAATGTAAGAAGAACTTTTCTTACGGAGATCATCATTGATTGCCTTTAAGAACTCATGCTCTTGCTCAAGATTGAGCTTTTCAAAGTGTAACTTCTCATGATCCCTTAAAAGTTCTCGATGATCTTCGAAGATAGTTTCATGAGCTAACTTAAGAGTGTTTAGTTCTTTAGTGAGACGCTCAATCTTCTCCTTATCATTGTCATTCATTTTATCTTGATTAGCATGATTAATTGACGTTTCATCATAGTATTCATTACTAGAGTTGTCAATAACTAAATCATCATCACCTAACAAGTCATCTTCATCACTATTAAAATCAACATACTCGGGGTGTGTTACCTTAGGACCTTTGGCCATGAAGCATCTTCCAACACCTTCACTTGGTGAATCAAATATGTTGTAGGAGTTGGTTGACACAAGTGCTAGACCGGCAACACCTTCATCTTGAGTATGTTCGGAGTCGGAGTGATAGCTTCTCTCGGAGTGATGTTCAGAGTTGAACCGGATACCCATTCACCAACATGACCTTGATGTCTTCGTTTTGTGTAGCTCATTGATGACTTGTCCTTCCTTTCCGAATCCTTGCTTCTCCGTGAGGGTCTTCGTTCATAACGATCATCTCTACTCCTTGTCTCTCTTGGTGGTGATTCTTCTCTTCTACTTCTTCTTTTTGGAGAATTTTCTCTTCTTTTGTAGGGTGTCGTACACTCATTGGAATAGTGTCCGGGTCTCCCACAATTGTAGCAATTGCGCTCTCGACTAGAAGATCTTTTGTCATTGTAAGACCTTGACTTAGAGCTTCTTTCTTTGCTTCTACTCTTGTAGAATTTATTGAAGTTCTTCACCATTAAGCTCAATTCTTCATTGAAGGTTTGTTTCTCACTTGATGATGTGGGGGCTTCACATGAGGCTTTGTAAGCACCACTTGACTTGTTGTGAAGTTCCTCCTTATCCTTGAGTGACATCTCATCAGAAACAATTCTTCCAATGACTTCCGTTGGCTTGAGATCTTTGTAATTTGGCATCATTGGATCAATGTGCACACGGTATCATATTTTCCATCCAATGCTCTTAGGATCTTCTTGATGATGAATCTGCCGGTCATCTCTTCAATTCCTAAGCCGGCAATCTCATCTGTGATAAGAGCAAGCCTAGAGTACATTTCAGCGACACCTTCACCATCCTTCATTTTGAACTTGTCAAACTGACTTTGGAGCACATCCAACTTGGATTCCTTGACAGAGTCGGTACCTTCATGCATATCAATCAAAGTATCCCAAATTTCCTTTGCATTCTCAAGACGGCTGATTTTGTTGAATTCTTCAGGGCACAAGCCATTGAAGAGGATATCACAAGCTTGAGCGTTGTATTGCAGCATCTTCAATTCATCCGCACTTGCTTCACGGTTCGGCTCTCTCCCATCAAAGAATTCACCTTGCAATCCAATACACACAATAGCCCAAACGGCGCGGTTATGTCCGAGAATATGCATTTTCATCTTATGCTTCCAACTAGCAAAATTAGTGCCATCAAAGTAAGGACCTCTACGGTGATAATTTCCCTCGCTAGACGCCATACTCTCCTAGGTTGTGAAACCAAAGCTATGACCACCAAAAGCTATGGAAATCAAAGCAAATGGAGACCAAAGCTCTGATACCACTTGTAGGACCTTGAAGTATGTCTAGAGGGGGGTGATTAGACCACTTGACCAATTAAAAACTTAACCTTTTCCCAATTTTAGACTTTGGCATATTTTAGCTATCTTTGCACAAGGCAAGCAATATTCACACAATTCAAGCAAGCATGCAAAGAGTATATGAGCAACGGAAATTAAAGCATGCAACTTGCAAGAATGTAAAGGGAAGGGTTTGGGGGATTCAAACAAAATTGGAGACAAGGATGTTTTTGTCGTGGTTCCGATAGGTGGTGCTATCGTACATCCACGTTGATGGAGACTTCAACCCACGAAGGGTAACAGTTGCGCGAGTCCACGGAGGGCTCCACCCACGAAGGGTCCACGAAGAAGCAACCTTGTCTATCCCACCATGGCCGTCGCCCACGACGGACTTGCCTCCTTAGCGGTAGATCTTCACGAAGTAGGCGATCTCCTTGCCCTTATAAACTCCTTGGTTCAACTCCACAATCTTGTCGGAGGCTCCCAAGTGACACCTAGCCAATCTAGGAGACACCACTCTCCAAGAAGTAACAAATGGTGCGTTGATGATGAACTCCTTGCTCTTGTGCTTCAAATGATAGTCTCCCCAACACTCAACTCTCTCTCATAGGATTTGGATCTAGTGGAAAGAATATTTGAGTGGAAAGCAACTTGGGGAAGGCTAGAGATCAAGATTCATATGGTAGGAATGGAATATCTTGGCCTCAACACATGAGTAGGTAGTTCTCTCTAAGAACTGGTAAGTTGGAAGTGTAGGTTTGTTCTGATGGCTCTCTCCATGAATGAAGAGGAGGTGGAGGGGTATATATAGCCTCCACACAAAATCTAACCGTTACACACAATTTACCAAACTCGCTGGGACCGAATCAACAAACTCGGTCGGACCGATTCAGTAAACCTAGTGACCGTTAGGTTTTTTAGTGGGACCGACATGCAACTCGGTAGGACCGATATGGTTATGGTTAGGGCATAACGTAATCTCGGTGAGACCGATTACACAAACTCGGTGAGACTGATTTTGGTAATTAGCTAACCAGAGAGTTGGTCAGGTAAACTCGGTGGGACCGATTCGCTCTTTTTGGTGAGACCAAAATGTTACGAAAGGGAAACAAAGAGTTTACATTGCAATCTCGGTGGGACCGACCGCTCACTTCGGTTAGACCAAAACGTTACGAAGGGAAACAGAGAGATTACAATCCCATCTCGGTGAGACCGAGATCCCTATCGGTGAGACCGATTTTCCTAGGGTTTGTGGCAGCGGCTATGACAATTGAACTCGGTGGCGCCGGATAGAAAGAATCGGTGGGACCGATTTTGACTTTAGGTCTAGGTCATATGTGGATGTGAGAAAGTAGTTGAGGGTTTTTGGAGCATATCACTAAGCACTTGAAGCAACACTACTGGAATCAGCTACTTTGCCATCTGCCAGATCTTTGCCGTCCGCTAGCGGACGGCAAAGAAGCTCTTTGCCATCAGCTACCGTAAAGCAGACGGCAAAGAAACGGCGGACGGCAAAGAACCTCTAGCGGACGGCAAAGACAGATAACGGCGGACGGCAAAGAGTGGCGGACGGCAAAGAGCCGAGTAACTAACAGACGCCACCCCCCGCCCGTTACTCTCCCTTCTCTTCCTCTCTCCTCCCCGACGCCAAGCCCTAGCTAGATCCACCGCCGCCCCCGCCACCCGGCGCCGCCCCCGCCCCTGCCGCCCGGCGCCGCCCCCGCCCCTGCACCCTTGGCCCGTCGCGCCACCACCCCTCCGCCCCCACCCCACCCGCCGACGCCCCATCGCCCCACCACCCCTCCGCCACCCGCCGCCCCCGCCCCCGCCGCCCCTGCCCCCGCACCCTTGGCCCGTCGCCCCACCACCCTCCGCCCCCACCCCACCCGCCGACGCCCCGTCGCCCCGCCACCCGCCGCCCGGTGCCCCCCGCAGACCGTCCCATTGCTCCGGTGAGGGACTACTACTTTTTTCAGTTTTTTCTTTTTTTTTGCTGTTTAATTGTTAGTGCTAGATTGTGTTAGTGTTAGTGTTAGAAAAGAATTAGAAGAAGTAGAAGAAGTAGAAGTAGTAGAAAGATGAAAAAAGAAGAAGAAGAAAAGAAGTAGAAGAAGTAGAAGAAGAAGAAAAGAAGAAATGAAAAGAAGTAAAAGTAGAAAAAAGATGAAAGAAGAAGAAGAAGAAAGGAAAGAAGAAGAAGAAGAAGGATAGAAGGAAACACCCCGACCCCCTGACCCCCCTGACCCCGACACCCCGACCCCCTGACCCCTGACCCCAACACCCCAACCCCGACACCACACCCCGACAACGACACGACAGCCAGACACCCCGACACCCGACCCCCCGAGGCCGACAGGGTCTTATATTTGTGAATTATTAGTTAGGTCATATATTTTTCGATTTTGTTATGAAAAACATCATATATAATTGTGTTGATCGGGTTGATTTAAATGTGCAGTTGTTTCACCGCTGCGAGGTTTGGTGTTCGACGACCTCGCCGTGCGTTTGACGAGCTCTGCCCCTTCGTTCGTGGGTGAGCACAAATGACATGTCCTCCTCCCCCATTAATTATTTGCTTTGTTCCGGTGTTCGTGCCGATGAAACTTGATAGCTAGCTATATATGTGTCTTGAATCATCAGTATGCGTAACCAATATGTGTCTCCCATTCGAAAGCGTCATAGTTATAAATATGCATGCATTTGCATATTTATAACCTTGATTCTTTCGAATTGTCCAACGCTATCCATGGACAGCCCGACTATGTGTAGATTGGGTTCGTTTTCCCATATGCTTTGCTTCGGATCCGACGCATAAATTTCGTCAGTGCCTCCCCTGTTGTTCTCCGGGTACACATCCGCTCTGTTTATTGCAGAGACGTGTATCAGGACAACAGCAGGGAGGTGCTACCAAAATTTTGTGTCGGATCCGGAGCATAGAATGGGAAAATGAACCCAATCTACACATATTCGGGTGGGATTAGGACCTATCATTACTTATTAGAGTGTAGGTTGCATGGACGTAATAAAATTGACAAAGTAGATCAACTGATGAATAAATACATGGTGAATTATATATATAATTGTTGTGTGTCCAGTAGCTCTGAAAGTCAAGATGAGTGATCGTGCGTGGATGTATACCAGTCACACTGGTCAGAACAAATGGAGCGCTGAATGGTTCACAAAAACCAAGGGGTTTATGCAAGCCGCATTTGCAAATGGCCAGAGGAAAACTTGGTGCCCCTGTTTCCGATGCGGCAATTGGGAAAAGAGGACAGAGGCTGAAATGGGTAAACACCTGCAGAAGAATGGTTTTACGCCCGATTATACGGTGTGGACATTTCATGGTGAGTCTGCCCAACGTGACCGAGCTGAGGTGGATCATCGTCGCACCGACGAGCATGGTACCGGGATGGAAAACATGGTGCAAGACTATGATGATGCTCGGGATTCGGACGAGGAGATGGAGGAATCTGCAAAGGCCTTCAATGAAATGTTGGAGTCTTCAAAACGTCCGCTCCACGAGCACACTGCGCTTTGTCAGTTGGATGCCATCTCACAAGTAATGGCTTTGAAGGCTCAGTTCAACTTGGGCAGAGAATGCTATGACACAATTATGACAGTATTTGGACGCTTTCTACCGAAAGGCCATGTAATGCCTGCAAACCTGTACCAGTCGGACAAAATCCTCCGTGCACTGAAGATGCCCTATGAGAAGATACATGCCTGTGAGAAAGGATGTGCCTTATTTAGGCTTGACTATGCGGACTTGAACTATTGTCCCATTTGCAAGTCTTCCAGGTATATTGTGGTAGACAACGGTATGGGTGAGAAGACACAGACCAAAATCCCTGTTAGTGTTCTTCGGTATATGCCAATCGTACCAAGACTTCAACGTCTTTTCATGGTCGAAGAGACGGCCAGACAGATGACATGGCACAAAACAGGCAAAAGAACCGAACTAGATGCAGATGGGAATCTGTTGATGGTACACACATCGGATGGTGTTGCGTGGAAAAAGTTTGATGAATTACATGCTGACAAAGCGGCAGATCCAAGGCATCCTCGAGTCAGCATCAGCGCCGATGGGTTCAGTGTGTTTGGTATGACGGCAGCCCAATACAGTTGTTGGCCCGTATTTGTCTGCACCACCTGCGTTGTAAAAAACTCTGCACCACCTGTGTTGACAGGACAACATACCCTGGATCAGTTAAATGCTCTCGAGCCAGATCCAGAGCGTCCAGGGTACTTCAGGGGGTATAATTCTGAGCACGCCTGGACTCACAAAACATGCTTATGGGATCTGCCTTACTTCAAAGACCTCCTTTGCCCACACAACATCGACTTGATGCACACTGAGAAGAATATCGCCGATGCACTTTTTGGTACATTGTTCGGCATAGATGGGAAGTCAAAGGATAATACTAAGGCTAGAGTCGATCTGGAGGCGCTATGTGATAGGCCGTTAACAAACATGAAAGAACCGAAAGGAAAGCAGAACTGGACGAAGCCATAGGCATGGTTCAATCTTGGAAGGCCAGCTATGAGGGAAATTATCTTGTGGGTGAAAGTGCAGTTGATGTTCCCCGATGGGTATGCAGCGAATCTAAAGAGGGGAGCGAGTCTTGATAAATTAAAGATATTTGGTCTCAAGAGTCATGATTGGCACATATGGATTGAGCGGGTAATGTCGGTGATGTTCTGTGGCTTCATCCCTCAGGATGAATGGCTAGTACTGGCAGAACTCAGCTATTTCTTCTGTGTTCTTTGTGCGAAAGAACTATCGCCTGGCGTGCTAGAAGAAATGGAAGAGTTGGCGCCAGAGTTGATCTGCAAGTTAGAGAAGATCTTTCCACCGGGCTTCTTTAATCCAATGCAGCATTTGATTTTGCATCTCCCGGCCGAGGCATGATTGGGGGGGCCCGTGCAAAATCGTTGGTTCTACCCAACTGAGAGGATGCAGAAGATACTTCGAGAAAAATGTAAAAATAAACGTAGAATTGAAGTGTCTATGGCTGAGGCATTCATCACTAAGGAGGCGGCAAACTTCGTGACAACACACTATGAAACCAAAAATCGTCATTTGCATAATCCGAAGCCTCGATACAATGCTGACGAGCCTAAAAAAGGGTGGATCCAACCTCAGCCTATTCAAAGGGAATCTCGCACCAGCCAGTGTTTCAAATCCAGTATCTTTGGATAACGAAGAATGGCATACCATTTCGTTGTATATCTTCAACAACCTGATAGAAGTGCGGTCGTACATCGTGTAAGTTCTCGGTACATTGTTTCGAAACTTCTATTTCCGTTTGAACTGCTCTTATTCCTGGATATTTTATACAGTCGATACGTCGCCCTATTCTCGTATGGAGCGGTGATCCAAAAGGATTCCGTCGAAGAGTATGATCTTCTCGCAAAGCAAGGAGGCGGCTATCCCAGTTTCATCTGTTGGTTCAAACAAATGGTAAATTCTATTTGACAATTTCATTTCATTCGCTAATTTGTGCATAATGCAACAATCCTTTCATATTAAACTGGTAGTCTAATTCAGAGTCTATGGACGCCGAATTGAGACAAGTCGCTAATGGTTTTGACTATAAGGTCCGTTCATTTGACAAATACAACATCAACGGGTATCATTTTCGTACCTATGGCAAAGAGCTATCTATGGCCGACCGAAAGTCTACAAATTGTTGTGTATCTGCTATCGGCGAAGGAGGTACCGAGTATTATGGGAGAGTTGAAGCAATTTATGAACTTCTATTCTATGGTGAAAACCCACCGAATGTCGTAGTCTTCAAATGTTATTGGTTTCAGCCGAAGGAGACTAGAAGGACTCATGAACATATAGGGCTAGTTGAAATCAACCAAAGCACCCATTTAGATGTTCCTGATGTCTATATTACGGCTCAACAGGCGACCCAAGTATTCTATCTACCCTTGGCCTACCAAACTAATCCAAATCTGAAAGGTTGGGATGTCGTTTATGAAGTGCCACCACGTGCTAGACTATCTCCCCCAAAGGAAGAGGATTATGAAGACTATAACCTAGACACATATGAAGGAGAATTCTTCCAAGAGACACGTCTTTCCAAAAAGCGTTTCAAGAACCGGTATACTTCACCCCAAAACATTGAAGTAGACAGCGACAGTGAATCCCACATCACCCCAGAGGAGGAACAAGAAGAGCCGGAACAAGAAGAGGTTACTGCTGCGGACGACCTCTCAATGCTTGACCGATTACGTAAAGGTGGCCTTCCACATGTTGATGCCACTGAACCCTATGAGCCCGTCATTGATTATAGTGATGATGATGATTATGCATTTATTGATGATACTGATCGAGATTATTAGTAGTGTCAGGTATTCAATTTTTTTATGTTGTACTTGATGATGATACACTTAAGTGATATACATATTATTATTCATGTCGGTATTTTTTTATGTTGTACTAATTTCGTTTACTCTTTGTCATGGCAGGTGTTGAAAGATGGAAGGGGAGCCGACAGAGGCCAAGGACAAACGTGCCCAAATTGAAGGTGTGCCACACCATCAAGGTAGCTCCAGCTTATATCAGTTCGGGCGGAATTGGGTATTGTGGTTTGTTTCATGATTAATGCAATTCATTCATCATGCTAGCTTGAGCCCTTTAATTACTAATTTACTTTGTTTCTCTCTTTCAGGCATGCTACAATAAGACGGATAAGGTGCCAGAGGGGTACGACCTGTATGCCATGGCCCACACTGCCTCTTACAAGCAAGTCAAGGGGAAGGCAAGTAAAGGGGAGGAGTTTAACCCGAGCCAGATTCCCTACAATCCAGAGCAGGTGATGATATCTAGTGGTGGGAGGTCCCGTGGCTCCATAGCCATTGATCTAGAGATTGCTCCTGAGACCACGGTGAGTTTAATTTGAATGGACATTACTTGCTAGTCTTAACATTTGAGTGTCATCATGCTAATGAAACATTGGAAATGATCTTTGGTGCAGCGTAACTCCACACAAGCATCACACCATCCTTCTCCAGCAACTGGCATGAGCCAGCCCGCTCCCACACCTCCATGATCAAGGTAAGTTTCTCTAGTTTTTTGCTTAACAAATGCATAAAGACCTAGACTTAGCTTTATTTCATCCAATATGCTTACCTTAATGACCTAGAGTTAGCTTCTTTTCCTGCAAAATGACTTAATAAGCTTACTGACCTCCAAAACCAGCCATTTTACCTAAGTTAGCTCTAAAACGGTCTATACTTAGCTTTGTTTCCTCCAAAATGACATAAGTTAGTTATAATATGCTTAGTTAACTAGGTTTTCTCAATAATGACATGTACTTACCTTAGTTATGTCAAAAACGACATAATTAGCTTAGTTAGCTCATAAACGATCCATTTTACCTACGTTAGCTCTAAAATGATGCATTTTACCTAAGTTAGCTCATAAACGATCCATTTCACCTAAGTTACCTCACAAACGATGGCGTGCTTCTTCTTCTAGTCTTCTTCTTCTAGTCACCTTTTCCTAACTTTCTTATTTGCCATTTTGCAGATTTCATTCACTTCTCGGAAGCTAGCTTGCTATGATGGAGTGCTTGTTTTTTATTTCATTCTCTTCTAGTATTCTTCTAGCTTGCTACGATGGAACTTGCTATCTTGATGAAACTTTGCATTGTAATATGTATGTGCAACTTCCTAATGGTTGCAACTTATGTGTATGTGCAACTTGCTATATATGTATGTACGATGAAACTTATGTGCTGTTAAATAGCCCTGTGAAATATATCTATATATGTCATATATATTTGTTGTGAAAATTGTTGGATTTAAAAAAAACAGGGAAAAAAAGCCAATATGCAGGCTCTTTGCCGTCTGCCACCGACGGCAAAGGGCTCTTTGCCATCAGCAGCGGACGGCAAAGAGGCCACGTGGCAGGCAACTGTGCTTCCTGGGAGGCTGACCAATTTGGTCAGTTTGCCTATAGTGGCTGACGGCAAAGGCCTTACGAAGTTTGCCGTTAGTGGCCGACGGCAAAGGCTTGTCGTTAACCACCTAACGGAGTAGCAGCGCATTTATTGCCGTCTGCATTCTTTGCCGTCGGCTGCTGATGGCAAAGGCTCCTTTGCCGTCAGCCACCCGAAGCAGACGGCAACGTAGCTCTTAGCCGTCCCATACTTTGCCGTCCACTTTTGCCGTCCGCTGCGGACGGCAAAGACCTTTGCCGTCCGCCATCCATGCCTTTGCCGTCCGCCGTGGCAGATGGCAAAGTAGCTGATTCCTGTAGTGCAAGAGGCTCATTAAGCAACACCTCATGCCTCCTTGATAGTATTGGCTTTTCCTATAGACTCAATGTGATCTTGGATCACTAAAATGTAAAATGTAGAGTCTTGAGCTTTTGATCTTGATCCAATCCTTTGTCTTTAATATTTTGAGGGATCCACTTTCATCGTCCATGCCATGCCATTCATTGAGCTTTCCTAAAATATTTGTCTTGGAATAGCATTAGCTCAATGAGCTATATGTTGTTATGAATTACCAAAACCACCTAGGGATAGTTGCACTTTCACAAGGACGTGTGTTGCTTATTCAAATAGCACACCACCCCTGCATGCATATGCATGGGCCACGCGCATGTACGGGTGCCCTTCCCCCCCCCCCTCGGGCGGTCTCCATATCAAGCACCCATCCGGTGGCCCCGGCAGTCTATGGCGTTATTCGGTACCAAGAGGGTGTAGTCCACGGTGAATAACTGCTACTTCGTGTTAGTGCATGTCATCGCGAGATGATAGACCAAGTCTAGGCTCATTCTATCACGGGATCACCCACCAAAGATTCTGTCTCGGGAACGGACGCAGCCGGTCTTTGACGTTCCCACCCGTGTGTGTAGTTTGTGAGGCACGTGCTACGTCAAGGACATGTGTTGCTTATTAAAATAGCACACCACCCCTGCATGCATATACATGGGCCACACGCATGTAGGGGTGCCCCCCCACCATGGCATGCCGCCGACACAACAATGGCAGTCTACCTTCGGATTGGGTGATGGGGAAAGCCGCCGGTGAGATGGAGATAGAGGGGAGGGATGAGTGATGGAGATGGATGAAAGAAATCAGGGGTGAATGTTGTGTGTTTTAAGAGGACGGGAGAGGAAGAGGCGTGTCGAGAAGTGCAGAGGACACGATGAGTATGGGCACGGCACACGAGCAGCCGAGTGTGAAGATGGAAAAGTGAGAATGGGATGCGAGGTGTCACATGATTGGCTTCATCTTATTCGGAAAATAAAAAAATAGTTGCTTTTGTGGTAAAAGACGTGGGGTTGTGAGGACCAAAACTTGATGACGTGGAAGGACTGATGATGTGGACATGTTGCATGTTTAGATAAATAGGTTAGTGGGGATGAATCTCTTAGGTATATAGGATGTCAGATAAAAAAAGATAGTGCAAAACAAAAAAAAGGAGAAGGGACAAAAATTAGAGCAGTGGTTACCGAGGGTCGATTCTCGGCTCTCGGTAATGGACACCTTTACCGAGAACTGCTCTCGGTAAAGCATCTAACCTAGATCTTAACTTTCCCCTTTCTTTGTATCTTCACTCACCTCTCGTCTCTTCCCACCGCCACCGACGACGCCGAAATCGCCACCGCCGCCGCTACCACCCCCTGCGGCCGCCGCCACCCCCTCCTCCACCGCCACCCCCTCCTTCACGGCCCCCAACTGCGGCCGCCGCCATCCCTCCTCCGCTGTCGCCCCCTCCTCCACCACTGCCCCCTCCTCCACCGCCACCCCCTCCTCCACCGCCCTCCACCGCCACCTCCTCCTCCACGACCCCCAACTGCGGCCGCCGCCGCCCCCTCCTCCACAGCCACCCCCTCCTCCGGCGCCATCCCCTCTTCCACTGCCCTCTGCCGCCACAAACTGCGGCCACCACCCCTCCTCCACTGCTCCCCACTGCGGCCACCGCCACCCCCTCCTCCACCGTCCCCAACTGCGGCCACCTCCCCCAAGCTTCATGGCCGGCAACCGGCATGGCGATTCTTCGATGCGGCCCAAGGACGGCCGCCGCAGCAGAGCTTCTCTGGTAGCGCGGCAGCTGGAGATGCCCTCAGGTATGTAGAATATTTTGCACAAATGTATGAAATATGAACAAATGTGATTAAAAGTAGTAGATGAAGATGGTCATGTTTAGTACATGAAGATGGTCCTGTTTAGTAATGCCTAGAGTAGTAGATGCATGTCCTATTGCTTGATTGGAGTGCTTTTTTAGATATGTAGAATATGCCTGATGCATATTGTTGTTCCTTAGATATGCATAATGCCCTCAGGTATGTAGAATATGCCTGATTGGAGTGCCTTTTTAGATAAATACTAGAATAGATCAATGAAACTATATACTTGTGCTTATTTCCTTGTCAGTGGTGAACTCTGATCTTTGGTTGCCTTTGCTTTTTTAATAAAAAGTTGGGGCAGGGGGGCAACCCCTTTCGTTTCAAAAAAAATTCCTTGTCAGTGCTATGGCATTAGTAAATGGAACTATATATCTGAGACTTGATTGAGCTATTTGTGTTATTTTTTGTCATATATGATATGACACTTAGATTAGGAAGGTTTTGCTTTGGAACTGAGAGTAACCATATATGTTTTGTTTTTTAGCTTCTGATGAGAGCACTCGTAATAAGTACCGGAGAGTCCCGATTGGTAGGGCCGAGTCGTCCGCCTCCCATCAGGCCACAACCGAGGCATCGTCATCATCGGATGGCGATGTCGGAGTGGACCTAGATCTGCTCGCCACCGAATCGGGCGACATGGAGGCCTCGGATGGCTCGGGGTCTACCTCGAGCAACATTTCCAAGAGAAGGTCCCGGAACCAACTGCTGCCAGCAACCGTCCTGTCATTTGCCCGACAGGAGAGGGGTAAGCAAGCATTTCATTTGCATCATATTTTGGATGCCACAGCTTTGACACTCACACATGCTTGTCTTTTATATCATGCAGTCAGTGGGAATTTATCCCGACACAACCTAAGGGGGCACGCTTGCCGAACCACGTCATCAGCTCCCTCTTGAGGAAGCACTTCCCTGGATGGTCCAAGCCGGGTGATGACGATCCGACGTCGCCAGGTTTAACCTGGGAGCATTACGTACACAACAAGGATGAGCACGATGTCACCATGGACACTCGGGTCATCAATGCTTTTTTTGTAAGTATCTTAGCTCCGACCACTTCATTTTTTCATATCCAAATCCTTGCTTGCATGGATGGTGAGAAGATGCCATATGCTTTCTTGTAGCAAACATTTGCTTGCGTGGATGGTGAGAAGCAGAAGGAGTTCAAAGGCATCGTGAAGTCTGCCCGAAAGATACTCTCTGACACCAAGCACACGCTGCGGTACAAAGCCGTGATGCAGTGTCGGCCGCTGGACTCGAAGGGAGAGAAGATGACAACGAAGACTGCTTGCCAGACCAACTTGTCGCAAGAAAAATACCTGTCAGTGGTAAGTGACTACATCGGTTGCTAGTACTTTGATTCATCCCTCTTGTTCCTCAATTATTCAATTTTGTCTGACTAGGTGAAGGAACCCTGGATGAAGGACGATTGTTGGGAGGCCCTGGTTGACATGTGGTGTGACCCAGCATGGCAGGCGCAGCATGTGGAGAAGGGAAATGAACGAGCCAAAATGCCAGGGCCGGCTCATGTCCAGGGGAGCCGGAACCTAACTGCTCTCAAGCAACACATGGTATGTGGATTAAGATGTTAACTTTTTCGCACGGTGCATCTTGGTTCATTCAACTTGATGGTTAATTTTGCAGGAGGCGAAGGTTGGTCGACCGGTCCACATCTTGGAAGTATGGAAAGAAGGCCACAAGGGGAAGGATGGCACCGAGTTCTGCAGCGAGTCGGCGGAGGAGAAAGAGGGGACCTTCAAAGAGGTCTTCCAGGAGGTGCACGGGGAGGAAGCCGAACCTACGTCCAAGCCCCTTGACCCTGAACTTCTCATCATTGCTGGCGAGGGGAAGGGCCATGGCCGCCACCTCCTTTGCAATGGGGCGATCGCCACCTCCGGGCACCGCAAGCTGCACGAGATACGCGCGTCGAGCACCAGCTCAACTCCGTCCATACGGAGTCGCCCAACCGCCGCATCACGTGAGATAGCGCGTCTCAAGATTAGCAGCCTAACCTTTTATTTATGGCCATGCCTCGAAATAGCACCGTTCCAACCTATATGATCCTAATGCCATGTTACAGGATTTAATGGCGCAGCGGGCTGTTGAAGAGGAGCAAAGGCGGAAGGCTGAGGAGGAGTCCAGAGAAAAGGAACGGGCAGACACTAACAATAGGTTGAAGATGCTTGAGGATCAACTACAGGTAGAACATTATCTAAACTAGAGTAGAAGATTCATTACATAGGGATGAACCACCCTCACGTGACTCTGCTCTTGTAGGTTCTTATGCAATCTCGAAGCAGTGCAAGTGATGCCCCTCCTCCTCCTCCGGACTGTTAACCCGATGGCCTCTCCTCCTCAAGATGATCTATATATGAACAAGTGTACTTCTATTGTCACGTGCACGTGTTTTGCAAGTAGTGACAATATGTATGAATTTGCGACTTGTGTGTGATGTCTACTAGGATAATATATTCGACTTTTGTGTGACAATATGTGGACTATCCCTAATTATGCATATATATGTGGACTAGATCAAATTATGCCTATATATGTGTGGACTAGCTCAAAATGCACTGTAGTGGTTTTTATCTGCAGGGATCAGAAAAGAAATAGATTGATAGCAGAATGGATGGGAAAGATTTCCTAGAGCTACACTCGGAAAAAGACAGACTACCGAGAGCAACTCTCGGAAATATGGTCGTATGGGACACTACTGTTGTGCCACAACTTTTTCGAGAGAAGCTCTTTGAAAAGAAGGAGAGTATTGCCGAGCCTAGCTCTCGGCAAAGCTATGTAAACTGTCAGCTCCCATGAAGGATTGCCGAGAGCCACTCTCGGCAAGCATATCGTCATTTTTACTGATAAATGTGACTAGTGGGACCACATGTCAGTTAGAAAGAACGCACACACAAAAAAAGGATGTTGCATGTGCTTTGCCGAGAGCCATACTCGGGAAAGTAGATAGTAACTAACGGAGCCGTCTGTTGCAGACGGGCATGCCACGTGGCTACTCTTTGCCGTGAGCGGCTCTCGGCGTCTGGAGGGTTTGTCGTGCGGTGCCTCTTTGCCGTCAGGCAGTGACGGCAAAGAGTGTAGTTTGCCGTGAAGGTGGGTTTGCCGAGAGTGTTGCCGAGTGTCCGTGTTTTAGCACTCGGCCAAGAGCATTACACCCGGTGTACGTGAAAATTCCAGTAGTGGGGTTGTGGGCCATGATCTCTTTCATGACAAATTTTGGTATGGAGCAACGGACATGAGCTTTACGAATTCTCTCATAACTGAAATTGGAAATATGCACCTGGTACCAGTAGATGCGTAACAAGATGGTTTTTGAACGAAAATTTTGCAAACCATCCGTCTGATTACCTGTTGGCAACGCCAATCTATTTTGCAGCGAATCGATGCCTTTTTGGAGAGGAAGGGCACATGAGGGGATCAAGAGGACCATTCTGCTAATCCAAGCACAAATTGCCAAGTTGATGCCGAAGGCGAAAACACAGTGAGTGCCAGGCGGCGTAGGGCTCGATGTTGTTTGCAGCTCCTTGTTTATCTTTTCCGGCTGGTTTGTGATTTCAGTGGCTAGAGCTATCCCGCCTGTGATCGTGTATTTGCCAACAAGTGGCAAATGACAATCTACAGGGTTTCACCTGGCAATGAAAATTATTCTCAAACAAAACGAAACTGGCAGTGATAATGTCGATGGTTTTCTTCGTTTCATGCTACTTCTATATTGGGTTAGTGTAAGCAACGATGTCATGTTCCATGGCTATAAGATTGTCACAATGAAATTAAGGGTCAGTATCAATCAACAACCGTGGTAATTTAATGCTAACCGATGTACTTTATATTTTTCAAGTAACCATTTTGAAAACTTCTTAAGAGTAACTATAACAAGGAAAATCTAACAATGGCCAACCCAAGACCAGCACTACCGCCGTAAGGGCATTTCCTTATGCCAGAATTTCTGCAAACCCGAAGCAAACTGGTGGGAGGTTTGCAGGTGTCCGGACCTCACCAGCAAACCCCATCTATTTAAGCTATCCGACCTCGTCGACAAACCCCATCTTGTCCGCATCTGCACTCCGCGCACCTTTGCCTCTCCTCTCCTCTTCTCCATTCTACCCATCTCCTCACAGAGATGGTCAAGTCCGGCAGCGGCTCAGATTGGTTCTCGACGCGGACAGGTGGATCCCCGGGGTCGTTTGGATCGTGGTGCCTCTGCTGATGGTCTCCGGGCCCGTCGACGTCCACCAGTCCGTTGATGGCCACGGGCAAGGGGGATGTGGTGATCTTCGACGACGACAAGGAGCAGCAACAGCCGCACTGACAGACATGGAATACACGTACCAGCTTCAGTTGTTGCTCGAGCGGTCGTTGTTCAACCGTGGTTCGGTGCCGCTCTCAGTGCCACATCACCGTGTCAAGGAGCCGGCATTGCTGTCGCGACGCCTCTTCAAGACGAAGGTGCCCTCCTCACCATGCAGCCAGTGCGGGTGCCTCGTCCAACCTGCGTCCTGGTTGCCTCGTTTGGGCTGCAGCAAGGAGGTGGCGCCATCATCCCTGCCTCCGTCGCGCACATCCGCGGCAAAGGAGGATCCCTCCCTCGCAATCACCAACTCGTGCGCCGCCTCCTTTACTACCTCGGACGCTTCGGCGACGATGCCTCGTCCTTGCGCGTTGGGACGACGACCGACAAGGCGGCCTTTGAGGAAGAGCACCGGGAGTGGCACAATGTGGCGCGCTGCTCGGCCTTCGCCAAATCTGACGTGGCGCCGGACTAGGTCAGCGACCCCCTGCCGTTGGCGCAGGATCAGCGACCAACTCTACAAGATCAGGTTGGCCGAGTCCGAGCGCGCCACCCTTGTCCTCGTTGGCAATGGCAAGGCCAAGGACGGGCGGCGTGGGCAAGAGTCCGCGCCCGATAGTCACCGCGAGCCGGACGTGGTCGATCGACTACTCGAGGCAGAGCGGCTTCGTCAGGAGTGCGTGGCGGCAACCAATCTAGGCATCCGCAAACCACGAGCGGTCATCCGCCACTGGAAGGACGGCGGCGACGAAGACAACAACATGGGCGACGGGTACCGGTGGCCTCTGCATATGAGGTCACCATCTCGTATCCCACGTAGTTTTAGTTTAGTTTTTAAAAAGTTTAGTTGAACTCGTCGGCTTTGCATGTAAATATACGAAACTTCTTTAAATTTTGTTTGCTTTTCATGAATTTCATTTGTTCGTGAATTATCCGTTTGAATGTGGGTGGACGTTTACATATCCATGGATGTTTTACGTGTCCGTTTTGATAGACGACGTTAGAGATGCCCTTAGCAGCATCGAGCTGAAGCTGGAGCCCGAGCCGGAGCTGGTTTGCTTGTTATTACTGAGCGGGGATTTCACAGCATAATAATAAAGTTTTTATAACAAGTAAAATCTTATGTTCAATTTGGATTGAACATTTTTACATTCTGTATCATACCTACTCCCTCTGTTTCTAAATGTATGTCTTTTTAGATATTCCAAATATAGACTACATGTGGAACAAAATGAGTGAATCTACACTCTAAAATATGTCTATATATATTTGTATCTAGTTCACTTTCAAATCTATGAAAAGAGTTATACTCCCTCCGTCTGAAAAAGTGTGTCCCTTAAATGGATGTATCTAACATCAAGTTAAAGCTAGATACATCTCTTTTTTTTTGAGAATTTTTTCATTCAAATCATGAAACACTACAAAGTAGTTGACCCTTACAAGCACACTGAAACGCAAACACAAAGGACCATGAACACCTAGAGTACCCTAAGCCAACCATAACACAAGAAGATCTCCGGAGCCCTGTGACATCATCCCTGAATCTTGAGGGAAGACCCCTACAGTAGAAGGATCTGCAACCAGGCACAAGCAAGTCATCATCTTCGACCACGGTACAATTGCCGCCACGCTGCTTCCTCCTTTATTGACACCCGCGCTGAGAGGGCATGGACATCAATCCAACACACCTGCAACAGCCGTCGCCATCTTTGGCTTTGAGTACCGCGAAAAATGTCCCTTCCAGAAGGAAGAGAACTCGAGTCATCCGACTAGTCCAGCACCGCGGCTGGGCCATCCGCCCAGGCAAAGCAGGATCTCCCTCCAGCATCAACATAGAGGAAGGAGAAAAACAGCAGCAACAAATAATATCGACAAGGAAGAAGAAGGGTCTTCGTCTTCCTGCATCCATCCCCCATCTGAGGACCCAAACGGCCAGTGCCGATGGACCTCCAGCCACCATAGCCCTCGACCTCGACGAGATCCGGGGACCCCCCACCCCGCTGGCTCCTAGACGAAGGCAAAAGCCACGCCTGACCGCGAACGAAGCCCGGAGAAACTTATTCCGACGCGACACCACCGCAACGGCCTCGACAGCGTCACCCTCAACCCTAACCCTACCACACACACACACACACCTAGCGGACAGACCCGAGGTTCCCCCTCCCTCCCGCCGCCGGAGCGGCAGACGGAGAGAGAGGGAACCGGCGGCGCCACTGGCGGCGCGCAAGGGAACCCTCGTCGCCTCCTTTGATCGCCTCGTGCGATCCTACTTTTTCGGGAGCGAAAAAAAGTATTTGAGGGACAAACTGTTGGAGATATGCCCTAGAGGCAATCATGTATGTTGATATTTCCTATGTGTTTATGAATAAAGATAGTCCTTGGACATTATCAATGATGTGTATCAGCAAGTACGTGACTTGTTTATGGGACTATGCATTGTATGATGACTGTCCTAAAAGGTCCCTAGTCGAAAGGGCTGTGTGGACGCGCAACCGACTAGACTAGCATATGACACGGTCGATGGCTTGGTCTCACTAGCCATGGAGCATTGGATGCTAACCGGATAATATGGACTTGGAAAGGTCTGGTCGGATTCGACGTAGGATCCGAGTCAAGATAAGGTCCGAGTCGGACAGACCCAACTATGAGACGCAGCAATATGTCATCTGTGAGTCTCTTGTACAACATATGTTCTATGTCCTAAGACCTGAGCTGGCGCATGTACTCGGGATGGTGACAGACTTGCTTTGGGCCGACCAAACGCTACTCCGTGACTGGGTAGTTACAAAGGTAGGTTTCGGGTATGTCCAGTCCCATGCTGCGAAACATGGTCGAGCAAGATGGGATTTTCCCCTCCGATCAGAAGAGATATACTCTGGGCCCCTCGTGTGATCCGACCAGGATAAGCATGGCCATGCGACAAGGATTATGAGATAATACGGGTAGTGGTCGGGATCACTGTAAAGAGAAAGAGGTCGGGCTAGCACAAGGATGACAGTCTCGCCTTGAGCCCGACAACATATATCGTGAGGCAAAGGGAACAGAAGTGTGACACGTTGTACAAGTTCGCCTAACCAGCTTCATAGTCTGCTTAGTGGTCGGCACGCCTTGCTAGAGGCCGCTACCAACCGTGCAGGTTGGAGGTGATCCGAACTGCGACCAAGCTGACTTGAACCTAAAAGGTCGCGCGCTTAAGGGAAGGAACCTACGAGGTCAGATCCGAAGACACTGGTCGGATGTGATCCGAGTTGTATTCAGATTGTGGCCGAGTAGACTTGTGGGCTTTAGGGTTCGTGCGAGGCCCAAGTGTTGAGCCCGCGACGGACGCCTATATAAGGTGGAGGTGCGGCGCACTTATGTGGTTGATCGCTTCGGCGTTGCGACTAGGGTTTGCATGTGTTGCAAATAGACACCTCCACTCGCCGCCGACTGTGTGTTCAGACCTAGCAGTCCGCCGCACGGTGTTCCTCCTGCACGCGCGGATACCGTTAGAGGCGATGCACTTGCGCCGCTCCGGCAAACTTGTACGTGGGATCGGACGACCGGCTGTTCGAGGGAGATCGGACAAGGAGTTGACGATCCACGCGGACGCACTGCCCCAACTCTTTCCGCTGCACGGCACTGCGCGTCTAGTGGTAACGAACTATGATCCATCTTCCGTAGCATGTTCTTGGTTGTTCTACGCATAGGAAATTTTAATTTGCAGTCGACGCACCCTACCGTAGATCACAACACAAACTTGAGAAAAACTTTTTAGGACAGAGGGAGTATTTAGAAACGGGTGGGGTATATCATACCGTGCATGTGGCTTCATGCCAGAGGGAGGTGGATGTTTGGCTCTCGGGTGCTAGTGCACATGATTTTCTTTAATAGTATAATTGCAGAAAAAGTAAAAAAGAAAATAAAACCTTTTGGCAATAAAGATGATAAGTATTGTACTTGTCTAAATTTTTTGCCAAAGAATGACTTTCATGGTATTATGCACGAAAAAAGAAACAAAATCAACACTATATACAAGTTACTATTCACACCTTTTCTCCTGAAATTTTTGTTTTTTCTAAGAAGTCTATGGGACCGCCATGTGCGTAACGCCGTGTATTTCGTACCCGACACACAAACCGGTAGAATGCGATTCTATGCATAACTTTGTTTTGCAGGTTTGATGTGAATAGTATGGCTCATGTGTATGTGATGCATGTGTGTAATTTATACATGGCCTGTGTGTCATGTTTGTCAGCCGGCAGGAGCCAAAGTGTTGTCATTGTATTGTATAACGACCTGCGTGTCGACTTGTGACTCTATGTCAAATTCATTACTAGTTGTAGTAGTTGGATAATAGAGATTAGGTTGGTGGCTTGGCGTCCCGGCGTGACAAACAAGATGGAGTTCGTAGATGGTCATTGGAGTCGAAGCCGACCTGGAAGAACATCCATGAAGGAGTCATACTATTTCACAATATATGTTTATATGTGATTGTTATGCTTCTTTGATTCTATACATGTTAGAACGGTAGAATGATCCCTCATGAATATCAAGCGAATTGCCATCCCCGATGTTGCACCTTCGCGCGTCAAGTACGTCTAGTAGTGGGCTCATAAAATTGAGGTGTTGTTGGGTGTCCTTGAACTGAAGGGTTCGTATCGGACACGGACATGCACTACGTCAGGTTAACTTGACAAGGCTATCAAAACGGTTTTGGGCCTTGTGGCAAAGAAGGTTGGGAGCTGGGGTATGAGATACCTTCCCGACCGACAGGAGTCGTATAGAGATGCGATTAGCAAGGAGTTGCTTACCGGATAGGTATATTGGCTAGCAGTGATGTTAAAGCTCACTAGTCGCATGCGCTAGTCGGATCCTGAATCACTGAGAGTTTGCGGAGTGATGCTGACTTCAGTGGGAGTATTTCTATTTAGGCGAATTACTCTACATAAACACATTGCTTAGTGATTGCATATTTTCTATTGTAGATCAATGTCACCACCTGCTCAACAAAACTTTGCATTGAAATCAATTCTGGAAAAGGATAAAGTGAATGGAACAAACTTTACCACCTGGTATAGAAATCTGAGAATGGTTCTCAAGCATGATAAAAAGGAACATGTTCTAGAGGATCCACTTCCAGAGGAACCTGCCGATAATGCTAATGCCACAACTAAAAATGCCTACCAGAAACTCATTGATGAATCAACGGAGATCAGCTGTCTGATGTTGGCTTGTATGGAGCCCGATTTGCAACAGCATTTCAAAAATGTTGAGGCTTACGATATGATCGAGAGTCTCAAGAGCATGTTTCAGACACAGGCTAGGACCGAAAGGTTCAACGTCTGGCGATCCTTGATGGATTGCAAGCTGAAGGAAGGTGATCCACTGAGCCTGCATGTGATCAAGATGATCGGATATGTGCAAGCTTTGGATCGTTTGGGCTTCCCGCTCTTGGATGAGCTGGCTACAGATACAGTTCTGGGTTCTCTTCCGCCCAGCTATGGGACGTTCATCTCAAACTATCATATGCATGGCATGGATAAGAAGCTCACTGAATTGCATGGGATGCTCAAAGTGGCAGAGCAGGATATTAAGAAAGGCACGCATCAAGTGTTGATGGTGCAGAAATCGGCTAAGTTCAAGAAGAGTTGGTCCAAAAAAAAGGCTAAGGCAAAGGGCACGGAGACGGTAACCTCCGCTGCTGCGCCGAAGTCTGGACCAGACTCGAAGACCGTTTGCTTTCACTGCAAGGATACCGGTCACCGGAAGAGGAACTGTAGCAAGTGGCTTGCAAAGCATGGCAAGAAGGCCGGAAATGCTTCTTCGGGCAAAGGTACACTTGTTGCATATGTTATAGACATTTACCTTGCTGACATACCTAGTAGCTCTTGGGTATTTGACACCGGATCGGTTGTTCATATTTGCAACTCGATGCAAGGGCTGGTAAGAACTAGGCATGTGGCACAAGGGGAGATTGACATCAGGGTCGGCAACAAAGCAAGAGTTGCTGCATTGGAGGTCGGCACGATGCAGCTCCAGCTTCCTTCCGGATTCATTATGGAATTGAATAATTGTTATTACATTCCTGCACTTAGTCGGAACATTATTTCTGCCTCATGTTTGATGAGTCAAGGTTATGAATTTAATTTAAAGGACAATGGTTGTTCGATATTTTTGAATGGTATGTTCCACGGCTATGCAACCATTGTTGATGGGCTATTTATATTGAATCTAGAACATGAACCGGTCTATAACGTGAATGTCAAGAGGCATAAGCCTAATGAGATAAATCCGACATACTTCTGGCATTGCCGGCTTGGACACATTAGTCTGAAACGCATGAAGAAGCTCCATGATGATGGGCTCCTAACTTCGTCCGACTTCGGGTCGTTCGAGACATGTGAATCATGCTTGCTCGGCAAGATGACTAAAGTATCCTTTCGCAAAGAGTTGCGAGAGGGCGTTCGAGCTGTTGGAGCTTATACACAGTGATGTGTGTGGTCCAATGAGCACAACTGCCAGAGGTGTCTATCAGTACTTTGTGACTTTTACCGACGACTTGAGTAGATATGGATATATCTATTTGATGAGGCACAAGTCAGAAACTTTTGAAAAGTTCAAAGAGTTTCAGAACGAGGTTGAGAATCAGCTCGACAAGACTATAAAGCTTCTGCGATCTGATCGTGGAGGTGAGTACATGAGCCAGGAGTTTGATGATCATCTGAAAAGTCGAGGTATAGTACCTCAGCTCACACCTCCGGGTACGCCACAGAGAAACGGCGTGTCAGAACGGAGGAATAGGACCTTGTTGGACATGGTCCGGTCTATGATGAGCAAATCGGATTTACCCTTGTCGTTTTGGGGATACGCTCTAGAAACTACAGCTTTCACACTTAATAGGGTACCATCAAAATCCGTAGACAAGACACCACATGAGATGTGGACCGGGAAGAATCCCAGTTTGTCTTTTCTAAAGATTTGGGGTTGTGAAGCATTTGTCAAGCGACTTATGTCAGACAAGCTTACACCTAAATCGGATAAATGCATATTCGTGGGATATCCGAGGGAAACCTTGGGATATAGCTTCTACAACCAGGAAGAGAACAAAGTGTTTGTTGCTCGGAATGGGGTTTTCCTTGAGAAAGAGTTTCTCAGTCGGGAGGCCAGTGGGAGGACGGTCCGACTCAAAGAAATTCGAGGACCACTCGGGGACGGCTCGGCTGGAGATGAGATCATACCGGAGTCAGTCAGGGAACCCGTAGTGGGAGCGGCACCGGAACCACGGAGGTCGAAAAGATTGCGCAGAGTGCATGATGTATTGTTGCTAGAAAGCGACGAGCCGGCCACATATGCGGAAGCGATGGTGAGCCCAGATTCCGAGGCATGGCTGGAGGCCATGAGATCCGAGTTAAAGTCCATGGATGAGAATCAAGTCTGGGACTTGGTTGATCCGCCGCCTGGCGTAACAGCCATTGGTTGCAAATGGGTCTTTAAGAAGAAAACCGACGTGGATGGAAATGTTCAGATCCACAAAGCTCGACTTGTCGCTAAAGGTTATGGACAAGTTCAAGGAATTGACTATGACGAGACTTACTCGCCGGTAGCGATGCTGAAATCGGTGAGGATCATACTAGCTATAGCTGCATATTTCGATTACGAGATATGGCAGATGGATGTCAAAACGGCTTTCCTTCACGGAAATTTAACCGAGGACGTGTATATGATACAACCCGAGGGTTTTGTCGATCCGACTAGCACTAGTAAGGTATGCAAGCTCAAGAGATCCATTTATGGGTTGAAGCAAGCATCTCGGAGTTGGAACATTCGTTTTGATGAGGTCGTCACTGGTCTCGGTTTCATCAAAAGCGAAGAGGACTCTTGTTTATACAAGAAGTTAAGTGGGAGCTTGATAGTGTTTTTGATCTTGTATGTGGATGACATATTTTTGATCGGGAACAATGTTTTGATGCTAAACTTGGTCAAGGAATCACTGAATGGCACGTTTTCGATGAAGGACCTTGGTGAGGCAGTCTATATTTTAGGCATTAAGATCTATAGAGATAGATCGAGGAGGCTGCTCGGCTTAAGCCAGAGCACGTACATAGATAAAGTGTTGAAGCGGTTCAACATGAGTGAGGCGAAGAAAGGGTTTTTGCCACTCTCACATGGTATAAGGCTAAGCGAGACTCAGAGTCCTTCGACATCTGATGAGCGAAGCAGGATGAGTAGGATTCCGTATGCCTCGGCAATTGGATCCATCATGTATGCCATGATACGTACAAAGCCTGATGTTGCTTTTGCAATAAGCCTAACAAGTAGATACCAGGCCAACCCAGGTGAGAGTCACTGGGCAGCGGTGAAGACTATTTTGAAGTACCTGAAATGGACTAAAGAGATGTTCCTAGTTTATGGAGGTGAGGAAGAGCTCGTCATAAGGGGTTACGTCGATGCTAGTTTCCAAACCGACAGAGATGATTGTCGATCACAGTCCGAATTCGTGTACGTCCTGAACGGAGGAGCAGTGCACTGGATGAGTTCCAAGAAGGATACGGTGGCCGATTCTACCACAGAAGCCGAATACATTGCGGCTTGTGAAGCTGCAAAGGAAGGTGTTTGGATCCGGAATTTTCTGGATGATCTTGGTATTTTCGCAGCCTCGGTGAAACCGTTGGACCTTTATTGTGATAATTCTGGTGCCATCGCACAAGCCAAGGAGCCGAGGAATCACCACAAGGTCAGACACATAGACCGGAAATATCACCTGATCGTAAAGAATGGTGATGTAGAGTTATGCAAGATTCACACGGATGCAAATGTTGCAGATCCGTTGACTAAGCCGCTTCCACAACCCAAGCATGAGGGGCACGTTAGAGCTATGGGCATTCGATGTCTATTTGATTGACTCTAGTGCAAGTGGGAGACTGTTGGAGATATGCCCTAGAGGCAATCATGTATGATGATATTTCCTATGTGTTTATGAATAAAGATAGTCCTTGGACATTATCAATGATGTGTATCAGCAAGTACGTGACTTGTTTATGGGACTATGCATTGTATGATGACTGTCCTAAAAGGTCCCTAGTCGAAAGGGCTGTGTGGATGCGCAGCCGACTAGACTAGCATATGACACGGTCGATGGCTTGGTCTCACTAGCCATGGAGCATTGGATGCTAACCGGGTAATATGGACTTGGAAAGTCTGGTCGGATTCGACGTAGTCGGATCGAGTCGAGATAAGGTCCGAGTCAGACAGACCCAACTATGAGACGCAGCGATATGTCATCTGTGAGTCTCTAGTACAACATACGTTCTATGTCCTAAGACCTGAGCTGGCGCATGTACTCGGGATGGTGACAGACTTGCTTTGGGCCGACCAAACGCTACTCCGTGACTGGGTAGTTACAAAGGTAGGTTTCGGGTATGTCCAGTCCCATGCTGCGAGACATGGTCGAGCAAGATGGGATTTGCCCCTCCGATCAGGAGAGATATACTCTGGGCCCCTCGTGTGATCCGACCAGGATAAGCATGGCCATGCGACAAGGATTATGGGATAATCCGGGTAGTTGTCGGGATCACTAGAACGAGAAAGAGGTCGGGCTAGCACAAGGATGTCATTCTCGCCTTGAGCCCGACAACATATATCGTGAGGCAAAGGGAACAGAAGTGTGACACGTTGTACAGGTTCGCCTAACCAGCTTCATAGTCTGCTTAGTGGTCGGCACGCCTTTCTAGAGGCCGCTACCAACCGTGCAGGTCGGAGGTGATCCGAACTGCGACCAAGCTGACTTGAACCTAAAGGGTCGCGCGCTTAAGGGAAGGAACCTACGAGGTTGAATCCGAAGACACTGGTCGGATGTGATCCGAGCTGTATTCGGATTGTGGCCGAGTAGACTTGTGGGCTTTAGGGTCCGTGCGAGGCCCAAGTGTTGAGCCCGCGACGGACGCCTTTATAAGGTGGAGGTACGGCGCACTTATGTGGTTGATCGCTTCGGCGTTGCGACTAGGGTTTGCATGTGTTGCGAATAGACACCTCTACTCGCCGCCGACTGTGTGTTCGGACCTAGCAGTCCGCCGCACGGTGTTCCTCCTGCACGCGCGGATACCGTTAGAGGCGGTGCACTTGCGTCGCTCCGGTGAACTTGTACGTGGGATCGGACGACCGGCTGTTCGAGGGAGATCGGACGAGGAGGAGACGATCCACGCGGACGCGCTGCCCCAACTCTTTCCGCTGCACGGCACGGCGCGTCTAGTGGTAACGAACTGTGATCCATCTCCCGTAGCATGTTCTTGGTTGTTCTACGCGTAGGAAATTTTAATTAGCAGTCGGCGCATCCTACCGTAGATCACAACAAAAACTTGAGACAAACTTTTTAGGACAGAGGGAGTATCTAGAAACGGACGGGGTATATCATACCGTGCATGCGGCTTCATGCCAGAGGGAGGTGGACGTTTGGCTCTCGGGTGCTAGTGCACATGATTTTCTTTAATAGTATAATTGCAGAAAAAGTAAAAAAGAAAATAAAACCTTTTGGCAATAAAGATGATAAGTGTTGTACTTGTCTAAATTTTTTGCCAAAGAATGACTTTCATGGTATTATGGACGAAAAAAGAAACAAAATCAACACTATATACAAGTTACTATTCACACCTTTTCTCCTGAAATTTTTGTTTTTTCTAAGAAGTCGATGCGAGTTTTTGGCTGGCGAAACTTTTTATGCAAATACAAAAAAGGTCAAGTTTGTTTCCAAAAAATCATTTTTTTCACAATGACTAATTTTTCCCCTATCAAGTCATTTGGATTGAATATCAAATACTTGATTTAGAAAACAGTGGATATGTCTTCAACCAGCACTCTCCTAATCATTCGTTCCCTCTCTCTTTCTCTTAGAAAGGCAATAAGGGAGCAGTTGTTCTCCTCGTTTTCTCCATAGCGAGGATGTGTATTCTCCACTCATTCTGTTTGTTGCACCATCGACAGGAGGCGCAGATAACCTGGCCTTGGCTCTATGCTTCGGCTTAATAGTTAGGGTTATATTTTTTTTTTCTGTGGCATCGTTTCATTGGCGGCTATACTGACGTCTGAAATAGGTTTTCCTGAGTACGTATGAGCTCCAGCTCAGCAATGCTCTCCACACCGAAGTCAATGAATCTATTGGATTCATCCTCAGTCACTCCCCTGGCGCGACACATATGGATTTCTAAATAGTGTGGCATTTATAGTCTCCAACCGAGATCTCTGTGTCCAAGAACATGGGTACTGGATGGAGGTTGCCAGATCAGGCAGTCTGTCATGACGATGTTGACCACATGCTACTATGACTTTGGGGTTCGAGAGCATGGCAATGGTCCCTGGTTGGGGTTTGAGAACATCGACATTGGCTCCGTCGAGCCTCTTCTTCGATTCACAAAGCCCTTTAGTGCAATGATGCTTCATCATGTGCGATGATAACAGGCGATGGTGATTATAGTTGGAAGATTTCATACGGGTTTCATTGTTATTTTAATTTTTTAGAATATTTCTCTAAATGTTTATGGAACACAGACATAGTAGGGCCCTCACTGCGGCTGATGTAGCGTGCTTCTCTCCTCGACATTTCTCGTGGTTTAC
Source organism: Triticum aestivum (assembly GCF_018294505.1). NCBI lineage: Eukaryota > Viridiplantae > Streptophyta > Magnoliopsida > Poales > Poaceae > Triticum > Triticum aestivum. Next base: position 704,004,537 of record NC_057813.1, read on the forward strand.
ACACGCATCTGTTGCATGATGATATTTTTTAATGGATGCATGGTTATTCCTCGAAAGGGAGAACAGGTGGAGATGCGCCGTGGTCCTAAATAATGTTCTAGTTTAGTTTGATTTTTTTTTGACAAATCCCTAGTTTTTCTTTTATTTTTTGAGAAACAATACTGCTCTAGTTTAGTTTCATTTTTTTCTTTTTGAGGGGTATAGTTTAGTTCGATGGTTTTCAGTTTATAAACACTGTAGCATTTACAACACTTTTTTGGCACAAGAACGGCCCGTTACAGGTTATACAGTCTTGCCGAGTAAAGCCCATTTCAGCAGCACAGAGAAAGAAGCCACTCTCTCGACCAGACCTGGCCAAACAGGCCGGCCCGGCACGGCACGACACGGCCTGTGCTAATCGTGCCTGGCCTGGCACGGCCCGTCGTGGCACGTTTAATAGCCGGGCCGTGCCATGCCGGCCCACGGGCGCTGCACCTTGGCCCAGGTATGGCCTGATTAGTACACGGGCCGGCCCGATGGCCCGTTTAGCACCCTGGGCTGCATATTTTCGGCCGTTGGGCTGGTTTTAGGCCTATTGGGCTATATTTTAGGTATACATATGTAAAAACATTCAGAAAATTATGTAAAAAAAATTAAACGTGCAGGGGAAGGCAGGCTTGGGATGTTTGGTTTCCATGGTGAAATTGCATCTCATCTCAGCTACACCATTGCACGGAACAAAGGCGCAACTCCTAGACAGTGGCAGATGGAGAAGACAATCGCACTAGATTCTGGGTACAAGTATTATATCAAAACTGCAACTCAGAGGTATCTGCTGTTGGTAAGGACACAACACTCATCTGTAGCTAACAACCCACTCTACGAATATCTCTCAATGGACATCAAGACGTTGCAGCTCCAAAGGGTTTGTGCGAAACAATGCCAGCCTCCGTTGCTCGGGACACACATATATACCAACTTCCCACCATCGTTATTGTCTTCACCGGCAATATGAAGTGGTAAACTTTCTATTGCATACTTATTGTCACACAACTTGTGTAATGCTTGATCGTTCGTTATTGCAATTGATAATTCTTGGTTACATGGTTGAGTAGTGTTTATCCTCCTGTGCTTGTGAGAAAGCTAAGCCAGATTCAGAATATAACTGTTTTTCGTTGTCTTGTTTGTTCCAATTGCCATTTAAGAGAATGAGGTTGGTAAGAAACAATATCTTGCACACTACAGGAGGTAATATTTCTGAGTAATTTTGATGGTTCAGGTAATGTAGAAGGAACACAAGTGTAGATCCAATTTAGCTCGAATTGTTTCACCTTGAGAAAAATCATTCAAGGTGCGCATAAGCTATTTTGTACACTTCTCTTGTGATAGCTATGGGAGGCAGAAACATTTTCTTTTAGTCATCTACTCATCTTCATATGTATAGTTTATCTCATGATGTTATTTTGACATAAATTTGCATAACTGGTACTATTACAAACAAGATGAGTCGCTATAAATATCTAAATAATAAGAACAGCTTGTGCGCGCAAGCTGTTTTATGTGAAATCAACCTCATAAGATCAAGATTGCTTATCTTATCATTGCATGAAAACGCATCTGAACAAATGCATCTGCCTCCCGGGTCGCTCCTCCAGGCAACTCCGGAGGCCTTCCCAGCCGCCACTCGAGAGGCCACCCGATCCTCCTCCCTTCCTCCCGCCGCCGCTGGAGGACGCCGCCGGCTTGCGCCTGGAGGCCGACGGCGGTGGCGGGGGATCTTCCTCCCTCCCACGTCTCAGGGGTGGCGGGGCCCCAACATGCGTGGAGGTGCGGCCGATCTAGAAGCGGCGGCGATGACTTCGATGGCGGCGGCGGTCGGCCCTGCCTCGGGCCACGGGCGGCTACTGCGGCGGCTGGCCTGGATCGGGCGGCGGCGCAATGCGGTCTTCGGCGGCATATCATCTGGTTTTAGATTGGCGACGGCGTCGAGGGCCTGGTGGACTACTTGGCGGCACATGGCAGATCTGTTCTGGCCGGTGTAGCTAGTGGTGGTGGTCATCTTCTTCGTCGGAGGTGGCCAGCCAGAGGCTTGGTGATTCGATCTCGAGATCAATCATCAGTCCCGGCTGCGAGTTGGGGAGACATGGTTGCCGGTGAAAACCGAGCCGACGGCGGCGATGGCGGCGTCCTACGCCGTTACCTTGATGGCATCGTTGTGTAACTACTGTCGACACATTCGTGCTGCTCCGGGGAAACCCTAGGACCTGGTGTTCCAGATCGGACGATGGCGGCACTGCGGTGTCGTTTCTCTCTTGGGAGCATCGTTTGTGGAGCAGAGCTGGAAATCAGAGGCAGGAGGTGGAGCGGCTTCGTCTTGCGCGGAGCTTCGGTGGAGATGTCAAGTCATGCCTGGCCGACAGCTGCTACGCTTTGTCATGCCTGGTCGGCAGGTGCTACGCACGACAGATCTTCCAAAGACTTCAAGCTGTGTCGGCTGGTGGTACTTGGCAGCATGGTGCTGAGGTGTATCAGTGGCGACCGCGACGTGCTCAGCTGTTTGCGCGCGGGGAGGAGGTGTCGTTGGGCGTCATGGTGGCGTCGACGATAGCTGGACCGAGCAAGGTTGGTGCATCAGTACAGTTCTGAAGATGGAGCGGTGGCAGTTGGCGGCGGCGGCCTATGAGAGCAAGCCGGACCGGTGAGATCCATGCCCGGCAGGCGTCCTGGATGGGACCTCAGGTCTTAGATGTTAGGTTTGGCTGCGATGTCTGTTTGGTATTAAGCCCAGGCTATCTGCGCCCCTTCATCAACTGGATAGATGTAGCGACAGTTTGTTGCTTAGACGGCGGCTTTAGTCTTACTATTGTATTACTTTGTAAGGTCTCGTGAGGATAATTAATAAAGTGTCCGTATGCATCGCCCAGATGCAGAGGCCGGGGGTCATCCTCCTTTTCTAAAAAAAAATCTTATCATTGCAAAGGCAACCAAAATTCTTGTCTATTACTGTCAATCTCGACCCTCAGATCCTCATAACATGGCTGTACTCCTAATCTTAAAAAAAAAAATTGGTTGAAATGATTGACTGAAACTTAAGGAGTTTTCAGGGGGCTGTACATTAGCAAATCCGTAAGATTAATTAGAGGCGGACAAAGTTTTGTATTTATTTCCCTTTTGTGACTCATTTTTGTACTGGGGTGTTAGGCCTTAGGCGGCACCTATTCTGTTTATTATAGATTTTTTATACTGCTTGTTGTGTATATGAACTCCTACAACACAAATGTACAAAATTCTGCATGGCTGAATTTTTCATGACTCATTTCCTTTATGTTCATGCCAGTATGGCTGTGTTCCAACTCGTAGCAAATTACAACGCTAACCACACTGAAGTTGAGTGTTTGCAGTCACATGTTTCAAATTCGGTTGAGATGAATATTACCAATGTGACAACACTACTCTACCTCTTCCCTGTGATACACTGATACTACCTAAGTGCCTACAGCTTGTTACTTAAAGCTCGTGAACTCTTCATTCTGCACAAATCGGCAGAAAATTCTCTGTGATGTCCGACCTTTCTTTCTGTTGTTTGTCCAGATTCGATGGAGTCGTCGTCAGATCAGTTTTCCGAGTTCAAAGTTGTTGTGGCTTTGATAGCATGGAGTTTCTCGCTGTTGTGTTCACCTTGCTGACAAGATGGCGTGTGACAATCTACAGAAGTTCTCTTGGCAGTGGTCATGTTTATGTTGTTCTTGTTTTCATGCTACTTCTAGCTTCGGGTTCTGTAAAACGGATGTGGCTGCTTTCTGCCTACTATGTGACAGTGAGTTTCATTCAATCAACCACTGTGGGTAAAGTTAGCTGCTGTATATTTACAAGCTGCATCTTTCCCTTAACTATTTGAGTTTGTTATTATAACAAATGAAACCTGAGAAATGACAAAACTATTGTACCAACATAACTGAAACATGACCACACCATAGCACAGGGCGCATGGCTGACAGTGATTTGTTTCTTGGAAGATGCAGACACAAATGGTATGAAGCCATTGCCAGTTCCAGGGCAATGGTATATATTAGTCGTGTCTAGGTTTTTCCTTTCCTCTTTTCGTTCATTTGTTCGTGACACAATGCTCAAGTAATTATCTTAATGCAAGCTGACACTTTTTCGGCCAAACAATGCATATTTTCTTTTCTGCTGAGCAAAAAACAAATATATACGCAGAGAAATCAAGTGATTATCTTAATGATTTTGTGTTCTTCTGATACTGGTTTTTCTGCGTCTGCCACCTTGGCCTGGTCTGCTGGTCGGACCATCTTCCTTGCTGGGGAATTCTCCCTGCTCCCATCCATCAGTAATGCACGCAAACGATAAAAATGTGCAAACCAAAGGTGATCCACTGTCATTGTGGCTGCAACCTGTACATCAGGAAGAAAGATGTTCTTTACATCATATCAGTAATTGTCTTATGTATGGTAAATGACTGAACAGAAATTTTCTTAGATATTGTTGTAGAAACCATTTGGATTTGGGGGCCGTTTAAAATGGGGAAAGGACAGTTGTTTGGAACGTCCTCTGGTCTGGTAGTGCACCTTTTTTGCATTTTCGTTCCCCTACTCTCTTTTGTGAATGTGTTGATCTCTTTCAGGAAAAACTTTTGTGTAGGAACGTAGTGCGTGTGCTTTAGAGTTCTCTTATAAGTTATAACTGGAATTGGAAATGTGCACCTAACACCTGGATGTGAGTCTGGAGTTCTTTTTACTACTAAGGGGAGTCGGTCAATATGAAGAAGAGTTTCCTGGGTGCTGAAGCTGCGTATGAAAATTAAGATTTTCATGTGGCAACTACTGCTTGACAAGTTGCCTTTGAGATTCCAATTGCGAAAAAGAAGAGGGCCTAATAATGGGTTGTGTGAGGGTCCTGAAGACGTAGATCATATGTTTTTTCAATGTATTGCTGCCTGATTTGTGTGGAGTTTCTGGGCTGAGATGTTACACTGGAACTGGGTGCCACTAAGTAGAGGTGACCTTTGGTGCTGGGAGAGTTTTAAGCAGTTCAAGTTCCGGATTGTTCTTGCTGCTCAATTCTGGGCTTTGAAAGAATTAGAGGCTAGAAGCGTATGCTGTTCGGCAGGGATGCATGTATGTTATATAGTCACGACAGATTACAAGATGGCGCAGGTTGTTGCTAAACTTGACCTCTACTCCAAGCTATACCAGGACAAGATCTATCTAACTAACAACCGCACCAGATACATCATATACGGTACAACTCATGCGTGACATGTCATCACGTATTTCTACCTAGACATGCTCTACAAGCCTATCATCTAACATCCTCCCTCAATCTCAACATGTTAAGGTTCAGATTGTTCTTGAAGGCTTGGAACTGCCGAACTTGTAGAGGCTTAGTAAAGCCATCAGCAACTTGATCTCCTGTTGGGATGAACTGTATTTCAAGTAGTTTCTGTGCTACTCTTTCACGAACAAAATGATAGTCAATTTCTATATGCTTTGTTCTTGCATGAAATACAGGATTTGTAGACAGATAAGTTGCCCCCAGATTGTCACACCAAAGTTGTGACACATGTGATCTTCCAACACCCAATTCATCAAGTAGGGTTTCTAACCACATTACCTCAGCAGTTGCATTGGCCAGTGACTTGTATTCTGCTTTAATACTAGAACGTGACACTGTTGCTTGTTTCTTTGCATTCCCAAGATATGAGATTAGATCCAAGGAAAACAGCAAAACCTCCAGTAGACCTCCTATCATCTGGGCAACCAGCCCAGTCTGCATCAGAGAATGCACTTATTGCAGTTGATGGAGATCTACACAATTTTAGCCCTATTCCAGAACTTCCTTGAATATATCTTAATATCCTCTTTACTGTTGTCCAATGTACAGAAGTAGGAGCATGTAAGAACTGACAAACTTTGTTTACAGCAAAAGATATATCAGGTCTGGTCAGAGTTAAGTACTGAAGTGCACCAACTATGCTCTTATACTTAGTCCCTTCATCTGAACTTAGTATTTTTCCTTCATGCAATGGCAGCTTATCAGTAGTTGACATAGGTGTAGTGGAAGGCTTACAATCCTTCATGCCTACACGCTTGATTATATCCTTGGCATATTTTTCTTGAGTTAACATAATACCATCATGCATCTTTTTAACTTCAATGCCTAGAAAATAATGCAAGTCTCCCAGGTCCTTGAGTGCAAACTCACTTCTCAAATTTCTTAACAAGGCCAAGGTAGCATCTTGAGATGAACTGGCAACAATTATATCATCAACATAAATTAACATATAAATGATCACCTTCCCTTTCTTGATGAAGAACAGTGAAGTATCTCCTCTAGAGGCTCGAAAACCAAGATGTTGCAGCTTCATACTCAGTTTTGAATACCAGGCTCTAGGTGCCTACTTTAAACCATACAAGGCCTTGTCCAACTTACATATATGGTGCGGTTTTGAGCCATCCTCAAACCCAGGTGGCTGCCACATATAAACCTCTTCCTCGAGAACGCCATGTAAAAACGCATTCTGAACATCCAATTGATGAAGACTCCAACCCCTGGAAACAGCAATAGACAGAACAAGTCTGATAGTAGCAGCCTTAACAACTGGACTAAAAGTATCCTCATAATCAATACCATAGCGTTGCTTGAAACCTTTAGCCACTAGTCTAGCCTTGTACTTGTCTATTGTGCCATCAGATTTTCTTTTGACCTTGTACACCCACTTACAATCTATCACATTCCTCCCTTGCTTTGAAGGAACTAAATGCCAAGTTTTGTTTCTCATAAGTGCATCATATTCTATATTCATAGCATTTTTTCAATCATGATTACTCAATGCCTCTGTTAGACTTTGTGATTCACCAGTAGAGGCAAAATTTGCAAACTTGAAATTCTTGTCATACCTTACTGTTCCATCTTTAAACTTTGTTGGTTTCAAAATACCTCTCTGTGCACGTGTAGTCATACGTGCCGGTGTGTAGTCGTGTACTGGATCAACAGCCGCAGAAGATCCTGGCCCGCCCTCATCCAGCGAAGCATCAGCAGGCGAATCCTCCTCGACTGCTACGCTCGGCTCCCGCACGGACACAGGTGATGTGCCTAGGTCCGGGGAGCGCGCAGACGGACCGGGTGACACAGCGCCCGCTGCACGTGGCGACGAGGGCGCGCTCGGGGAGCGTGCAGGTGGACCAGTCGAAGCACCGTCCGCTGCATGTGACGACGCGGGCGCGCCTGTTCCTCTTGCACCAGCGCCCGACGTGTGGCGCGCACCAAAGGAGGGCGAGGAGACATCGGGTCCTCCTGACCAATCATCAGGCGGCCCACCCGACCGATCTCCAGGAAAGGCAGGCGGCGTCAGGGGATCAGTTGCCGCGTCAGCCTGCGTGCTGGCGCCGTATCTCGCGGGATTAGCGCCCGCAGGCGTATCTGCCTCGTGTCCCACGCCGCCAAGAGTTCTCTGTTGCTGCATAAAATCACAGTTTGGAGCGCCATTTTTTTCACCGATGTCTCCATCATGGTTAGGGTTATTAAACGAATGATCATCAGCAGTGTTTTCACCCCCTTGATCAGTAGGGTTTAATAGGTCTGGGGAAAGTAGAAGAATCTCAGCACGTAAACGTGCACCGGCATTAGGATGAAGTGTAGCAAAAGGAAAAACAATTTCATCAAATACAACATCCCTAGAGATATAGACGCGTCCGGTGGAGATATCAAGGCATTTAAAACCTTTGTGGAGATTGTTGTACCCAAGGAAAGCACATTGTTTCGATCGGAATTGGAGTTTATGATTATTGTATGGTCGAAGATTGGGCCAGCAAGCACACCCAAATATGCGAAGGATAGAATAGTTGGGTTTTTCATGAAAGAGTCGTTCAAAAGGTGTTTTGAAGTTGATAACTTTGCTAGGAGTCCTATTTATCAAATAGGTTGCAGCAATGAAGGCTTCATCCCAAAACTTCAAAGGCATAGAAGCTTGGGCAAGAAGTGACAAGCCTACCTCAACTATGTGTCGACGCTTCCTCTCAGCCGACCCATTCTGTTGATGGGCGTGAGGACAAGAGACATGGTGAGATATGCCTATGCGGGTGAAAAGGGAGTTTAGTGTCACATACAACCTCTTTATTGAAATCACTGGCACACGGGATATTATTTTGACTAATGACTTTGCTAACAATAACTGAAGATGGATGTCCTAAGCGTCGATGCCACCTATCTGAAGATATCTTGGTGGCACTTATCACTTGCTTGTTGACACTGGTGCCCGTGTGCCTTACGGGGTAGAGACCTCGTCTGCCCTTGCCTTGAAGGAGTACCTTCCTCGTTCCCCGTTCCTTTACAAAAAAAGAATAGGGATGAATTTCAACGAAAGTATTATTATCAAAGGCAAGACGACTAGCAGAGATGAGACTTTTGTTGGCTTCGGGTACATGAAGTATATTGTTTAGATAGAGATCACGATCTAGGGTGTGAATAGCCGAATGACCAACGTGTTCAATAACCATACCTGAACCACTCGCGGTGTGGATCTGCTCGTTGCCGTTGTAGCGGTCGCGCACGGTCAGCTTGTCCAGGTCGCCGGTGATATGGTCGGTGGCACCACTGTCAAGATACCACTTGGTGTCCACCCCATATTGTGGAGCTGCAAGATTGGCCGATTTCTCCTCCACGCCTTGGTAGGATTCATCGTAGCATTTCCAGCATTTCCATGCCGAATGGCCTATCTTACCGCAGATTTGGCACTGAACCCTGGGGGCGGAGGTATGGTTGTTGTAGTTGCCTCCACCGCTGTCGTTGTTGCCGCCGTGCCCGCCGCCATGTCCACCGTTGCGGCCTCCTGGCTTGGTGTAGCCACAGCCGCCGCGGTCACCACCATTGCCGGCCTGTCTACGGCCGCGGTCACCACCACCGCCTGGTATGCGGCCTCGAGTGGCAGCGTTGGCAGATGACTATGATCCGCCGCCACGGAGATTCAGCCTCATCTCGAAGCTGAGCAGCTGAGAAAACAGCTCAGACGCGCTGACTGGTTCTACCCTGGAGCACATGGCAGAAACCACAGGGTCGAACTCTTCGTCAAGTTCGGCTAGGATGTGGGAGACGATTATCTTCTTCGTCCACCTTCTTCCCTGTAGCGATCAGTTCGTCGCAGAGGGTTCTGATCTTCCCGACGTAGTCGGTGATGGATAGGTTGCCCTTCTGGAAGTTGGCGAGAGCGATGCGGACGTTGGTGGTCTGGGAGCGGGTGCGGGATGCAAGCATCCCCTCGACCGTGTTCCACAACTCCGCCGAGGTATGGCAGGACGCAACCTGGATGGCTATCTCACGAGGGAGAGTCGTCAGAAGATACGAGAAAACTTGTTGGTCTTGCGCATACCAGGTCTGGAAGTTAGGGTTCGGCGCCTTCACCGTGGTCTTGCCATCGGAGGAGGTCACGTCGATCTGCATGGGCGGCGGTGCTTGTTCAACGTCGAGGTACTTCACCATCTGAGCTCCTCGGATGGCGGAGAGCACGGTCGCCCGCCACAAAGCCTGATTGCCCTTGGTGAGCTTCTCGGTGGAGGCGTGCATGAACGGCAAGGAGGGGAATGAACTTGAAGACGTCGCCATGGATGAGCTCGAGGATTGCTCTGATTACCATGAAAGAATTAGAGGCTAGAAGCGTATGCTGTTAGGCAGGAACGCATGCATGTTATATAGTCACAACAGATTACAAGATGGCGCAGGTTGTTGCTAAACTTGACCTCTACTCCAAGCTATACCAGGATAAGATCTATCTAACTAACAACCGCACCAGATACATCATATACGGTACAACTCATGCCTGACATGTCGTCACGTATTTCTACCTATACATGCTCTACAAGCCTATCATCTAACAGGCTTTATGTAAGACGCGTAACAATATGGCTTTTGAATGAAAATTTGCAAACCATCTCTCTGATTACTTATTCGCAACTCCCATCTATTTTGCGGCGATTTCTAGCCTTTTTGGAGTCATAGTCAGATCAACATCCATGTCCTGAAACCTCAATGTGAGTGTGTTTTGAGTAGCATGGGTTTCTCGTTAAAGGTGGTCACACCTTGCCTACAAGATGAGAATCGGCGGTGCTGCACTGTATACTACTGGTCATCCTGCCATTCATGTTCACATGGCTTAGTGGTGGTTATTTTTCTTGTGCTTGTGGGAAAGCTAATGGAACATAACTGTTATCTGTTGTCTTGTTTGTTGAAACTGCTGTTCAAGAAAATCAGATGACGAAAAAAAATCAGTGATATACCTTATGTATCGACTATTATTTTAGGCCTCGTGAAATCACAAAATACTAGAACCTGCCAATTATTTTTGACGAATAGTTTTATTGTGAAGGTGAAGTACGACTCATCTTGTCCACGTACATAAATCTATCTACTGTCAGTTGTTTCGAAATGAATCTGACTGGCATGGTTGCGAATAAGAGCTCGTTGCTGCTCCGAATAGAAAGAGCAGCTTCTGCTTGCAAGCTGTGTGATTTAAATCAGCCTCATAGGATCAGTTATAGTCAGGGCACCCTGTTTTCTTTTAATTTCATTTTCTATTTTAGACAGCTCAACATTTCACACCTAGTATATGTATAATCTATGGTCCGCTGGCAGTGGTCATGCTAATTGTATGGAGGAAGAATGTTGTCTTTTCATTGATTGTCTGTCAAAACCCCCCTATTTTCCCACTTTGGCGACCTAAGTTAGGAGTTCATTAGTTCTTTGATATTCCTAGTCAGCCTATGATATACTATATCCAGCACAATAGAAGATCTATAGCTTGTTCCTTTTTGCTCTTGAAGTAATCAATATGTATGGACGGGGTCGAATTTAGATCAGTATTCCTCTTCTCTATTGTTTGATTCTTTTTTTGGTCTTGTTTGTTCAGGTTGAGTCAAAGTAATCCTGATTTCTATGGCGTGGACTTATCACAAAGTGATCCTGATGTCTATATTCTTCCTTTCATGCTGCCTCTAGCATCATTTTGTGTACGGAAAGATGTGGTAGCACCCGGGAGTCCCGACCCTCAGTTATCCTGTGCGTCGAGCATCGCCAAGATTTGTGCTCTGTTCTGACAAACCACAGTGCATTTGCAGTTGAAGCATGCATGTCCAGGCCATTTCATGATTTTAATAGAGGTGCTCAGCTCCGACAGCGGTGCCGGCTGGTTTCTGTTGACAAGACAAGTCACATCTCTTTTCATCTCTCCCCCACGCCATGTCTCGCATGCAGATTCTGCATGCACCTTTGAGCATGCACTAGCGAAACTCTCTCACGGTGTAACAAAGTATCTCGCACTTGCAGACAAAAGTATTTTTTTACCAAGAAATAACCTCTCCCTCTCACACAGGTTCTCTTTCCCACTTGAGTAAAAAACGTTCTTTCTTTCACTTCTCTGAAAAAGACGAGTTCTCTCTCACAGTCACATCATATCTCTCTCTTTAGATTTTGAAAGAAACATTTTTCTTTCTGTAAATATCCCATGCAGCTTCTCTCTTGGATTTCGATCTGTCTTTCTCTCAGCGCCAGCAGCTGCAGTGGCCGGGTGAGGCTCGTTGTACGAGAAATCCCTGCTCCCATAATTACTATTCACACAGACCTGCTAATGCAACTGGCGGTCAAGACAGGACACAGATCTCAAAGTTTAGTATTCTTGGTGAACGCTCAGATAAGCGGGAGTCTAGACCCCCGGGTCCTGAAAATACATTCTCGTTTGTGTAACATCGATGTGTCTGTTCCCTGCCTAAACAATGTGATGATGAAATTAACGGTTCCAATTAACCAAAGATTAAGGGTCCCAATCAACCAAGAACTGTAGTTAAACTAGCTGGTGTATTTTTTTAATGTGGATTGATAGGTGTTCAAGCCATCATTCTTCTCACTAGAGTTATTATTAATAAAATCTGACAAATGACAGAACCTAGTAACAGAATGACAAGTGACCAACCCAGCAGCTTTTTCTATCAGTATCTTCTTCCAATCACAGAACAAAATCAGCACAACAAACATGAAAATTAGTGGCACGGGAAGAAAGAAAAGTCAAGCATAGCGTAGAAGATGAGAAAAGGTAGGGAAACAACCAGACCGACCCAATGAAACGATTTCTGTCAACCTCGCCGTCACCACCAGACACTAACACGAATGCCAGCCGAATCCATGGCACTGTTCTCCTCTCAGTTTCAGTACAGGTTACAAGGAGAAGAGAGATCACAATGACTTGAATCAAAGTTTGGTTACAAGCTGGGTTAACCAAATCATCGACCCCATCACTAAGAACTGGAAGCAGGAGCTTATTAATCAGATTTTGTGTGACGCTCATGAAATTCTGAAGATAAAAATTCCGGCTAGAGAGATGGAGGACTGCGTAGCATGGCACTATGAAAACTCTGGGCACTTCACTGTGAAGAGTGCATACAAGCTAGCTATGTCACTCAAAGCAACAGGCCCCCAAACATCAAGCTCCTCGGCAAACAGAGATGACAGAAGCATTTGGGGTCTCATTTGGAAAGCTAAAATACCAGAAAAAATAAAAATCTTCATATGGAGGATTTCTACCAATACTTTGGCAACCAAGGTAAACAAGTGCAAGTGGACAATTGTTACTGACAACAAATGCGGTATCTGTGGCAGTGCGGATGAAAATGAATACCATGCAGTCGTGGAATGTCACTAGTGCAGAACCGGGCAATAGCATCGGTTCGTAAGGCCCTTTAGTGCCGGTTCCATAACCGGCACTAAAGTGTGGGCACTAAAGCCCCCCCCCCCTTTAGTACCGGTTCAGCACGAACCGGTGCTAAAGGGAAACCACGTGGCACGAGCCAGCTCCAGGGGCCTGGAGCCCTTTAGTACCGGTTGGCAAGACCAACCAATACTATAAGATTTGTTTTTCTTTTAGTTTTATGATTTCTTTTTCATTTAATTTTGTGTTTCCATTTTAACTCTTTTTCGTTTGCTGGTATTTTACGATACTACACATTGTACACGTTATGCATATATATATATATATATATATATATATATATATATATATATATATAATAGAATTTCTAGTAGAACCAATCATGCATATATATATCATCAATGTCTCACAAACCATCATATTAATTAATTCACACATACACACATACAATTTCTCCTACATATGCACGTTGCCTTCGGAGCCAATGGCATTAGCCTAATTGGTGCCTTCGGAGCACGATGACAATTGGAAGTGGTTTTCATGGGGCGGTAGCGGGTAATAGTATTCTTCCTTCAGATTTATGACCTGGTCGAGCAAAAATTCCGCTATTTCCTCTTGAAGTGCTTCTACGCGCTCCGTTTCTAGGAGCTTCGCCCGCACCTCTCTGAACTGTTAAGAAGGAGATCAATATGCATGTGTATTAGTTGTGTGACTAGATATCGATAATGGTGTAAAAATTGTGAATAGTGTTTTGACAAGCGTACCCATTCCTGTCTTTGAGATCTGCTCCTTTCGGACGCCATCATGCGAATGTTCTCGCAAACGCAGAATGCACACAGATCAGTCCCCTGCGCCTGCTTCAGGGCCTTTACGAGAATGGAATTTGATCAGATAATAATTAATCAAGCATGATAATTAAAGAGATGGCAGCTAGCTAGCTAGCTAGTACTACTTAATTACTTACCTTGGGTCTTCCCCATTTAAGCTTTTCTTTCCATTCGCCTTCCGTGACGCTGATGAACCTTGCCCAAGCCCTGCCCGCCGACAAAGAAAATGAATAAAGGGGTTATTAAATAGTTCATATCATGAAATGACGAACTAAATAGGCCGAGATATATAGTTAATAATGATTGAAATTACCTGTTGACTATCCCAAACAAGATGTTATAGTCAGTTTTTTCTTTGAGTAGTGAGTCCAGTATTTCAACTGTTCCGGCGTCAACTTTAATGATACACAAGACCCAGTGAAATCTGCATGCACACACGTTTGCATGTCTTAATTAAGCGGGCATATGTAAGCAAAAACATGTAGCTAGCTAGTAGGCAAAAACAGAGAATTTGTAGTACAAGACAGTGTGACTCACTGGAAGTTGTAAGGAAGTAGTATATCTTCATTGTATTTGAGGCGCTTCAAGAACTCTAGCATGCTGTCCTCTACGGCCTTTTGATGACGTGGATCTATTTTCCATGTGTATTCATTAACGGTGTTTGGGTCAATGAACCCAATGCCATAGCGTCCACCTTTTCTCATTTCATACATCTTCATCCTGCATATAATACCACAGAAAAGAATATAGTGAGGATAATTACAGGTAATGATTGATCAAAAGGATCACTACAGCTAGCTTGAGACTTAAATTACAGAAAGAAATCACTTACAGACAATAGCAACTGACGATAGATTTGTCGAGTGCGTCTTGATTGTATAACTGAAACAGTTCAGAATACTCAACGGACACAGCTTTCTCATGGTAGTAATGCCCCTCCTTGACATTCACCATGAGGGACAATCGATCGGAAATCTTGGTAATGTTCATGTACCATTGATGCAATTCATACATTCTCGTTGGGAGGTTCTTGACCTTGTCTGGCTCGACCAAAGGTTGGCCCCGGACATATTTCCGTTTTATTTCATCCTCTCTAAGCACAGGCATGGGCTCGATCTCGAGGAGTTGTCCAACAGTGATTTTGAGAACTTCAGCCTGCATTATATGGTCCTCCGTTATTACCACATTGCCCACCTCAGGAACGTAAACTGTTTGCCCACAATAATATTGGGCGCGCGTACTGTCACGTGTTGTTGGCACAACAAGCGAGGGGATCGATTGCGCCGCCTGTTCTCCCAGCTGGGGAATGGTTTTCCCGCATTTTTTGACAGCTGCTTCTTGTTTGCTCGATCCCGAGCTCGCCTCCTTACGTAGACGTGCTCGATTTAACTTCCTGATGTGGCGCTCATAGTCTGTGTCAACAGGCTTGGGAGCTGGTGGTTGAGCCATACGAATGAAGTGGTCAATCGTTTCCTCAGGCACTTTCTCCCTTGGCGGCGTTGGCGGTTTCGGTGCAAAATGGGCTTCCACCTCGGACTTCGATATGGCTGCGATTTCCTCCTCGGACCTGTCATAAGCCCTCTGCGGAAGAGGCGTGAGGCTTGGACCATATTTATATCGCTTGCCTCCGCCTGTACTTCCTGTACTACCTCGACTCGTACCGCTACGCACCATAGCTGCGGGGTGTCTCTTCTGCGATTGCTGAGGCGGCGGAGACGGCTGACGGGGCTGAGTTGGACGAGGAGGAGTGGCCGCCTGAAGCTGTGCCGGACTTGGAGGAGGAGTGGCCTGAGGTTGTGCCGGACTTGGAGGAGGAGTGGACGTCTGACGCTGTGGCGGACTTGGAGGAGGAGGAGTGGCCTGACACTTTGCCGGACTTGGAGGAGGAGTGGCCTGACACTTTGCCGGACTTGGTGGACTTGCAGGAGCGGGAGACTGCTGACTCGGTGGCGGACTTCGACGAGGAGTCGGCTGACGCGGTGTCGGTGGCCTTCGAAAGATGATGCAATCCTTTTTCCATAGGATGATACGATGGTTGGCGTCTCCGAGAAAGCGCTCGTCGTCACCTCCAGGAATGTCAAGCTCTAGCTCCGAATATGGGTCCACCACCTCATCAACCAAGACACGAGCATAGCCCGCTGGAATCGGGTTGCAATGGAAGGTTGCCTCGGGGGGATTTGTAAAAGCAACGGCGTCCGCCACCTTCATGGATATGTTCTTCATTTTGACGTGTAGCTCGCAGCTAGTGTTCTCCGTGATGTCATCCACGGGGTATCTACCCAGCATTGCGTCGTCCGGGGCGGAACCCACGCTGCTTCTCGGCATGGATGGGGCGGTGCTATCCAATGCTGGATCATTCGCTAGCTGCTGCAGCTGCTGAGACCCCCTTTGCTGGGTAAGTGAGTCGATCTGCTCCTGCTGCCGCTGGAATTTGACTACCAATTCCGCTTGACTTGCTTCTAGGCCTTGAAGGCGTTCATAGTCCCGCTTCCTCTGCTCCTCCTCCATCTTCCTCTTCTTCTCCTCCGCAATCTTCTTTCTCGCACGGGTTCTGTAGTCGGTGTTCCAGTCTGAAAACCCCTCATACCACGGAATAGCGCCCTTGCCTCGTGTTCTTCCCGGGTGTTCAGGATTTCCCAGGGCACGCGTAAGCTCGTCGTTCTCTCTGTTGGGCTGGAACACCCCCGATCGTGCCTCTTCTATTGCAACAAGTATCGCATCGTCGGCTCCCTTCAGACTTGCCCTCGTCGAAACATTGCCTGTCTTCGGGTCCAACTCCCCCCCATGCGCATAGAACCAAGTCCTGACCCTGGGGGGCCAGCTCTTAGTAACCGGAGTGGCACCTGCATCCTCCATCTCTTTCTCAGACTTATCCCACTTAGGCATTGCCACCGCATAGCCACCTGGCCCCAGCTTATGGAACTTATCCTTTTTTTCGGCATTCTTCTTGTTTATTCTCGACCGTTCCTTAGCTAATTCCGAATCCTTGAATTTCACGAAATCGTCCCAATGAGCACGTTGGTTCTCTAGTGTTCCCTCGAATACTGGAGTCTTCCTTCCTCCCTTGACGTACTTGTCCCATTCACGATTCTTGTGGTTCTTGAATGCAACCGCCATCTTCCTAAGAGCAGCGTCCTTGACTTTCTGCACATCTGCTTCTGTGAAATGATCTGGTAGGGTGAAATGTTCCATGAGAGTATCCCAAAGCAGATCTTTTTGATTCTTGTCGACAAAAGTAACATCTGGACGTGGAGCAGCGTCCTCTTTGCCTTTTTGTCTTTTGTCTTTTGCTGGCTCTCTCCATTCTTGAAGGGAGATCGGGAGTTGGTCCTTCACAAGAACTCCGCACTGACGAACGAACTTGTCCGCAATCTTCTTAGGCGCTAATGGTTCGCCATTAGGTCTGACTGCCTCGATATTGTACTTTACGCCCTCCTTCAACTTTTTGTTCGGGCCTCGTTTCGTCCTTTTGCCTGAAGATTTGCTCGATCCGGATGGCTGAAAGAACAAAGATCGATTCGTTAATATATCTTCAAGTCATTTAAAACATGTGATGATCACCAGATACCTGCTTATATAAATATATATACCTCGCCGGTCTTTGTTGTTTCAGGATCAACATGTTCTTCGTCATCGTCATAATCGTAGTTCATGACTTCATCAATTCGGTCGTCGCGATCGAATATCATATCACCCTCTCCGGTGTTGTTTAGAAATTCGGAGCCGTCATAATCTTCTTCATTCTGATCATCATCTGGCCCGCGTATCATATCGAACATGGTCTGTTCTCCCTCTCTGTCGGTATTGTCTGCCATAGCTTTTATTTAACTAATTCAAAAGAAATATAAAACAATTTAGTATTCAAATTACATCGTCTCGAATAATAGATATAATCTCGAATACTTCGTCTAGAATAATAGATATAATCTCGAATACATCGTCTCGAATAATATATAATATTGAATAGTACATCACTGGCTAGCTAATTAAAGATCGAATACTACAGAAGAATCTAGGACACTCGCGGTTCCTGCGGCGCGGGCGGTGGACACCCAAAGAGAAGGAACCCTCACAGGATCATAGCTGAAGTGAGATCCCCGAAGATACTGCCAGGTATTGG
This sequence comes from Triticum aestivum, assembly GCF_018294505.1. NCBI lineage: Eukaryota > Viridiplantae > Streptophyta > Magnoliopsida > Poales > Poaceae > Triticum > Triticum aestivum. The sequence continues at coordinate 704,022,172 of NC_057813.1, forward strand.
AGAACCTGCCGCCCTCTAACGCAACCATGTAGCGATGGACGTGCTCGTCCTCCTCCCTGACACGGCGACGTACCACCTCCGGCGGGGCCGGGTCCCTCCGCACCGAAACTGGCCCACGCGAACGCCACCAAACGAGATCAGGGTCGACGACGGGACCCGGGGCCGGGTTCCTCATCAAGCGGCGCGCCCCTCCAGGCAGCACCTCCCAGTGCCAGCCCGGCGGAGCCCAGTCCCGGACATGGGTCGGCTGGACGTCGTCGCGGACGGGTCGACGGCGAGGATGCGGGCCGGGCATCGTCGAGAACAAATACTAGCTATATGCCCGCAAAAAGTAATATTTTTTTAATGATTGGATTTTGATAACTAAAATTTCTAACATTTCTACCATTTCAAAAATCTATATACTATTTCATACTAATTAAGCATCTAACACTTAAAACAGAAAACACAACTTCTATACATCCATTAAAAAACTGAAAAACAAAATTATATAAAAAATTTCCATACTAATTAAACACTAATTATATACTAATAATAATAATCTAAATTATATACTAATTAAACATAAAGAATTTCCATACTAATTAAACACTAATTTCCATATAAAAAATTTGATAACTAAAACAATAATAATCTAAACTAATTAAACATACAAAATACGTATATACTAATATATACATGCATTAATTCATACATATGTGTGTGTGTGTGTTCCATATGAAAAAATTTGATAACTAAAACAACAATAATCTAAATAATCTAAATTATATACTAATTCATGCTTGTGTGTGTGTGTTTTGATAACTAAAACAATAATAATCTAAATAATCTAAATTATATACTAATTCATGCGCTTGTGTGTGTGTGTGTGTGTGTGTGTGCTCGGGGCCGGGAGGGGCGGCGCCCATGATGGCCGCCGGGGGCGAGGGAGAGAGGTTAGAGGGGGAGAGCTCACAGCGGGGCGACGACGACGGCGACGGGGACGGAGACGAGGGCGGCGACGGGGACGGGGGCGGCGACGGGGACGGGGGCGGGCCCGGGGCGGCGACGGAGACGACGGCGGCGACGGAGACGACGGTGGCGACAGGGACGGGGGCGGCGACGGAGACGAGGGCGGCGACGGGGACGGGGGCGGCGACGCGACGGAGACGACGGAAACAGAGGAAGAAACAGAGGGAGAATGAAATTTTCACAAGTGTTGTTTATATAGGAGGGGCCTTTAGTACCGGTTTGTGCCACCAACCGGTACTAAAGGCCTGTTTTGGCCAGGCCAAGCGGCGGGAAGCGACCCCCTTTACTACCGGGTGGTGGCACAAACCGGTACTAAAGGCCCCCCTTTAGTACCGGTTTGTGCCACGACCCGGTACTAAAGGGGTCGCGCTGCCATCTCAAAGTTTAGTCCCACCTCGCCGGGCGAAGGGCAGCCGCACTGGTTTATAAACCTAGCCACGGCTACCACTTCGAACTCCTCTATATACCTAGAAGGATTGTGGGCCTAAACTCTGCGCGCTGCCCTGTGAGTCTGCTGGGCCTTTAAGGCCTGTAATTACACACATGTGGCCTATCAGGCCCACAGGGCAGCGCCCCAATTTTTTTATAGTTTTTTCTTTTCTGCTTTATTTCTTCTATTATTTTGCGTAGTTTTTGTATAGTTTTTCTTTTCTGTTATATTTATTTTCTTCTATTTATTTTTGAGTAGTTTTTCATCTAGTTTGCCAAAATTCAACATTTTCAGAGTTCATTTTGTAGTGATTTTCAATTTCACGGTCATTTTGTAAACGATTGAAAAATAGCAAATATATTTTTTTTCTTTTCTGCTTTATTTTTTCTTCTATTTATTTCTGAGTAGTTTTTTCTTTTCTGCTATATTTATTTTCTTCTATTTATTTTTGAGTAGTTTTTTTATATAGTTTTTTTTCTTTTTAGCTATAGTTTTTCTTTCTTTTCTGCTATTTTTTCTGTTAGTGCCCGTAGTTTTCAAATTTGAATAGTTTAAATTTTGAATTATTTGAAATTAGTGTGAATTTGTTTGCACATAAAATTTCTTCGCGTTTCAAATGCCAAAACACATAACTACCCTAACTATTACAGAGATTCCCCTCTCGGTGCGAAACACAGAAGAAAGTGATGATAGCTAGTGAAGCCGATCACATCCCAGATCTTTGGGTGTGAAACTTTTTCTTCGCGTGTGTCCCTTTGCGCCGTAACCATGGAAAATCTTCATCATTTAACGGGATGCTCGGGTCAATATTCACTGTGAATGGAGCAATTTCATCAAACTTTTCATAATCTTCTGACTTGTCTGTCTTGTCATCCACTCCCACGATGTTTCTCTTCCCAGAAAGAACTATGTGCCGCTTTGGCTCATCGTACGATGCATTCGCTTCCTTATCTTTTCTTTTTCTTGGCTTGGTAGACATGTCCTTCACATAGAAAACCTGTGCCACATCATTGGCTAGGACGAATGGTTCGTCTGCATACGCAAGATTGTTGAGATCCACTGTTGTCATTCCGTACTGCGGGTCTTCCGTTACCCCGCCTCGTGTCATATTGACCCATTTGCACCGAAACAAAGGGACCTTTAAACCACGTCGATAGTCAAGTTCCCATATGTCCTGTATATAACCATAATATGTTTCCTTTCCCGTCTTGGTTTCTGCATCAAAGCGGACACCACTGTTTTGGTTGGTGCTCTTCTTATCTTGGGCGATCGTGTAAAATGTATTACCATTTATCTCGTACCCTTTGAAAGTCATTATATTCGAAGATGGTAACTGGGACAGCAAGTACAGGTCATCTTCAATAGAGGTGTCATGCATGGTACGTGTCTGCAACCAGCTGGCGAAACTCCTGGTTTGTTCACGTGTAATCCAGTCATCAGACCGCTCCGGGTGTTTGGAGCGTAGCAAATTCTTGTGTTCATCCATATACGGAGCCACCAAGGCGGAATTCTGTAGAACTGTGTAGTGTGCTTCAGTGAGAGAATGTCCGTCCATACATATTATTTGTTCCCCTCCTAGCGTGCCTTTTCCATCCAGTCTGCCCTTATGCCGCGATTCAGGAACACCAATCGGCTTAAGGTCAGGAATAAAGTCAATACAAAACTCAATGACCTCCTCATTTTGATGGCCCTTGGAGATGCTTCCTTCTGGCCTAGCACGGTTATGAACATATTTCTTTAAGACTCCCATGAACCTCTCAAAGGGGAACATATTGTGTAGAAATACAGGACCCAAAACGTTAATCTCTTCGCATAGGTGAACTAGGACGTGCGTCATGATGTTGAAGAAGGATGGTGGGAACACCAACTCGAAACTGACAAGACATTGCACCAAATCATTCTGTAACCTTGGTATGATTTCTGGATCGATTACCTTCTGAGAGATTGCATTGAGAAATGCACATAGCTTCACAATGGCTAATCGAACGTTTTCCGGTAGAAGCCCCCTCAATGCAACCGGAAGCAGTTGCGTCATAATCACGTGGCAGTCATGAGACTTTAGGTTCTGGAACTTTTTCTCTGCCATGTTTATTATTCCCTTTATATTCGACGAGAAGCCAGACGGTACCTTAATACTGAGCAGGCATTCAAAGAAGATTTCCTTCTCTTCTTTGGTAAGAGCGTAGCTTGCATGACCCTGATGTATGCCGTCTTCTCCGTGCATACGTTGCTGGTCCTCCCGTGCCTCAGGTGTATCTTTTGTCTTCCCATACACGCCCAAGAAGCCAAGCAGGGTCACGCAAAGATTCTTCGTCACGTGCATCACGTCGATTGCGGAGCGGACCTCTAGGTCTTTCCAATATGGCAGGTCCCAAAATATAGATTTCTTCTTCCACATGGGTGCGCGTCCGTCAGCGTCCTTTGGAACAGGTTGTCCGCCAGGACCCTTTCCAAATATCACCTTCAAATCCTTGACCATATCATGTACATCAGCACCAGTACGGTGGCGAGGCTTCGTCCGGTGATCCGCCTCACCTTTGAAATGCTTGCCTTTCTTTCTTACGGGATGCCTGCTCGGAAGAAATCGACGATGTCCCAGGTACACATTCTTCTTACAACTATTCAAATATATACTGTCGGTATCATCCAAACAGTGCGTGCATCCGTGGTATCCCTTGTTTGTCTGTCCTGAAAGGTTACTGAGAGCAGGCCAATCATTGATGGTCACGAACAGCAATGCCTTTAGGTCAAATTCTTCCTGTTTGTGCTCATCCCATGCACGTACACCTGTTCCATTCCACAGTTGTAAGAGTTCTTCAACTAATGGCCTTAGGTACACATCAATGTCGTTGCCGGGTTGTTTAGGGCCTTGGATGAGCACTGGCATCATAATGAACTTCCGCTTCATGCACAACCAAGGAGGAAGGTTATACAAACATAGAGTCACAGGCCAGGTGCTATGGTTGCTGCTCTGCTCCCCAAAAGGATTAATGCCATCTGCGCTTAGACCAAACCATACGCTCCTTGCGTCATCTGCAAACTCCTTCCCGTACTTTCTTTCGATTTTTCTCCACTGCGACCCGTCAGCGGGTACTCTCAACTTTCCGTCTTTCTTACGGTCTTCTCTGTGCCATCGCATCGCCTTGGCATGCTCTTTGTTTTGGAACAAACGTTTCAACCGTGGTATTATAGGAGAATACCACATCACCTTGGCAGGAATCTTCTTCCTGGGGCGCTCGCCCTCGACATCACCATGCTCATCGCGGCTGATCTTATAGCGCAATGCACCACATACCGGGCAAGCGTTCAAATCCTCGTACTCACCGCGGTAGAGGATGCAATCATTAGGGCATGCATGTATCTTCTGCACCTCTAACCCTAGAGGGCAGACAACCTTCTTTGCTTCGTACGTACTCTCGGGCAATTCGTTGTCCTTTGGAAGCATATCCTTTATCATTACCAGCAACTTTCCAAATCCCTTGTCAGATACACCATTCTCTGCCTTCCATTGCAGCAATTCCAGTGTGGTGCCCAGCTTTTTCTTGTCACCTACGCAATTCGGGTACAACAATTTTTTGTGATCCTCTAACATGCGCTGCAACTTCTTCTTCTCCAAATCACTTGCGCAGTTTCTCTTTGCATCGGCAATGGCCCGACCTAGATCATCAACGGGCTCATCTGATGCCTCTTCTTCAGCTTCTTCCCGCATTGCCGGCTCAGCTTCTTCCCGCATTACCGGCTCAGCTTCTTCCCCCATTGTTGTATCATCGTATTCAGGGAACCCATGGCCAGGATAGCTGTCGTCGTCCTCTTCTTCTTCATTGTCTTCCATCATAACCCCTCTTTCTCCGTGCTTGGTCCAAACATTATAGTGGGGCATGAAACCGGACTCAAACAAGTGGACGTGAATGGTTCTTGACGTAGAGTAATTGCGATCATTCTTACAGCCAGCATATGGACAAGGCATAAAACCATCCGCCCGCTTGTTTGCCTCAGCCGCAAGCAGAAAAGTATGCACGCCCTCAACGAACTGGGGAGAGCATCGGTCATCGTACATCCATTGCCGGCTCATCTTCATTACACAACACCGAATAGACCAAATTAATACAAGTTCATACATAAAGTTCATACAACACTTAAATGCAACAAACAAATAACTCTCTAGCTAAAGCATTTAAATGCAACAACAAATGCGATCAAGATCGCAACTAAGGTAACAATTGATCCAACAGCATAATGATACCAAGCCTCACTATCGATGGCATATTTTCTAATCTTTCTAATCTTCAAGCGCATTTTCTCCATCTTGATCTTGTGATCATCGACGACATCGGCAACATGCAACTCCAATTCCATCTTCTCCCCCTCAATTCTTTTCAATTTTTCTTTCAAGTACTCGTTTTCTCTTTCAACTAAATTTAACCTCTCGACAATAGGGTCGGTTGGAATTTCCGGTTCACATACCTCCTAGATAAAAATATCTATGTCAACTTGATGGGCATAATTTGTCATAAACACGAAATGCAACAAATAGTTTTAAAAGAGAATATACCACATCCGAATCATAACAAGGACGAGGGCCGACGGGGACGGATATCAAAACCATGGCACTATGTATAACAAACAACGTACGGGTAAGATAATTATTATACGAGTAACTATATATCCAAATCACACAAACATCATTTTTTATATAAAATTTCATGAACAAGAGGCTCACCACAAGGTGGTGCCGGCGACGGGACGGTGCGGGCGATCGACGGTGGTTACGACGGAGATTTAGAAGGCACTAAGTAAACCACACCTACATATGCAAACTAAGTGTTATTTTGACCTCAAATTGCATATAAATCAAATACTACCACATATAATTCCTCCCAAATTACTAAAACCCACAATTAATCACTATATAAACCAATGCAAGAGCTAATCTAGCAATGAGAGATGAAAGGACAAAGTTGCTAACCTTGGTGATCATTTGAATGGATGAGGGCCTGCAAATCTTGACAAATTTGGAGCAAATTTTGTGATGAACTCGAGAGGAAGAAGGAAAGAACAAAGGAGAGGGAGAGGGGAAAGGCGGAAGAACAGAGTGCGGGTGGACGAAGGGTTTATATAGGACAACCTTTAGTACCGGTTCGTGCCACGAACCGGTACTAAAGGTGCTGGAAGGGCCCCACTCTGACAACATCCTGCCACCACTCTCATTAGTACCGGTTCGTGGCACGACCCGGTGCTAATGGTTTGCCACGAACCGGTACTAAAGAGCTCCTCCCGACTAGCCGTTGGAACCAGCACTAATGGACACATTAGTGCCGGTTCTGTTACAAACCGGGATTAATGTGTCTCACATTTGACCCTTTTTCTACTAGTGTGTATGAAGAGTAGAGCCCTACGACATATGATGAGAGATCATTGGACCCTGCCAAAGAAAAGGCATTCTGGTATACAGCAGAAGACTAGCTGTAGGTTTTATAGGATGCTTGCGAAGAGGAAATGCGCAACAAAATTCTGCTCTTGCTTTGGCGGGCCTGGTTTCTGCATGACAACATAGTGCACGGCAATGGTAAGGAACCTATCTCGGATTCGGTAGGCTTTCTAATTAAGTATGAGCAGGAGATCAGGAATTCCCAGAGGAGATCAGAAAATGAGACGCAGAGTTGTGACATAAATCTATACCGGGAGCAGCACCAGCCTCCTCCAACGCACGCTACTGTTCTATGGTCATGTCCGCCAGCCGGTACGATCAAGTTAAACACTAACGCAGCCTTCGAGGTAGATACGGGGCAAACGACAGGCCGAGCCGTGGCGAGAGACCACCAGGGGCTGGTTCTGCTGTCGATGGGACAAAGGATTGAATGATGCTCGTCAGTGGAGGAGGCAGAAGGAATGGCAGCGCTGCATGCATGGTCTCCGGGAACTGATGAAGGTCTATAATGGCCCAATCGAGTTGGAGATGGATTGTCTCACACTGGCCAGGGCGCTTGCACCGGGAGAGGCCAGTCAATCTTGTCTATTTCCGATCATTGCTGATGTCAGATCTCTGCTGGATGGGTTCACCTCCTACAGGATTGGATGAACTAAGAGAGAGCGGAACAGACTAGCATACTGCCTGGCGTTCAGAGCGAAAACCACAGGGGACTTCTTCCAGATGGCCTCGGTCCCTGTAGAGCTAAATGAGATCTGGAAAAATGATTGTAACCTTGTCGATTAGGTCCTAGTTGTGACCCTAAAAAAAAGTTTGGTTACAAGAAAAACGAGACAGAGACAATCCCATCCATGCAATTTATGCACACACATGTTAGTGGCACTCACTTATTAGATAGTACTACAGAGTATATGGCAGTTCAACATAGGAAATGTGTTGGAATAATCCAAACATTATGGTAGTTAATTTGGCAAGTACAAGTTATACGTGTGTGAGGTTCTAGTCTAGTTCAATTAGGATTAGTACTAGGGTGATCAGCGCAGCCGGTAATTAGGAAAGTGTGCGTCAGTGTGACGGCTTGCGTGCCATGACCTAGTCGTGTACTACTATAGTAGTAGTAGTTGAGATCAGATTAGGATTCATGGTTAGCTTGTGTTAGCTTTCCTTGTACTAGTCCGGTTAGATTAGGTGTGTCTGTATTGGAAGTCTTGCACGAGTCGGATAGCTAGCTCGTGCGTGAGGCCGTGTGTATATATATACACCAGGTCGCCTGAGTTTTTGTAACGAAGAGAGAACACCAGAGAAGGAGAAAAAAAATAAAGAGGAAAAAAAGAGGGCACGACAAGGGCCTTTTGGCTATCAGTTTTTTGTGTGCGTGTTCATCGTAATTTGATGTCATCGATCCTGAGGGCAGAGTTCCAACAATTGGTATCTAGAGCAAGGTCGCAGTGAAGCTGCGCTTGCCCCGGGGTGGCGACCCTGCTAGCGCCTCGGGGCAGGCAATACAGTCGCTGATGTAGCGACGAGGAGTGAACGATACAGTCGCTGGTGCAGCGACGAGGAGGATCAGGCGGTAGTCGTTCGGTGGAGCGACGGTGAAAAGGTGGTGAGCGTGTTGTCGCAAGCAAGGTGACAGGTGATTGTCGTTCGGCGGAACGACCTGGAGGGAGACGACAGGGTTGTCGTCGGCAAGGCGTTGGTGATTGTTGATGATTATGGAGGTGCCAAAGTTGCGACACGAAGGAAATCATCGAGATCATCACTGGGGGAGCGAGGAAGAGGCGACAAAGTTGCGAGCTGTCGTCAAGGTGTGCACATGAGTTCTTGTAAGGTGCGGCCAAGAGCTCAGGTGTGTGAGACTTCTGTTGCAGTTGAGATGCGTCATTGGCAGAGGAGAATTGAGATATTGGGCGGATGGAAAAAGGAAATTGTGCCTTGTGTTTCCGTTCGTGGTCGTGGAATTCCGGCGAGTTCATATACGGTGGAGATGAGTTGCACGTATATGGCGAATCGTGTTGCTGCTGGACAGGAGGCGTCGTTTGGTAAGTTGTGTCACCAACGACAATGATAAAGAAGATGTGGCGGGTGAAAAGATGTGCCTCCCCGTGCACAAGCAACCGACGTAAAAATGAAGATCAACGTGAAGATGGACGCGACCGGTTAAGTCGAGTTCCTGCATGAGGCTATGTGTTTAGTCTGCATGTAGCACGCTAAGATGCGGCAGCGTGGCTGGTAGTCCGGGTAATCGTTGGTTTCAGTTTTCAAGTCGGCACAAAAGTATGATGGTGATGATGTGGTGGCCATCATTGCAAGGAGAGAGAAGCTGTGGTCCGGTAAGTCGCGTCACCGGAGGAAATCGATGGGACAAGATGAAGAGGTGATCGTCTGCGTGTCTCGTTGAGTAAAAAGCGTCGGATGTTTGGATTAGGGGGTGAATGTTGGAATAATCCAAACATTATGGTAGTTAATTTGGCAAGTACAAGTTATACGTGTGTGAGGTTCTAGTCTAGTTCAATTAGGATTAGTACTAGGGTGATCAGCGCAGCCGGTAATTAGGAAAGTGTGCGTCAGTGTGACGGCTTGCGTGCCATGACCTAGTCGTGTCCTACTATAGTAGTAGTAGTTGAGATCAGATTAGGATTCATGGTTAGCTTGTGTTAGCTTTCCTTGTACTAGTCCGGTTAGATTAGGTGTGTCTGTATTGGAAGTCTTGCACGAGTCGGATAGCTAGCTCGTGCGTGAGGCCGTGTGTATATATATACACCAGGTCGCGTGAGTTTTTGTAACGAAGAGAGAACACCAGAGAAAAGGAGAAAAAAATAAAGAGGAAAAAAAGAGGGCACGACAAGGGCCCCTTGGCTATCAGTTTTTCGTGTGCGTGTTCATCATAATTTGATGTCATCGATCCTGAGGGCAGAGTTCCAACAATTGGTATCTAGAGCAAGGTCGCAGTGAAGCTGCGCTTGCCCCGGGGTGGCGACCCTGCTAGCGCCTCGGGGCAGGCAATACAGTCGCTGATGTAGCGACGAGGAGCGAGCGATACAGTCGCTGGTGCAGCGACGAGGAGGATCAGGCGGTAGTCGTTCGGCGGAGCGACGGTGAAAAGGTGGTGAGCGTGTTGTCGCAAGCGAGGTGACAGGTGATTGTTGTTCGGCGGAACGACCTGGAGGGAGACGACAGGGTTGTCGTCGGCAAGGCGTTGGTGATTGTTGATGATTATGGAGGTGCCAAAGTTGCGACACGAAGGAAATCATTGAGATCATCACTGGGGGAGCGAGGAAGAGGCGACAAAGTTGTGAGCTGTCGTCAAGGTGTGCACATGAGTTCTTGTAAGGTGCGGCCAAGAGCTCAGGTGTGTGAGACTTCTGCTGCAGTTGAGATGCGTCATTGGCAGAGGAGAATTGAGATATTGGGCGGATGGAAAAAGGAAATTGTGCCTTGTGTTTCCGTTCGTGGTCGCGGAATTCCGGCGAGTTCATATACGGTGGAGATGAGTTGCACGTATATGGCGAATCGTGTTGCTGCTGGACAGGAGGCGTCGTTTGGTAAGTTGTGTCACCAACGACAATGATAAAGAAGATGTGGCGGGTGAAAAGATGTGCCTCCCCGTGCACAAGCAACCGACGTGAAAATGAAGATCAACGTGAAGATGGACGCGACCGGTTAAGTCGAGTTCCTGCATGAGGCTTTGTGTTTAGTCTGCATGTAGCACGCTAAGATGCGGCAGCGTGGCTGGTAGTCCGGGTAATCGTTGGTTTCAGTTTTCAAGTCGGCACAAAAGTATGATGGTGGTGATGTGGTGGCCATCATTGCAAGGAGAGAGAAGCTGTGGTCCGGTAAGTCGCGTCACCGGAGGAAATCGATGGGACAAGATGAAGAGGTGATCGTCTGCGTGTCTCGTTGAATAAAAAGCGTCGGATGTTTGGATTAGGGGGTGAATGTTGGAATAATCCAAACATTATGGTAGTTAATTTGGCAAGTACAAGTTATACGTGTGTGAGGTTCTAGTCTAGTTCAATTAGGATTAGTACTAGGGTGATCAGCGCAGCCGGTAATTAGGAAAGTGTGCGTCAGTGTGACGGCTTGCGTGCCATGACCTAGTCGTGTCCTACTATAGTAGTAGTAGTTGAGATCAGATTAGGATTCATGGTTAGCTTGTGTTAGCTTTCCTTGTACAAGTCCGGTTAGATTAGGTGTGTCTGTATTGGAAGTCTTGCACGAGTCGGATAGCTAGCTCGTGCGTGAGGCCGTGTGTATATATATACACCAGGTTGCGTGAGTTTTTGTAACGAAGAGAGAACACCAGAGAAAAGGAGAAAAAAAATAAAGAGGAAAAAAAGAGGGCACGACAAGGGCCCCTTGGCTATCAGTTTTTCGTGTGCGTGTTCATCGTAATTTGATGTCATCGATCCTGAGGGCAGAGTTCCAACAATTGGTATCTAGAGCAAGGTCGCAGTGAAGCTGCGCTTGCCCCGGGGTGGCGACCCTGCTAGCGCCTCGGGGCAGGCAATACAATCGCTGATGTAGCGACGAGGAGCGAGCGATACAGTCGCTAGTGCAGCGACGAGGAGGATCAGGCGGTAGTCGTTCGGCGGAGCGACGGTGAAAAGGTGGTGAGCGTGTTGTCGCAAGCGAGGTGACAGGTGATTGTCGTTCGGCGGAACGACCTGGAGGGAGACGACAGGGTTGTCGTCGGCAAGGCGTTGGTGATTGTTGATGATTATGGAGGTGCCAAAGTTGCGACACGAAGGAAATCATCGAGATCATCACTGGGGGAGCGAGGAAGAGGCGACAAAGTTGCGAGCTGTCGTCAAGGTGTGCACATGAGTTCTTGTAAGGTGCGGCCAAGAGCTCAGGTGTGTGAGACTTCTGCTGCAGTTGAGATGCGTCATTGGCAGAGGAGAATTGAGATATTGGGCGGATGGAAAAAGGAAATTGTGCCTTGTGTTTCCGTTCGTGGTCGTGGAATTCCGGCGAGTTCATATACGGTGGAGATGAGTTGCACGTATATGGCGAATCGTGTTGCTGCTGGACAGGAGGCGTCGTTTGGTAAGTTGTGTCACCAACGACAATGATAAAGAAGATGTGGCGGGTGAAAAGATGTGCCTCCCCGTGCACAAGCAACCGACGTGAAAATGAAGATCAACGTGAAGATGGACGCGACCGGTTAAGTCGAGTTCCTGCATGAGGCTATGTGTTTAGTCTGCATGTAGCACGCTAAGATGCGGCAGCGTGGCTGGTAGTCCGGATAATCGTTGGTTTCAGTTTTCAAGTCGGCACAAAAGTATGATGGTGATGATGTGGTGGCCATCATTGCAAGGAGAGAGAAGCTGTGGTCCGCTAAGTCGCGTCACCGGAGGAAATCGATGGGACAAGATGAAGAGGTGATCGTCTGCGTGTCTCGTTGAGTAAAAAGCGTCGGATGTTTGGATTAGGGGGTGAATGTTGGAATAATCCAAACATTATGGTAGTTAATTTGGCAAGTACAAGTTATACGTGTGTGAGGTTCTAGTCTAGTTCAATTAGGATTAGTACTAGGGTGATCAGCGCAGCCGGTAATTAGGAAAGTGTGCGTCAGTGTGACGGCTTGCGTGCCATGACCTAGTCGTGTCCTACTATAGTAGTAGTAGTTGAGATCAGATTAGGATTCATGGTTAGCTTGTGTTAGCTTTCCTTGTACTAGTCCGGTTAGATTAGGTGTGTCTGTATTGGAAGTCTTGCACGAGTCGGATAGCTAGCTCGTGCGTGAGGCCGTGTGTATATATATACACCAGGTCGCGTGAGTTTTTGTAACGAAGAGAGAACACCAGAGAAAAGGAGAAAAAAAAATAAAGAGGAAAAAAAGAGGGCACGACAAGGGCCCCTTGGCTATCAGTTTTTTGTGCGCGGGTGTTCGTGTTATTCTGATGTGATCGATCCGGAGGGCAAATATCCAACAAAATGATCAAAGCTGTTTGAAATGGAGTGCCTGCGCGCGTTTCTGAGACTTGAACAAATCACCCACACTATTGATGATTTCTGTCCTCCATTGTGCCGCTAAGGAGGCTATCCAGTAGTTTCGAGAAGGGCACTGAGAGATGCGGTCTCTCTGGAACTGGAATTGCGTTGAATGTCCCACCTGGAGAATTTGTTGCGATGGCTTGGAGACCCTATCACACAGGGAAGGCATACATTAGATTAATTCAGAAGCAATGATTTTGACTCAAACAACACTTAATTCATACATACATGGTTATATGTGTCGCCACCGACAGTAAATGTGTGGACAGGCACTTTGGAGATGAAGTTGTCGGTTCCATCAAAAAAGTCGCCCTTGTTTATCAATTCATCAGAGAAGAACAAGATTATGCCGTTGTGATAATCACGGTTTTTGAGCATTTTATGCGCCTCGGCAAGGCCTGATGCCATTTTTTTGCCACAGGTCATCCTGTGTCGTGCGAATCCCATGTAGCCAGTTTCCTTTGTCTCAGCTGGGTCGACTACTTTCATGCCCGACGTGTATGTATTTGGGGTGACATCGACGTAGACGTAACCCATGCAACTATCAGGAAAATGGGTCAGCTTCTCTTGCACCAACCAAAAGACCCCACTATCCACCGTGTGTCAGGCTGGGGTTGAGTCAGTGCAGTCAAAGGCATACACAATAACCACATCGAGTGGCTCCCTTCCTGCAAACCAGTATAGACAATTGGACATTCAAGCATCCTACTATATATATGCATGTTCTTGGTGATAACTCTTGATGAACTAACATATTTGATTGGAGGTTTGTACATAGATATACCTAAAATGGAACTAACAGGCCTCTCATCATCCTCTAGGGTTCCGCCAAGTAGGCTATCCAGTAGCTTGGAGAAGGATGTTGATAGGTTTGGCCTTTCTGGGACGGGGCTGGTGTGGAACTTCCCACCTAGAGAATTTGTTGCAATGGAGTGGAGAACCTGGTACAATATATACGAATAAATAAAATTTATTATGAGATGATCATCATTTATATGGATAAACACTAATCTGGTACATACATGGTTATATGCATCCCCGCCGAGGGTAAATGTGTGGACATGTACTTTGGAGACAAAGTTTTCAGTTCCATCAAAGAAGTCCCCCTTGTTTATCAAGCCATCAGAGAAGAACAAGATGATGCCATTGTGGTGCCCGTGGTTGCTGATTATTTTATGCGTGTCGGCAAGTCCTGATGCCATGTTTTTAGTACAGGTCATCCTACGGCATGCGAATCTTGTGTAGCCAGTTTCCTACGTCTCATTTGGGTCAACTACTTTCATGTCTGATGTGTATGTGTTTGGGGTCAAGTCGACATAGATGTAACCCATGCAACTTTCAGGGAAGTGCGTCAACTTCTCTTGAAGCAACCAAACGATCCCATTATCCACCGTGTACCAGGCTGGGGTTGATTCTGTGCAGTCAAAGGCATACACAATCACCACGTCTAATGGCTCCCTTCCTGCAAACCAGTATGAGCAATTGAATGGCATCCTACTATGAAATGTTCTTGGTGATCACTCCTAAACTAACAGATTGGATTGGCGTTCATATGTATATATACCCGAAACGGAACTAATAGGCCTCTCATCAACTTCTGGGGTTCCGCCAAGTAGGTTATCCAGTAGCTTGGAGAAGGATGTTGATAGATTTGGCCTTTCTGGAACAGGGCTGGTGTGGAACTTCCCACCTGGAGAATTTGTTGCAATGGAGTGGAGAACCTAGCATATATATTATATATAGGAATAAATAAAACTTAATTATGAGACGATCATCATTTGGATGGATAAACACTAATCTGGTACATACATTGTTATATGCGTCCCCGCCGAGGGTAAATGAGTGGGCAGGCACTTTGGAGGCAAAGTTTTCAGTTCCATCAAAGAAGTTCCCCTTGTTTATCAAGCCATCAGAGATAGAACAATATGATGCCATTGTGGTGCCCGCGGTTGCTGATCATTTTATGCGCGTCGGCAAGTCCTGATGCCATGTTTTTACTACAGGTCATCCTACGCCATGCGAATCTCATGTAGCCAGTTTCCTTCATCTCATTTGGGTCAACTACTTTCATGTCGGATGTGTATGTGTTTGGGGTCATGTCAACATAGATGTAACCCATGCAACTTTCAGGGAAGTGGGTTAACTTCTCTTGAAGCAACCAAAAGATCCCATTATCCACCGTGTACCAGGCTGCGATTGATTCTGTGCAGTCAAAGGCGTACAGAATCACCACATCTAGTTGCTCCCTTCCTGCAAACAAGTATGAGCAATTGAATGTCATCCTACTAGGAAATGTTCTTGGTGATCACTCCTAAACTAACATATTGGATTGGGTGTTCATATGCATATATACCTGAAATGGAACTAGCAGGCCTCTCATCTTCCTCTGGGGCCGCCAAGTAGGTTATCCAGTAGCTTGGTGAAGGATGTTGATAGGTTTGGCCTTTCTGGAACAGGGCTGGTGTGGAACTTCCCACCTGGAGAAAATGTTGCAATGGAGTGGAGAACCTAGCATATATATTATATATAGGAACAAATAAAACTTATTTATGATACGGTCATCATTTGCATGGATAAACAGTGATCTGGTACATACATGGTTATATGCGTCCCCGCCGAGGGTAAATGTGTGGACAGGCACTTTGGAGACAAAGTTTTCAGTTCCATCAAAGAAGTCCCCCTTGTTTATCGAGCCATCAGAGAAGAACAAGATGATGCCATTGTGGTGCCCGCGGTTGCTGATCACTTTATGCGTGTCGGCAAGTCCTGATGCCATGTTTTTACTACAGGTCATCCTACGCCATGCGAATCTCATGTAGCCAGTTTCCTTCATCTCATTTGGGTCAACTACTTTCATGTCGGATGTGTATGTGTTTGGGGTCATGTCAACATAGATGTAACCCATGCAACTTTCAGGGTAGTGCGTCAACTTCTCTTGAAGCAACCAAAAGATCCCATTATCGACCGTGTACCAGGTTGGGGCTGATTCAGTGCTGTCAAAGGCGTACACAATCACCACATATAGTGTCTCCCTTCCTGCAAACCAATGTGGACAATTGGTCACTCAAGCATCCCACTATAAAATGTTCTTGATGATCAATCCTAAACTAACAGACTGGATTGGACCTTCATATGTAGATATACCTGAAATGGAACTAACAGGCCTCTCATCATCCTCTCGGGTTCTGCCAAGTAGGTTATCCAGTAGCTTGGAGAAGGATGTTGATAGGTTTGGCCTTTCTGGAACAGGGCTGGTGTGGAACTTCCCACCTGGAGAATTTGTTGCAATGGAGTGGAGGACCTAGCATATATATAATATATAGGAATAAATAAAACTTATTCATGAGACGATCATCATTTAGATTGATAAACACTAATCTAGTACATACATGGTTATATGCGTCCCCGCCGAGGGTAAATGTGTGGACATGCACTTTGGAGATAAAGTTTTCAGTTCCATCAAAGAAGTCCCCCTTGTTTATCAAGCCATCAGAGAAGAACAATATGATGCCATTGTGGTGCCCGTGGTTGCTGATCATTTTATGCGCGTCGGCAAGTCCTGATGCCATGTTTTTAGTACATGTCATTCTATGCCATGCGAATCTCGTGTAGCCAGTTTCCTTCATCTCATTTGGGTCAACTACTTTCATGTCGGATGTGTATGTGTTTGGGGTCATGTCAATGTAGATGCAACCTATGCAACTTTCAGGGAAGTGTGTCAACTTCTCTTGAAGCAACCAAAAGATCCCATTATCCACCGTGTACCAGGCTGGGGTTGATTCAGTGCACTCAAAGGCATACACAATCACCACATCTAGTGGATCCCTTCCTACAAACCAATATGGAAAATTGGTCACTCAAGCATCCCACTATGCATGTTCTTGATGATCACTTCTAGACTAATAATCGATTAGATGTATTCTGATGTATATCACTAGTAGAAAATAGGGCATACGTTCGGGCCTGGTAATCCCATTAGTCCCGGTTGAGTCACGAACCGGGACCTAGGGGGTCATTGGTTCCGGTTCGTGAGGCCAGGCGGGCTGCCGGGCCACGTGGGGGCATTGGTCCCGGTTCGTCTGGCACCTTTGGTCCCGGTTGGTGGGATGAACCGGGACCAATGGGCTTCGCTCCTGGCCCACGACCATTGGTACCGGTCATTGGCTTGAACCGGTACCAAAGGGTGGCCTTTAGTCCCGGTTCATGCCACGAACCGGGACCAATGAGTTTCCTATATATACCCCTCGCCCGCGAGCAGAGCACTCCACTGCTCTGTTTTTTCAGGCCGGCGAGGGAAGAGCTCTGTGGTGCTCTAGCTCACCTCCTATGCACACGAGGTGTTCGATGAAATGCCCGAGCCACACTAGTTAAGCTTTCTCCTCTCGAAGCTCGACCTCCAAGCTCCATTTTCCTGGATATTTGTCTAGGTTTAGCGGTCCGTCATGTCCCATCCCCGTCTTCACCGTCGTCGATTGCCCCGCGCCGATCTCATCGCCGGCACCACCATGGTGAGCCTCTTGGTCTTATCTTCTTTCTGAAAGAAAGAAAATTCTTACTTGTATGATTAGATAGATATTTCTCTAATTTTCTTACTTTTATTATTGCTTCCTATTATATAGTGCGATGGTTTTGGTATCCGCCCCCGTCGGCCCTCGTCCTGTCTATGATTCGAATGTGGTATATATTATTTTTATAACTATTTGGCTCATTTATTGTTTATGACAATTATGCCGACCAACGTGACATAGATTTTATTTATCTAGGAGGTATGTGAACCGGAAATTCCAACCGACCCTATTGTCAAGAGGTTAAATTTAGTTGAAGAAGAAAACAATTTCTTGAAGGAAAAAAAATTGAGGAGGACAAGATGATATTGGAGTTGCATGTTGCGGATGTCGTCGGTGATCACAAGATCAAGATGGATTCAATGCGCTTGAAGATTAGAAAGATTAGAAAATATGCCATTCATACCGAGGCTTGGTATCATTATGCCATTGGATCAATTGTTACATTGGTTGCGATTATGATCGCATTTGTTTTCGCATTGAAATGTTTTACATAGTTTCAATGTATGGTTTAATTAATTAGATGCTCTAGAGAGCTATATGTTGTTCAACGAGAACTATGTATGTGCTTTGGTTTTAATGTGATGATGAAGTTCTATTAATTTGGTCACTTAATTATCTATTCATGATGTTCTGTAATGGTTTTTGGCACACTTAATTATATATATAATGCACGCAGATGAACCGGCAATGGATGTACGGTGACAGACACACCTCCGAGTACATTAAGGGCGTGCATGGTTTTCTCGAAGTGGCTGAGGCAAACAAGCAGAATGGTTTTATGTGTTGTGCATGCCCTATCTGTGAGAATATGAAGTCTTACTCTAACCGGAAAACCTTCACATCCACCTACTTGAGAAGGGTTTCATGCCACACTATAATGTTTGGACCAAGCACGGAGAAATAGGGGTTATGATGGAAGACAGCGAAGAAAAATAGTACGATGACAACTATGTGCCCCCTGAATACTGTGATGCTGCAACGGGGGAAGCTGTTGAAGATCAAGAGGAACCAGACAATGTGCCCGATGATGATCTCCGTCGGGTCATTGTTGATGCAAAGAGTCAGTGTGAAAGTGAAAAGGAGAAGGTGAAGTTTGATCGCATGCTAGAGGATCACAAAAAAGGTTTGTACCCCAAGTGCGAAGATGGCAACACAAAGCTCGGTACCATACTGGAATTGCTGCAATGGAAGGCAGAGAATGTTGTGTCTGACAAAGGATTTGACAAGCTACTGAAAATATTGAAGAAGAAGCTTCCAAAGGATAACGAATTGCCCGATAGTACGTATGCAGCAAATAAGGTTGTTTACCCTCTAGGATTGGAGGTGCAGAAGATACGTGCATGCCCTAATGACTGCATCCTCTACCATGGTGCGTACGAGGATTTGAACGCATGCCCGATATGCGGTGCATTGCGCTATAAGATCAGACGAGATGACCCTGGTGATGTTGACGGCGAGCGCCCCCGAAAGAGGGTTCCTGCCAAGGTGATGTGGTATGCTCCTATAATACCACGGTTGAAACGCCTGTTCAGAAACAAAGAGCATGCCAAGTTGATGCGATGGCACAGATATGGCCGTAAGAAAGACAGGAAGTTGAGAGCACACGCTGATGGGTCGCGGCGGAGAAAAATCAAGAGAAAGTACTGGGAGGAGTTTGCAGGTGACGCAAGGAACATATGGTTTGGTTTAAGCACGGATGGCATTAATCCTTTCGGGGAGCAGAGCAGCAATCACAACACCTGGCCCGTGACTCTATGTATCTATAACCTTCCTCCTTGGTTGTGCATGAAGCGGAAGTTCATTATGATGCCAGTTCTTATCCAAGCCCCTAAGCAACCCGGCAACGACATTGATGTGTTACTAAGGCCATTAGTTGAAGAAATTTTACAGCTGTGGATTGGAAACGGTGTACGTGCGTGGGATGAGCACAAACAGGAGGAATTTGACCTGCATGCGTTGTTGTTTGTCACCATCAATGATTGGCCTGCTCTCAGTAACCTTTCAGGACAGACAAACAAGGGATGCCATGCATGCACGCGCTGTTTAGATGACACCGAAAGTATATACCTGGACAAAAGCAAGAAGAATGTTTACCTGGGGCATCGTCGATTCCTTCCGACCAACCATCAATGTCGAAAGAAAGGCATGCACTTCAAAGGCAAGGCAGATCACCGGAAGAAGCCCGCCATGCGTACCGGTGATCACGTGCATGCTATGGTCAATGATTTAAAAGTAATCTTTGGAAAGGGTCCCGGCGGACTATCTGTTCCGAAAAACGCTAAGGGACACGCACCCATGTGGAAGAAGAAATCTATATTTTGGGACCTACCCTACTAGAAAGACCTAGAGGTCCGCTCTTCAATCGACATGATGCACGTGACGAAGAACCTTTGCGTGAACCTGCTAGGCTTCTTGGGCGTGTATGGGAAGACAAAAGATACAGCGGAGGCACGAGAGGACTTGCAACGTTTGCACGAAAAAGACGGCATGCCTCCAAAGCAGTATGAAGGTCCTGCCAGCTATGCTCTTACCAAAGAAGAGAAGGAAATCTTCTTTGAATGCCTGCTCAGTATGAAGGTCCTGTCTGGCTACTCATCGAATATAAAGGGAATAATAAATATGGCAGAGAAAAAGTTCCCGAACCTAAAGTCTCATGACTGCCACGTGATTATGACGCAAGTGCTTCTGGTTGCATTGAGGGGGCTTCTACCGGAAAACGTTTGATTAGCCAGTGAAGCTATGTTCATTCCTCAATGCAATCTCTCAGAAGGTGATCGATCCAGAAATCCTACCAAAGTTAAGGAGCGATGTGGCGCAATGTCTTGTCAGTTTCGAGCTGGTTTTCCCACCATCCTTCTTTAATATCATGAAGCACGTCCTAGTTCATCTAGTTGATGAGATTGTCGTTCTAGGCCCTGTATTTCTACACAATATGTTCGCCTTTGAGAGGTTCATGGGAGTCCTAAAGAAATATGTCCGTAACCGCGCTAGGCTAGAAGGAAGCATCTCCATGGGACATCAAACAGAGGATGTCATTGGGTTTTGTGTTGACTTCATTCCTGATCTTAAGAAAATAGGTCTCCCTCAATCGCGGTATGAGGGGAGACTGGGTGGAAAAGGCACGCTAGGAGGGGACTCAATAGTATGTAGGGACGGGCATTCTTGGTCTCAAGCACACTACACGGTTCTACAGAATTCTACCTTGGTGATCCCGTATGTCGATGAACACAAGAACATTCTGCGCTCCAAACACCCGGACCAGTGTGAGGACTGGATTACATGTGAACACATCAGGAGTTTCGGCAGTTGGTTCCAAACACGTCTCAGGTGTGACAAAACTGTTTCTGATGACTTGTACTCGTTGGCGAGGGAACCATCTTCGACTGTAATGACCTACAAAGGGTACGAGATAAATGGGAATACATTTTACACGATCTCCAAGATCAAAAGAGCACCAACCAAAACAGTGGTGTCCGCTTTGATGCAGCAACCAAGAGGGGAAAGGACACATATTATGGCTACATAGTGGACACATGGGAACTTGACTATGGAAATGATATAAAGGTCCCTTTGTTTAAGTGCAAATGGGTCAATATGTCAGGAGGCGGGGTACAGGTAGACCCACTATACGGAATGACATCAGTGGATCTGAACAATCTGGGGTACACAGACGAGCCATTCGTCCTAGCCAATGATGTGGCGCAGGTTTTCTATGTGAAGGACATGTCTACCAAACCGAGAAAAAGAAAAGATAGGGAAGCGGATACATCATATGATGAGTCAAAGCGCCACATAGTTCTTTCAGAAAAAAGAGACATCGTGGGATTGGAGGGCAAGACAGACGTGTCTGAAGATTATGAAAAGTTTCATGAAATTCCTCCCTTCAAAGTCAAGGCTGACCCAAGCACCCTGTTAAACGATGAAGATTATCCATGGTTACAGCGCAATAAGCAAAGAACACAAGCGAAGAAAAAGTGAAGACTTTCTATCAACAACTATTATGATGATGCCTTTGATGTAGAATATCACTGCAGTCACAAGCGAAGAAAACGAAGTGCATCCAGTTTTTATTGTAACCATCTCAACTTTTTAGCGCATGCTATGTGGGTGAAATGATGTAATCAATTAAAATATTCTGTTATGATCAACTAAAACAAAACTATAATATCCTTCAATAGCAAAAAAAAATCAACTAAAAAGCTTTTGTAAAACTCCAATAGAAAAAGGAATCAACTCAAAAAACTTTTATAAACCTCTAGTATTACTAAGACTAAAATTATATAAAATTTATGCAACCAAAATTATCATAAATTATTTTCTGTTCAAAACATTAGAAGCAAGAAAGAATTACCAAAATTATTTTCTGTTTTTTGAATATAATGATAAAGCACAGTAATATTAAACCGCGGGAAAAATAATCACTCAAAAATCTATGTTTATAGTAAAGTTATTCAAAAACTAGTGATTCACACAAATTTCAAAAATTTCAAATTTAAACTATTTAAAATGGAAAACAAATGGCACTAACAGAAAGTTTATATTTTTTTTACCTAAAAGCAAAAGGAAATAAAAAATAAAGCAAAAAACAAAAGAAAATAAATAATGCAAAAAACAGAAAAAAAACTGGGAAAATAAAAAATGCCACCTACTGGGCCAATACGGCCTGAATACGACTAGAAACCCTACAATGGGCCAGGATTCAGGCCTGCACAAGGCCCAGTAGGCCCAACAGGCATAGCAGTGACAATAGGCCTGTTAGCCTGCGATCGAGAGGAGCTCAAGAGGGGTGCGGCAGTGGGGCTTATAAACCACTGCGCGCCCCTCTCAACTAGCGAGGTGGGACTAAAATTCTGGCCATGGGCAGCACGAGGCCTTTGGTCCCGGTTGGTGGCACAAACCGGTAACCGAGACCAATGGCCACCTTTGGTACCGGTTGTTGGCACCAACCGGGACCAAAGGCCTCTGTTTCCCGCCCTTTGGGCTGCTGAAAAGAGACCTTTGGTCCCGGTTGGTGGCACCAACCGGGACTAAAGGTTGGCATTGGTCCCGGTTGGTGCCAGAAACCGGGACCAATGCTCTAGCTATATAAGCAGGACTTGTGAAATTTTCATCCACTTCACCGCCCTCTGCCCCGTCGCCTGCGCCCGTCGCCGTCGTCGCCCTGCCTCCGACACCATCGCCGCGCCGCCCCCGCTGTCGCCCTGTGCCTGGTCGTCACCGTCGTCGCCCTCTACCCCATCGCCCGCGCCCGTCGCCGCCGTCGCCCTACCTCCGACACCGTTGCCGCGCCGGCCCCGTCGTCACCCTGTGCCTTGTCGTCGCCGTCGTTGCCCCCACCGCCGTCGCCGTCGCCACCCCCACGGTCGTCCTCGCCGGCCACCCCCGTTGTGAGCCGTCGTCGTCGTCGTTTTTATTTAGGTTGTTAGTAGATATCGATTTAGGTTAGTGCATTTTGGGTTGTTAGTAGATATCGATTTAAAAAGAAAAGGAGAAAAAGGAAAATAATAAGAGGAAAGGAGAAGAAGAAGGAGAAGAAGAGGAGGAAAAAATAAGAGGAGGGAGTAGAAGAAAAAAAGTAGAAGAAGAAGGAAAATAGGAGAATAATAAAATATTTCTTATTCTCCTCTTTTTCTTCTTATTCTCTTTTTTGTTGTGCACTTGATATAAATTTGTTGTGCTATCCCTCTTCCTCCAATATGCACACACCTGTAAATCGATACACAAAAGGCTTATCAGCAACATCATCAAATGGACAATTATTTATCTATATTATCGTACCACCGGATCTTTAAGCATTAAATTGAACATGTTGGTGACAAACATGATTGTTCATACATCTTCAATAAAATTTGTGTCGAGTCGTGATAAATTTCAAAACCACCAGATCCCTTAATTACTTCTATGATTGTAACACCTAAACCATAGACATCAGTCTTGTCTGACATCTCGCTCCCGTGTATTGATTCAGGTGGCATGTTATTCCTGCATGGTATCAAAAAATGTTTAAGGGAACGGTCAGTGTCACCATTTGTTTGGTTAATATGAGAAAGAAAATCATGTCGAAATCAGTGAAACATTGCACTCACGTTGTCCCTGAAACTGAATCAACTTTGATATGGCTACGGCTTGCAGTGTAGATCCTTGACAATCCAAATCCGCAATTTTCGGTTTCATGCTCTTGTCAAGTAATACATTGGCAGGCTTTAGATCCAAGTGGAGGATCCGATTTTCACATCCATTGTGAAGATAAAACAAACCTTCACAAGTCCCCTTTTGTTGACACCAGATTTTGGCACGGTCAATAACTTATTTAAGATGGCCTCAAATGGAGAAGTGATCTTCACGAAAGAGTTTCGTATTGTCAATATGAACATCTTTGAAGTTTGGGTCATCGCAGTCCGATTTCATCTCGAAGGCCGAAACTATGCTCAAAGTACTAAGATCTTATATTAAGAGTACAGTTTGGCTGATTAAGCCCCTAAGATGACCTCAAATAGAAACATTATCTACACGGATTGTCTTCGTCTCGTCAAAACGATCGATTTTGATATAAAAATCGTTCCAATCCGAGTTAGTATGCAAAAGTTAGAGCCATCGGAATACAGCCCTATCAGGAGGCAAAAACTGGCGCGCCCCACCAGACACCCTGTCTGATGGGTAGCGCAAGGGATAGCCTGTTTTGCGCGACCAATTTGACCCTCAAGATGACCTCTGATCAAAAAACATTCAACATAAAAGTTGTTCGTCTCGTCGAAATGGTCAAGATTGCTTTTGGGCTCGTTTCCATCCGAGGTCGTTTACCATCACAAAAAAGACCCGCAAGGTGTAGCCAGTTCAAACCGAACAGTTTTGGAAAGTTCGGACAAAACCAATCCGAATTTGACTAGGGTTTGGACGTGAATCCAAGCCTTTTCCTTGCACGGGAAGTCCAGCCGCCTCTTATATACCTAAGGGGTGACGGCCGATTGAAGAACACCAATCGAACAAACACATCCAATACTTTTTCGTGTTCATCTACTTTTATCTCTCCCCTTGTATCTTTCTTCTCGTTCTTCGTCGTTCTTCAAGATTGGAGGCTGCGAATCCACTAGGCTCTAGGGGCGGTAAGGCCGACCTCGAGCAACCAATCGTCGCCGCGAGCCCTGACGGGGTCCCTCCCGGGCGAGCGAGGTGTCTGGTCCCAAAAGCGCCGGCTTGCTGTCTTGCGTATCGGGCTGGAAGTCGGCCTCCCACGGTGTGAGTTGCGGAGCATCTCCCTCGGCGCCGCGGGTACACATCGACGTGTTCGTGTGACGTGTTCCAGTGTCAACACACTTTTTGGCGACTCCGCTGGGGACGAAGCTTTGAACGGTCTCCAGCCCGTTCTTGCTACGAAGAGATCGTCATCAAGTTGCTGCAATCTACAAAGGTAATATGAATACCCAATTCCCCTTTGTAGATGCAAATAATCCATATGTTGTTGCTAGCTCACCTATTGTGCATAATGTATCGGCTAGCCCTAGTTTTATCAATCATGCATCTAATTATGTGCAAGGGCCGATGCAAAACAATCTTCACGTTTCAAATTCTTATAAATTTAGCAACATGCAACATATGTATCCCAACTCACACACGTCGGCAACCCAGCAAATTCATATGCCGATGAGCAACATGATGAGTTCGATTAATCAATTTGAAACACCCCAAGTTAGAATTTCCAATGCCATACAAGAAAGTGTTTCACCCTTTTATTCATCGGCAGCTAATGTGCAATATAGTAATCCAACCATGCCGATGAATGAGAGAATTGGCCATGCTACTAGTGGCTATTCGGCCAGTTACTCTCAACTGTCATATGCTACACCTCGTGTTACTAATTCTTCGGCACCATACACAACTGTAGATGCTCATAATTCGGCTTCACACCTTCCTGGTTATAGCCGAATGAATGTAAATTTTACAGGAGCGGTTGTGCCCAACATTGTAGAAGATGAGGTAGTGGTGGCTGCATTGAAGAGTTTAGCCCAAAATAAGAGAATTAGTGCTCTTTGCCTTGAACAACATGAAAAGGGGCTATTTCCTGATTATGCCGCAATAAAAGCTAGAGTTTTGCAAGAAGATGAATCTTTGCCAATTGATAAAATTGGCGAGCAAAAGGATGGTCTTACAACAATGCATATGCCTTCACCTAGTACTACATCATATTATACACCCCCTACACAATTGCAAAATTTCGGCAAAACCCGTGTGTCATTGCCGAAAGAATCTAAAAGCATTGGGGGGCAATCATATCCGGAGTGGGCTGAAATTGAGAAAAAGCTTAAAGCTAATTTTGCCGCTTGCCGTCAGAAACAAATAGAAAAAGAATTGGCTCAGATAAAAGAAGCATTGCCAATTGGTACTATCAATAAAAAGAAGGATGATTCAGAACATGAAAGTGCTTCGGTTGAAAAAGCCGAATCAAGTAGTATATATTCTGAATCCATCAAATCCAACGAGGCAAGCATTATTGAGAAAGGGCATGGCAAGCATAGGAAAACAACGGTGCTTGATGTTTCTGAAGTTAATGGAACCTACTTCCTGCCCTATGAGTTCCGAGCCGTAGAAATTGACAAGCTTCAAGGACAAGAACAAGTAGCCGAACAAAGTTCGGCCGACAAAAATCTTCAAAGAAATGATGCACGGATTCAAGAAAAAGATGATGACAAGTTGTTGGGGAGCCATCCAAAGACGGAGCAAGATGTTCTTCAAATGGCACCACTATCATGTTCTCCCAACATATTTGAAGAGGTATGCATAGCGAGTACTTTACCTATTTTCATATTTGGTCGCAACTTCATTATTGATGCATCTATAAGAAATATTCTCATAAGTAATTTCGAAAGACCAATGAGGAAGGGTAATTTACTTGTTAGCAGTAAAATTGTTATGGAACATATCGGTCAACCCATTGCACCATTTATAAAGACCGATAATGACTTATTGTTACAGCCAAAGCTTTTCCCGTTGCTTTCTCTAAAGTTCATATCTAGTTGGGTAGCTTTGCTTATTTCTTACTTGGCTTATACTTGGTCTCAACTGAGACATGTATGTTCTAAATATCTTCGTTTCAGAAATTTAAAGCCAATGTTAAATTCTATTGAGAAAACCGATGTTAATATAATATCATATCCAAAGACATCGGAGATAGAGTGGAAAACACAATACATAGCCGAATGGGGAGATTCCAAATCTGAACCATTCGTTTGCTTTTCTCCAAAGCCGTTCAAACAGCAAGATCGGCTAGGAAACAAGATGTATACTTTCAATTCAAGCATGTGTGATAAAATATTTGATTTGTTGCTGAAAAATAATTACATTACAATTCTTGATCACCACGTTAAGCCATCAATCCAAGGACGAATGTATTGTAAGTTGCATGATTCGTCCAAGCATAATTTTGAGGATTGCAACATGTTTCGTCAAATAGTTAAATCGGCCATTGAAAAAGGACGATTGAAGTTTGTTGAAACACCAAGAGATGACCAGTCTATTTCGATTGGTCCCGATGGCAAAAAGTTTTTACATCGACTGCTTCAAGCCGATCCATTTAAAAAGAATGTAAAAGCTGCAGGTGATGGGATCAAGCTTTCAAGTAAAGAAGTTGTTGAAGAGCATAACGAGCATAATCTTGAGGGCGGAATAAGCGCAAGTGTAAGAGATCAAAAATCACCTTTGCTGAACTATTGGATAAATATCAAAAGAAGAGTGAAGAGAAGAATGCTTATCGGCCAAATCATGAAAAGAAACCAAGATCACCCCCAAGGCGCAAATATGAGGATCGGTATTGGCAAAGTGATAATTTTAATGCAACATATTCATATCCTTATTTTGGGCCGTCGATGCCAATGCCGTGGATACCTCCCTATGCTCATATAGATACATATTCATCATGGGACAGGTATGATACAAGGGTACATTCTCCATCTTATTCTAGACCATCTCACCAATACTATGCAGCTCCAAGGAGATCAACATTTGAACAATCACGTGTCAAAGACCGTTTCAATCATAAGGAATCGGTCCAGAGCTCAAGAAAGAAGAAAGAGGTGGTAAAGCAAGTTTACCGCGTGAAAAAAGATGGTCGTAAGTGTGCTGCTTCAGATTTGATCTCAAATAACAAAGAGCCAATTAAAGTGTTGACATTGGCTACAAAAGGCAAAGAAGTGAAGCAATCAATTGATAAAAATCAGAGTGCCAAATCTGAAGAAAAGAAGTTGAGGGTGCACAAGGCCCAAAAAGAGTTGCCATTGGTTGAAAAAAATCACAGTCGAGCTGCTCACTCGGCTTATCATATTGGAAAAAGAAGGAATTACAAAATCTTAGTGCACAAGAGCTGAGAAAGGAGAACATGGCATGGGTTCCCAAGAAGATCAATCAAAACAAAAATGATGTGCATGTTTCTATTGCAACAAGTGTTACAAAAGTGAAGAAAGAGAGAGATCGAAGCCAAAAACAGTTAAGCCGAAGGTTTGCATCACCCCATCAAAATCTTCGGTTAGCACATCATCCATATTCTTCAACCATACCATTGATGCCTTTGCCATGGAATTCATCATCAGGTATGATAAATTACCCTCCCTGGATTTATTTTAATCCATGGAAGCGACATAATTTTCTGCATCATGAGAGGGTATTACCAAATCTCTATACATTTTATTAGCTACATTTTTTCTTGCTAATCCAAAGGGCCGAAATATTTGATTTCTATTTCATTAGTTTATTTCGGCTATACATGATTTGGTGAATGAATTCTACATGGGCATTATGTTGATGGCCGGTATTTATCTATCGCCCTAAGAATATGTCAAAGCATGGCTGATGTAGCATCCTAACATCGTCCTTAGTTCAAGTAGAGGCCAAAACGAGGTACATGTTCATTGATATTGCCCTTGTCTTTCTAGTACTATGGAGATTATTTTCGATGGTAAATTTGTGGCAATGGCCAAGGTGTTGGTGTTGCTTATTTATCTTCATATGGAGCTATTTTGTGAAGCCTCAGGCCGCTTATAATATTTTTGCACAATCATCAAAGCCGAATATGCATTGTCATTCGGATTGGAGCTTTGCCTTGATATAGGTGCTATACATATTGAGGCTTCCGGTGATTCATTATTAGTAGTGCAACAAATATCCAAGGGTTATCAATATTTTGACGGATCACTTATAGTTTATCTTTGGGAATGTCTATATGCAAAATTTACCTTGGGTACTTTAAAATTGTTCATATGTCTAGACATGACAATTCGAAAGAGTTGGCACAGCAAGCATCCGGCTACTATGTTAACCATGGTGTATTGTATTTCTATCAATAGCCGATGCTAGGTTTTGTCAACATAGGTAAGGCCAAACTGAAGCCCACCGCTTCGGCCACTAATGAAACTTTTATGCAGGCGAAGTAAGGATTGGAGGAAGTTCATTCTTAATTATCTGCAAAATCCTAGCGAAAGGGTGAACAATATGGTACGGAGGATGGTTTTGATCTATGAAACCTTATCACCGGATTGTTGTAGAAGCTGAGAAGTTTTCACCCAAGTTTGCATCAAGAGGTTCAAACAAGCAATGGCCGATATAAACTTATCGTCCTAAGCATATGCAAAATGGCCGGTGGAGTGTTGACATCGTCCTTAGAACAAGCTATGCGGAAGTTATTTTTCGGCACACAAACTTTGCCGAAAAACAGGGGGGCATGTGTTGACACCAGATTTTGACACGGTCAATAACTTATTTAAGATGGCCTCAAATGGAGAAGTGATCTTCATGAAAGAATTCCGTATTGTCGATATGAACATCTTTGAAGTTTGGGTCATCGCAGTCCGATTTCATCTCGAAGGCCGAAACTATGCTCAAAGTACTAAGATCTTATATTCAGAGTAAAGTTTGGCTGATTAAACCCCTAAGATGACCTCAAATAGAAACATTATCTACACGAATTGTCTTCGTCTCGTCGAAACGATCAATTTTGATATAAAAATCGTTCCAATCCGAGTTCGTATGCAAAAGTTAGAGCCATCGGAATACAGCCCTGTCAGGAGGCAAAAACTGGCGCGCCCCACCAGACACCATGTCTGATGGGTAGCGCAAGGGATAGCCTGTTTTGCGCGACCGATTTGACCCTTAAGATGACCTCTGATCAAAAAACGTTCAACATAAAAGTTGTTCGTCTCGTCGACACGGTCAAGATTGCTTTTTGGCTCGTTTCCATCCGAGGTCGTTTACCATCACAAAAAAGACCCGCAAGGTGTAGCCAGTTCAAACCGAACAGTTTTGGAAAGTTCGGACAAAACCAATCCGAATTTGACTAGGGTTTTGGACGTGAATCCAAGCCTTTTCCTTGCACGGGAAGTCCAGCCACCTCTTATATACCTAAGGGGTGACGGCCGATTGAAGAACACCAATCAAACAAACACATCCAATACTTTTTCGTGTTCATCTACTTTTATCTCTCCCCTTGTATCTTTCTTCTCGTTCTTCGTCGTTCTTCAAGATTGGAGGCTGCGAATCCACGAGGCTCTAGGGGCGGTAAGGCCGACCTCGAGCAACCAATCGTCGCCGCGAGCCCTGACGGGGTCCCTCCCGGGCGAGCGAGGTGTCTGGTCCCAAAAGCGCCGGCTTGCTGTCTTGCGTATCGCGCTGGAAGTCGGCCTCCCACGGTGTGAGTTGCGTAGCATCTCCCTCGGCGCCGCGGGTACACATCGACGTGTTCGTGTGACGTGTTCCAGCGTCAACACACTTTTTGGCGACTCCGCTGGGGACGAAGCTTTGAACGGTCTCCAGCCCGTTCTTGCTACGAAGAGATCGTCATCAAGTTGCTGCAATCTACAAAGGTAATATGAATACCCAATTCCCCTTTGTAGATGCAAATAATCCATATGTTGTTGCTAGCTCACCTATTGAGCATAATGTATCGGCTAGCCCTAGTTTTATCAATCATGCATCTAATTATGTGCAAGGGCCGATGCAAAACAATCTTCACGTTTCAAATTCTTATAAATTTAGCAACATGCAACATATGTATCCCAACTCACACGCATCGGCAACCCAGCAAATTCATATGCCGATGAGCAACATGATGAGTTCGATTAATCAATTTGAAACACCCCAAGTTAGAATTTTCAATGCCATACAAGAAAGTGTTTCACCCTTTTATTCATCGGCAGCTAATGCGCAATATAGTAATCCAACCATGCCGATGAATGAGATAATTGGCCATGCTACTAGTGGCTATTCGGCCAGTTACTCTCAACTGTCATATGCTACACCTCGTGTTACTAATTCTTCGGCACCATACACAACTGTAGATGCTCATAATTCGGCTTCACACCTTCCTGGTTATAGCCGAATGAATGTAAATTTTACAGGAGCGGTTGTGCCCAACATTGTAGAAGATGAGGTAGTGGTGGCTGCATTGAAGAGTTTAGCCCAAAATAAGAGAATTAGTGCTCTTTGCCTTGAACAACATGAAAAGGGGCTATTTCCTGATTATGCCGCAATAAAAGCTAGAGTTTTGCAAGAAGATGAATCTTTGCCAATTGATAAAATTGGCGAGCAAAAGGATGGTCTTACAACAATGCATATGCCTTCACCTAGTACTACATCATATTATACACCCCCTACACAATTGCAAAATTTCGGCAAAACCCGTGTGTCATTGCCGAAAGAATCTAAAAGCATTGGGGGGCAATCATATCCGGAGTGGGCTGAAATTGAGAAAAAGCTTAAAGCTAATTTTGCCGCTTGCCGTCAGAAACAAATAGAAAAAGAATTGGCTCAGATAAAAGAAGCATTGCCAATTGGTACTATCAATAAAAAGAAGGATGATTCAGAACATGAAAGTGCTTCGGTTGAAAAAGCCGAATCAAGTAGTATATATTCTGAATCCATCAAATCCAACGAGGCAAGCATTATTGAGAAAGGGCATGGCAAGCATAGGAAAACAACGGTGCTTGATTTTTCTGAAGTTAATGGAACCTACTTCCTGCCCTATGAGTTCCGAGCCGTAGAAATTGACAAGCTTCAAGGACAAGAACAAGTAGCCGAACAAAGTTCGGCCGACAAAAATCTTCAAAGAAATGATGCACGGATTCAAGAAAAAGATGATGACAAGTTGTTGGGGAGCCATCCAAAGACGGAGCAAGATGTTCTTCAAATGGCACCACTATCATGTTCTCCCAACATATTTGAAGAGGTATGCATAGCGAGTACTTTACCTATTTTCATATTTGGTCGCAACTTCATTATTGATGCATCTATAAGAAATATTCTCATAAGTAATTTCAAAAGACCAATGAGGAAGGGTAATTTACTTGTTAGCAGTAAAATTGTTATGGAACATATCGGTCAACCCATTGCACCATTTATAAAGACCGATAATGACTTATTGTTACAGCCAAAGCTTTTCCCGTTGCTTTCTCTAAAGTTCATATCTAGTTGGGTAGCTTTGCTTATTTCTTACTTGGCTTACACTTGGTCTCAACTGAGACATGTATGTTCTAAATATCTTCGTTTCAGAAATTTAAAGCCAAGGTTAAATTCTATTGAGAAAACCGATGTTAATATAATATCATATCCAAAGACATCGGAGATAGAGTGGAAAACACAATACATAGCCGAATGGGGAGATTCCAAATCTGAACCATTCGTTTGCTTTTCTCCAAAGCCGTTCAAACAGCAAGATCGGCTAGGAAACAAGATGTATACTTTCAATTCAAGCATGTGTGATAAAATATTTGATTTGTTGCTGAAAAATAATTACATTACAATTCTTGATCATCATGTTAAGCCATCAATCCAAGGACGAATGTATTGTAAGTTGCATGATTCGTCCAAGCATAATTTTGAGGATTGCAACATGTTTCGTCAAATAGTTAAATTGGCCATTGAAAAAGGACGATTGAAGTTTGTTGAAACACCAAGAGATGACCAGTCTATTTCGATTGGTCCCGATGGCAAAAAGTTTTTACATCGACTGCTTCAAGCCGATCCATTTAAAAAGAATGTAAAAGCTGCAGGTGATGGGATCAAGCTTTCAAGTAAAGAAGTTGTTGAAGAGCATAACGAGCATAATCTTGAGGGCGGGAGTTCCATCGAAGCTACA
The DNA here is from genome assembly GCF_018294505.1 of Triticum aestivum. Lineage (NCBI taxonomy): Eukaryota > Viridiplantae > Streptophyta > Magnoliopsida > Poales > Poaceae > Triticum > Triticum aestivum. Next base: position 704,054,724 of record NC_057813.1, read on the forward strand.
ATGGAGACGCCAAGGACTGGGGGGCAGCAAGCAAATCTAATGATCGATGAAAGCAAACCAAAAGAAAACAAAGGCCGGAATAAGCGCAAGTGTAAGAGATCAAAAATCACCTTTGCTGAACTATTGGATAAATATCAAAAGAAGAGTGAAGAGAAGAATGCTTATCGGCCAAATCATGCAAAGAAACCAAGATCACCCCCAAGGCGCAAATATGAGGATCGGTATTGGCAAAGTGATAATTTTAATGCAACATATTTATATCCTTATTTTGGGCCGTCGATGCCAATGCCGTGGATACCTCCCTATGCTCATATAGATACATATTCATCATGGGACAGGTATGATACAAGGGTACATTCTCCATCTTATTCTAGACCATCTCACCAATACTATGCAGCTCCAAGGAGATCAACATTTGAACAATCACGTGTCAAAGACCGTTTCAATCATAAGGAATCGGTCCAGAGCTCAAGAAAGAAGAAAGAGGTGGTAAAGCAAGTTTACCGCGTGAAAAAAGATGGTCGTAAGTGTGCTGCTTCAGATTTGATCTCAAATAACAAAGAGCCAATTAAAGTGTTGACATTGGCTACAAAAGGCAAAGAAGTGAAACAATCAATTGATAAAAATCAGAGTGCCAAATCTGAAGAAAAGAAGTTGAGGGTGCACAAGGCCCAAAAAGAGTTGCCATTGGTTGAAAAAAATCACAGTCGAGCTGCTCACTCGGCTTATCATATTGGAAAAAGAAGGAATTACAAAATCTTAGTGCACAAGAGCTGAGAAAGAAGAACATGGCATGGGTTCCCAAGAAGATCAATCAAAACAAAAATGATGTGCATGTTTCTATTGCAACAAGTGTTACAAAAGTGAAGAAAGAGAGAGATCGAAGCCAAAAACAGTTAAGCCGAAGGTTTGCATCACCCCATCAAAATCTTCGGTTAGCACATCATCCATATTCTTCAACCATACCATTGATGCCTTTGCCATGGAATTCATCATCAGGTATGATAAATTACCCTCCCTGGATTTATTTTAATCCATGGAAGCGACATAATTTTCTGCATCATGAGAGGGTATTACCAAATCTCTATACATTTTATTAGCTACATTTTTTCTTGCTAATCCAAAGGGCCGAAATATTTGATTTCTATTTCATTAGTTTATTTCGGCTATACATGATTTGGTGAATGAATTCTACATGGGCATTATGTTGATGGCCGGTATTTATCTATCGCCCTAAGAATATGTCAAAGCATGGCTGATGTAGCATCCTAACATCGTCCTTAGTTCAAGTAGAGGCCAAAACGAGGTACATGTTCATTGATATTGCCCTTGTCTTTCTAGTATTATGGAGATTATTTTCGACGGTAAATTTGTGGCAATGGCCAAGGTGTTGGTCTTGCTTATTTATCTTCATATGGAGCTATTTTGTGAAGCCTCAGGCCGCTTATAATATTTTTGCACAATCATCAAAGCCGAATATGCATTGTCATTCGGATTGGAGCTTTGCCTTGATATAGGTGCTATACATATTGAGGCTTCCGGTGATTCATTATTAGTAGTGCAACAAATATCCAAGGGTTATCAATATTTTAACGAATCACTTATAGTTTATCTTGGGGAATGTCTATATGCAAAATTTACCTTGGTTTACTTTAAAATTGTTCATATGTCTAGACATGACAATTTGAAAGAGTTGGCACAGCAAGCATCCGGCTACTATGTTAACCATGGTGTATTGTATTTCTATCAATAGCCGATGCTAGGTTTTGTCAACATAGGTAAGGCCAAACTGAAGCCCACCGCTTCGGCCACTAATGAAACTTTTATGCAGGCGAAGTAAGGATTGGAGGAAGTTCATTCTTAATTATCTGCAAAATCCTAGCGAAAGGGTGAACAATATGGTTCGGAGGATGGTTTTGATCTATGAAACCTTATCACCGGATTGTTATAGAAGCTGAGAAGTTTTCACCCAAGTTTGCATCAAGAGGTTCAAACAAGCAATGGCCGATATAAACTTATCGTCCTAAGCATATGCAAAATGGCCGGTGGAGTGTTGACATCGTCCTTAGAACAAGCTATGCGGAAGTTATTTTTCGGCACACAAACTTTGCCGAAAAACAGGGGGGCATGTGTTGACATCAGATTTTGACACGGTCAATAACTTATTTAAGATGGCCTCAAATGGAGAAGTGATCTTCATGAAAGAATTCCGTATTTTCGATATGAACATCTTTGAAGTTTGGGTCATCGCAGTCCGATTTCATCTCGAAGGCCGAAACTATGCTCAAAATACTAAGATCTTATATTCAGAGTACAGTTTGGCTGATTAAGCCCCTAAGATGACCTCAAATAGAAACATTATCTACACGGATTGTCTTCGTCTCGTCGAAACGATTGATTTTGATATAAAAATCGTTCCAATCCGACTTCGTATGCAAAAGTTAGAGCCATCGGAATACAGCCCTGTCAGGAGGCAAAAACTGGCGCGCCCCACCAGACACCCTGTCTGATGGGTAGCGCAAGGGATAGCCTGTTTTGCGCGATCGATTTGACCCTCAAGATGACCTCTGATCGAAAAGCGTTCAACATAAAAGTTGTTCGTCTCGTCGAAACGGTCAAGATTGCTTTTGGGCTCGTTTTCATCCGAGGTCGTTTACCATCACAAAAAAGACCAGCAAGGTGCAGCCAGTTTAAACCGAAGAGTTTTGGAAAGTTCGGACAAAACCAATCCGAATTTGACTAGGGTTTTGGACGTGAATCCAAGCCTTTTCCTTGCACGGGAAGTCCAGCCGCCTCTTATATACCTAAGGGGTGACGGCCGATTGAAGAACACCAATCGAACAAACACATCCAATACTTTTTCGTGTTCATCTACTTTTATCTCTCCCCTTGTATCTTTTTTCTCGTTCTTCGTCGTTCTTCAAGATTGGAGGCTGCGAATTCACGAGGCTCTAGGGGCGGTAAGGCCGACCTCGAGCAACCAATCGTCGCCGTGAGCCCTGACGGGGTCCCTCCCGGGCGAGCGAGGCGTCTGGTCCCAAAAGCGCCGGCTTGCTGTCTTGCGTATCGCGCTGGAAGTCGGCCTCCCACGGTGTGAGTTGCGGAGCATCTCCCTCGGCGCCGCGGGTACACATCGACGTGTTCGTGTGACGCGTTCCAGCGTCAACACCTTTATTATTTGGTAATGTGTGCGCCATTCATCTCCTAGAGAAACTCCTGGAAAGAGGACAATGACTCAAACGTGAAACTGAAGAATCTATTTTTTATTTAAGGATGGAAAAAAAGGATCGAATTGAAGATTTGAAGTTTACCTGGCAGACGCTTATCTAAGCTTCTACCAACCATATATTCAAAGCAGAGCACCTTGTATATGTGTCTACCAAAAACAGACGTGCCATCAGGTAGCTCAACATATTTCTTGGTCTCTTCATTGCAATACCCAACTAGACGTACAATGTTTGGATGTTGGACCTTCATATGGTTACGGAGTCCCTTCATGAATTGTTTGTCATCAATTCCTTTGGTCGCATGAAGCAACTTCACTGCCATGGCTTCCCCATTGTAGACTGCCTGTTTCCATTCGATAAAACTTATCAATAATATGATGCTCAAGATAAAATAGAATACTAAGTCAATCATTGATAGTACCTTGTAAACGTCTCCATAGCCACCACCAACTTTTTGGGTGTCCGAAAAATCATTAGTAATTCTTCTCAACTTAGATGATTCTATTTCTATAGCCATGCTTCGACGATCAATATACGTGCTATACCTAGGTAGTAGGTGTGACCTTTCCTGTGTACAAACAATGCACCATCACTAACAAACTACAACAGAAATCTTGAATCATTATGTTGAGAATGCCTCAGTAAATACAATTGTACTCCCTCCGTCCCATAATATAAGAATGTTTTTGACACTATACTAGTGTAAAAAACGTTTTTATATTATGAGACATAGGGAATAACTAGTTAAAAGTATATACAACTGTAACAACTCCCTCCTATCCATATTACTTGTCGCTCAAACGGATGTATCTAGGTGTATATCACTACTAGATACATCCGTTTGAGTCACAACTAATATGGATCGGACGGAGCATATTTTTTGTTGGTTTTCTAAGCATACTAGCGAATATCGCCATCGACGAAACCCTAACCTACCCCCCCCCCTATTCCTCCTCCCTCGCTCATAGCCTTGCCACCAGAGGGCATTGGCGAGCGAGCTTGGCTTGTTTCACAGTGGTGGAAAATAATTCTCTCTCGTGCCACATCAGTGCCCTAGCGCAGCTCACGCGGGATGGTGACGATTGTAGAAGAGGAGGGCCCTAGCGTGAATCGATCTAGTGGCGGTGCTCCGTTAGGTTTAGGGTTTAGGTAAAGACATGGTGGGCGAAGCCGATGTTGCAGCGGGCCATTCTGGGCTAGCGATAGTGGTAGTCAGACTCTCGGCCCAGTGGTCGACGTACGCATCTCGACATGGACAAGGTGTCTAAGATGATGAATCCTTCGTTTGCCGCCTCTACCTCTCCCAGCCACCGGGATCTATGGTGTTACGATAGTCGCCGGATGCGACAGTGGAACGGTCCTCTTTTCCTGCTTTAGGCTTTTTCCCGAACAATGTGAATGGTCCTTTGGATTTCTTAGCACCAAGATCCGGATAGCATTAGCGGGAAGTCGCTAGCAGGTAGATAGGTCGTTGGTACTGATGATTTCTCCAACAAGTATGTAGACCATGCATTATCAACATGCAAGCACTCTTTCAGTGTTGAACATGTTGACTCAAAAGCTCGACTTTGCGGATAAAAATCCCAAGTTCAACCTTTGATTGTCTTGTATAGGGGTAGGGTATTTTTTGTTCCTTTGGTCACATGTGGAGTGGTGGATTATGGCCTAAGGTCATAACTCATAAGTATCATGGTAAGTTTACAGAGTTTTTTCGGCAGGTAGTGTCGTGGTTCTAAACCTGACAGTAGAAAGGGGGGTAGGTATGGAGAGGCAAGATCTTAGCTATGGCGAAGATGTACACACGAGGTTTACGAGTTCAGGCCCTTCTCGGAGGAAGTAATAGCCCTACGTCTCGGTGCCCGGAGGCGGTCGATTGGATTATATGTGTTGTATTACAGAGGGTGTGAACCCTTGTGCCAGAGGAGGGGGCGGCTTATATAGAGTGCGCCAGGACCCCAGCCCCGCTCCATTACAAGGGAACTAATGTACATAAAGTAGGGGCGTTACTGGTAACGCCAGCAGTAAGTACTCTTAATGATCATGAAGACTAGGGAGTAAATATCTGGCCGTTGCGTGTTCTCCTGACTACTGGTCTTCGATATGGTCGAGTGGTCTTCCTTGTGGTCGAGTGACAATAGGTAACGACCGTCGAGTGGATTGCACTCGAGGTATGAGACTGGTGCTCTTCTGTTGACTCTTAGTCTTTTCAACTTCCACGGTAGTGACCTTGGGTAGGACGTATAGGTCGAGTGACCCTACCCTGGGTCTGTATCCTCGTCAGTAGCCCCCGAATGGATTAAGGTGTGAGAGGAAAGTAAGACAATGTTGGACCTGTCCTGTGTTTTGTATCTACGCGAGTGTTTCCTGTTAGACTGAACGCATGCGTTGATACTTCGGGGTCGACTCAGTTGCCTTGATCCATTCAGTAAGTTGTCGACTGAATTGGCGACTTCATGCGTCGAGTGTTGTGCGGGAGTGCGAGATCTCGGGCGCGATTGCCCGCGGGGGATCCCGGATTCCGCGGGATACGGAATTTCGGGTGCGCGTGAGCAGAAGGGCGCCGAAAAAAGGGGGACCCGGATAAGCAGCGATGCCTCGATCATCGTGCTGCCTTTTTCGCCACGTTTGCTGCACGCAACTGTAGCAGGATTTGACGGGATTGCCCGGCCCCATGCGTCAGTCACTCGGAAGTAAACCTTTATAAGGTGACGGGGCCGGGGTGCTTGCACTGTGCACGTGTGCCTCTTCTTCTTTCTCCTCTGCTCCTCCGCCGCACCAAGCGCCTCCGCCTCCGATACCGCCGCTCTCCCACCATGGTGAAGGACAATAACGGCGGCGCTAGAGCGCGCCAAGAAGGCAACGGGGGTGGCGAAGGGCAAGAAACCAAGCTGTGGATCGTCGTCGCGCTCGGGGCTGCCGCCGGGCTGGATCCAAGGCGATTGGATCCGGTCTTCGATCTGGCAGGAAGATCTGACCGATCTATAGGAGTCTGGCCTGATTGCAGCGGGGGCGGCGAGGCTGCCGAAGGGAGAGACGGAGCCACAACCTCGACCGGGTGAGTGCGTCTTTCTCGCCACTCATGTCGACCGGGGTTTCTCGCTTCCTCCGCACCCTTTCTTCCGAGGGTTTTTGAACTTCTTCGGGGCACAGCTCCACCACTTCCCCCCCAATACCATTACGTATCTAACCGCTTTCATGTCGATGTGCGAGAACTTCTTAGGGTGTCGACCACACTGGGGTCTCTTCAAACATATCTTCACCATTCGCTCCCAGTCGGTTAAAAAGGTGAAGTCGAGTGACTCGAAAACTGTCACATCCCTAGTTCTGGTATGCTCGAGGCTAGCTAGTCATGTGTGCATCATGTTTAAATTCCATTTAATTTTGAAATAAGGATTTGTGAAACCCTCAGAATCATTACTGGAAATGACCCAAATAAAAATTGCTCCAAAAAGGTCCAAGAAAATGCTCATGTTGCTCTCTGAAAATATTGGACAAAGATAAAAATCAAACCAATATTTTTAGGAGCTCATAAGTATTTATTTCGGGCATTTGGAATTAATGCAGTAAATATTTGCTTTGGATATATATTGTTATATATATACAATATTGTCCAAAAATTATGCTAGTTAATGAGGAGCTCTGGAATAATACCATGAGTTCCTACAAAAATTGGCATAAGTATATAAAATGATTTAGTATTTTTATTAAATCAAAACAAATATCAGAAAAATAGAAAAGAAAGGAAAATGGAAAAAACTTACCTGCGGCCTGGCACTGTGCGTCCTGGCCTGGCCCAGTGGCCCAACAGGCCGGCCCAGCCGTCTGGTCAGTGCCAGTCGTCGTCTCCACTGCGCCAGGAGGACAGGGACGTGTGCCCGCGGCGCGCACGCACGCGTTCGGCCACCTCCTAGTCGCCTGCCTGCTTCCCCCGCCACGTCGACGCCGCGGATAGATGCGTGGGTGCCGTCTGGATCGAGCCCTCCCCTTCTTTCACTCCCTCTCCCTCTCTGCCGCTCTCTCTCTCGCTAGCCGAGCGCTGCCGCCGCCGCCGACGAGCACCACCGCGGCCATCGGCCACCCATCGCCCTGCCGCTGCGCCCATAAGCTCTGCCACATCACCGACTACCTCCCCGTCAAGCCACGCGCCTCGGAAGGCCCTGGAGAGCCGCCTCGCTGCCGTCTTCATCTCCGGTCGCCGGAGATCGTCTTCGCCGCCCCGCTGACTCCAGCCCTTCCCCGAGCTCGCCGACGACGTCGTCGAGCCCGCAGTGAGCTCCTGCCCCGTCCCTCTCTCTCCGTTTCTCTGTTCTCGCGCCGTATCTCCCGTTCCCCACCACGGCCGTAGCACCTCACCGCCGGCCATGTCGCCACCGCAGCCACACCTTCGGGCACCTGCAACCGAGCACGCCACCGTGGTCATCACGTCTCAAGGAGACAAACGCGACCAACCCTGTCCCCTGCCGTGCACCGTAGCCCCTTCTCCCCTCCTCGCCAAACTCCGGCCGCCGCCGCGGTCGATGCCGTTGTCGCCTCCGGCCACCCCACGGCCTCCCGCGTGACCCATTGGATGCGCGCGAGCCTGGGCTTCGCGTAGGTGCTCTCCGTCGCGCGATTGGTCGCCAGAGCGACGATCCCGCAGCCCGCCGCCGCTTCTGGCCTCGCCGGCGTCAAGTCGCTGGTGGGGTTAGCCCCGGTTGACTGGGTTTGACCCCGTCTGACCAGGGTTTGACCACCCTGTGTCACTGACGCATGGGGCCAGCTCTGTTAATTAAACGAGTTTAGGTTTAATTTAAGTTAGTATTAGCCACAAACACTGACACATGGGACCCACACGTTAGGTTTGACCCCAGTCAGTGCTGTTGACTTGCTGATGCAAGCATGGCGCAGTACTGATGTAGTTATTCATTTTCTGGATTTAATTTAAATCAGGAAATTCCAGAAAATGATATAAACTTCAAAAAATCATAGAAATTCAACCGTAGCTCAGATTGGAATAATTTATATATGAAAAATTATCAGAAAAATGCAATCTATCCATTTGTACTAGTTTCATGCATGACAAACCAACCTAAACCTCCTGTATAGGTGAAAACATATGAATGGCATTTATAAATGTTAAGTTTGGAGTTGCATTTGAACCCTTGGTTCAAATGGACTTCATTCAAACAGAATGCTAGTTGCATTAGCTCAAACAGCATCACATCTACATGCCATGTTCATGCATCATATTGTTGCATATGCTTGTGTATTGATTGTCGACACCGTTCCTTCTCGATAGGTCCTGCTCCGGAGAGTGCTCCAGAGTACCTGTCTGAGGAGTAGTGCCCCCTCTGTTGATCTACCAGGCAAGCAAACCCCCTTGTTCATTCCGATACAATCCTACTCTCTCGCTCATGCTCTCATTTATTGCATTAGGACAACAACGATTCAATTGCTACTTTGTGCTGCGGTAGTTGAACCCATTCCTTTGCATGACCTGTCATTGCCACAGTAAATAGTTGAAACCCACTAGCATGTGTAGGAGTTGATTGAGCCATGTTGTGTTCCTACCATGCTATGCCTGCTATTGCTTAGAGTGTGTCAGGTCTGATTCATTAGGAATGAATTGGAGTGTAGTGCTCTATGTTCTGATGCTGAGAGTGAAGTGTGTGAACACGATTTGGTAAAGGTAGCGGTGAGAGGCCATGTAGGAGTACATGGTGGGTTCTCTCACTGGAACCGTCCTTAAGCACTGAGTTCTATGTATGTTGTCCAATGACTCGATACTACCACACATTGGGATCCTTAATTGACTCTCTCGACTTATTAACCGACTTGATCTCTGTCCAGGAGTCGCAACTAGTTTCTGGTGTTTGTAGGTAGTGCTATTTTTCTACCGAGTGGCACCCGGCAGGGTGGGCTTGGGATAGACTAGGCACGGGTGGCACGGTGTACCAAGTGGCACTCGGATGGTGGTCTTGAGAACCCTGCTCACATCATTTGGGGTCGTGAGCGACACCCCGGCCGGATCTCCTTGCGGATGGAACCCGAATAGGCGATAAACTTGGATTAGAGTCTTGTGTGGTTAGTCAGGTCGTGGCCGACACCCTCGCCAGGCTTCCGCTTGAAGGTTGCCGAGTTACATGACGTGTACATGGTGGTAAGTGGCGAGAGCGTGTGTGAAGAAGTACACCCCTGCAGGGTTAACATGATCTATTCGAATAGTCGGGTCCGCGGTTATGGACTTCTTGGATGCTTACATGGTACATAGACAACTTGAAGTGGATACTCTAAAATGCTCAAGACAAAGTGTGAGTGCTATGGATGGCCTTCTCGTAGGGAGACGGGGATGAATCCATAGTAGTGTATTGTGTGGTGATTAGTGGACTCATGTGTGCCATATCACCTCAAAGAAGTTCTCGTAGTCGTAGAACAGGGTAGCCACTGAGTCAAAGCTGGCTTGCTGCAACTAAACCCCACATTACCCTCTTGATACAAATGCATGTATGATAGGATCTGGTGTAAGTCTTGCTGAGTACCTTTGTACTCATGTTGCTTTATTTATGTTTTTGCAGCGGAGACTTCGGTCTTACTAGTGTTCTTGTGGACTTCGACAAGTAGCTTGTACCTCAGCTACGATCTTGATCGGATGTTGTAGATAGTCAGGCTCTTCAGCCTTTTTCATTTATAGATGTTTGTACTCAGACATGTAATGCTTCCGCTTGTTGCTTGTTTGCTCTGAATGTTGGGTCATGCGACCCCTGCTTGTAATAATGCTATGATGGCTCTTCTGAGTCTTTATCTATATGAGTTGTTGAGTTATGCTGTGATGCCATGTTGTACAGCACATACTTGCATGTTATGCGTACGTGTAATGTGTATTGCTATGTGTGGGATCTGACTATCTAGTTGTTTATCCTTAGTAGCCTCTCTTACCGGGAAATGTCTCCTAGTGCTTCCACTGAGCCCTGGTAGCTTGCTACTGCTCTAGAACACTTAGGCTGGCCGGCATGGGTCCTTCTTCGTTCCTATGTCTGTCCCTTCGGGGAAATGTCACGCGGTGTCTACCGGAGTCCTGTTAGCCTGCTACAGCTTGGTTTACCGGAGTCCTGCTAGCCCAGTTGCTACAGCCCGGATTCACTCGCTGATGACTGACACGTTCGATGCTGGGTCATGTATGCATGTCCTTGTAAGTTAGTGCCACTTCGGGTTCACGACTAGCCATGTCAGCCCAGGTTCATTGTCATATGGATGCTAGCGACACCATCATATACGTGTGCCAAAAGGCGCAAACGGTCCCGGGCATGGTAAGGCGACACCCGTGGGAATACCGTGCGTGAGGCCGCAAAGTGATATGAGGTGTTACATGCTAGATCGGTGTGGCATAGAATCGGGGTCCTGACAGCTTTGGTATCAGAGCCTGACTGCCTGTAGGATTACCAAGCCAAACTGGTCGAAGTTGAGTCTAGAAATTCTTTAGTTATATAAGGGAATTGATTGTGGGAAGGAATGTAAGGCTCTTTTTACTCCTTTACCTCATGGCCTTCTGATCTGAGTCATCCTATCTTTCCTACGGGGTTAAGGAACTAGGCTTTCTCTTCCGTCTATCAGGATCACGTGTTACTACCCCGTAGTCCCATAGGATTTGTTGATTAGAGTCATATCCCAGTTTCGAGTACTTCCGGTGTGGCCTGTTTAGTATGATATCAGAACCTTGAGTGGTGATGTTGAGTTGTTGTACTACCCCATTTTGGCAGGATGTCTCATTCTGAGCATTTTACTACCGTTATGCTGCCGGAATTGCCCTAGGAGTTTGAGAGTTACTAATTTCCTTGTCCTACATTCTATAGCCTATAGATGATGCTGATTCTGTCCTTGGTTTCGTTTCTCAGGATGTCATCAGTTAAGCGAAGTTCTGTTGCTCGTAGCCAGAACCACGGAGATGGTAGGGATGAGGATCCTCCCGACCAGCCTTCGTTGGCAGAGTTCATGTTAGAAATGGAGAGGAACAAGCGTGAGTCTAACCGCTTGTTGGCACGTATCGAGGAGAACACCGCACATCAGTTCAAAGGGTCTACAACCATTCATGACTTCATTCGCTTGTACCCACCTACCTTTCATCATTCCATCAAGCCACTCGATGCAGATGATTGGCTCCGTAGCATCACTCATAAGCTGCGTTTCACGAACTTAGCTGAAGATGACAAGGTCACCTATGCCACATACCACCTGGAAGGTCCTGCTAGTCTTTGGTGGCAGAACTATGAGGCTATGCTTCCAGCTGGCCAGATTCCTACCTGGAGGGATTTCATTGAGGCTTTTCGCGAGCATCACATTCCTGAGGCCCTCATCGATCGCAAGAGAGAAGAGTTCTGTAGTTTCACCCAGAGTAAGATGGTTGTTGATGCTTACAGTAGAGAGTTTGAGAACCTCGCCCGCTATGACACAGAAGAGGTGTCCACGGACGCCAAGAAGCAGGCTAGGTTCCGGAGGGGTCTCAACCCCAAGTTGCGTCGTGATCTCCACCTGCATCATTGTGATACATTCCAGGCTCTTGTGAACAAGGCCATTAATGCAGAGACACACAGCTCACTTACGAGGAGTCTCGTAAGCACACCCATGATTTGGGATCCTCCTCCGATTCTAGTTCTCAGAAGCGCCGGATTTGGGTTCCAAACTCTGCTCTTCCTTCCGGATATTCACCGAGGCCATCTTATGTGGTGCCTCCCCTAGCTCAGTCGTTTGCTCCACCCAGGCCTACTGGTAGACTGCTTGTCAGTGCGGGTCCACATCCAACTTCAGCGACCTGCTTCACATGCGGAAATCCAGGACACTATGCACGTGACTGCTCTCAGACTAGTTATGCTCCACCCCAGCCCGAGAAGACTGTTGGATGTGTTAAGCCATCAAGCAAGATGATCAAAGCCAAGCCAGCTCACACTAAATGTGGACGTGTGCATCACGTCTCAGCTAAAGACGCTCATGATGATTCGGATGTCGTTCTTGGTACACTCCTTGTCAATTGCCATCCAGCATCGGTTCTATTCGATACTGGAGCATCTCACTCCTTCATTTCTGAAGGCTATGCTCGTTTGCACGACATGTCATTTTGTGATATGCCAACTCTGCTTGAAATCCAAACCCTAGGGTCTAGATGGCAAACTACCAGAATCAGCTATGGTAATGAAATCCTTGTTGATAGACTTGTATTTCTTGCATCACTTGTAGCCCTCAAGTCCTCAAATATTAACATCATCTTGGGTATGGACTGGATGACAGCTCATCATGCCAAGATTGATTGTTACACCAGATCTGTTTAGCTTACACACCCATCTGGCAAGATAGCCACTGTCTCCACTAGAGTTGCAAGGCGTCAGCTCTATTCTCTTAATGCCAGCCCTCTTCCAGACCTTCAAGATATCCCGGTAGTCCGTGACTTTCCGGATGTCTTTCCAGAGGAACTGACAGGTGTTCCACCTGACAGAGATGTAGAGTTCGTCCTAGATCTTATTCCAGGAACTGCTCCAATCTCTAGGAGACCTTACAAGATGGCACCCTTAGAACTAGCCGAGTTTAAGAAACAACTTGATGAGTCCTTGCAAAAGGGTTTCATCCGTCCTAGTTCTTCTCATTGGGCTTGCCCCGTCCTCTTCGTCAAGAAGAAGGATGGTATGGAACGGATGGTTGTAGATTATCGTCCCGTTAATTTGGTCATGATAAAGAACAAATATCCGCTTAGCAGGATCAACGACCTGTATGATCAGCTCGCTGGATCCTCAGTCTTTTCTAATATGGATTTGAGGTTAGGATACCACCAAATCAAGATCAGAAACGGGGACATCCCTAAAACGGCTTTTGTCACTCGTTATGGTCAGTACGAGTACACCGTCATGTCCTTCGGTCTAACCAACGCTCCAGCTACATTCTCCCTCTTGATGAACTCGATCTTCATGGAGTACTTAGATAAGTTCGTCGTGGTTTACCTTGATAATATCCTTATTTACTCGAAGAACAAGGAAGAGCATGCCGAACATCTTAGACTTGTGTTAGAAAAATTCAGAGAGCACCGCCTTTATGCCAAGTTCTCCAAGTGTGAATTTTGGTTGCGAGAAGTGACCTATCTAGGCCACGTGATCTCTGGTAAGGGCATTGCTGTCAATCCCGAGAGAATTAAGGCCGTTCTCGATTGGACTCCACCTGAAACCGTTAAACAAGTTAGGAGTTTCCTTGGTCTAGCCAGCTATTGTCGCCGCTTTGTTGAAAACTTCTCTAAAGTGGCCAAACCTCTCACGAAACTTCTCAAGAAGGATAAAAGGTTTGAGTGGTCCCCACAGTGTGAGTACAGTTTTCAGGAACTGAAAAGACGCCTGACTTCTGCTCCCATACTTGTGCCACCGGATTTCACTAAAGACTTTGTTATCTATTGCGTTGCCTCACGACAGGGACTAGGTTGCATTCTTATGCAGGATCGTCATATGATTGCCTATGCATCTCAACAGTTGCATCCACATGAGGAGAATTATCCTACACATGATCTAGAGCTTGCAGCCGTAGTCTATGCACTCAAGACTTGGTGACATTACCTCCTTGGTAAATGTTGCGAGATCTACACAGATCACCAGAGTCTCAAGTATATCTTCACACAACCAGATCTGAATCTTAGACAAAGACGTTGGTTGGAGTTGATCACAGATTATGATCTAGGGATTACCTACACCCCAGGCAAAGCCAATGTCATGGCTGATGCGCTAAGCCGTAAATCCTATTGCAACAATCTCATGTTACAGCAAGGCCAACCACTTCTCCATGAGGAATTCTGTAAGCTTAATCTTCACATTGCTCCTCACGGATTCCTTTCTACCTTAATGGTGAAACCTACTCTTGAGGATCAGATCATAACTAGCCAGCAATATGATACGGGTATTTCTCGAATCAAGGATAACGTTAAGAAGGGAGCTGCTGGTAGTTTCTCTGTTGATGATCGAGGTGTTGTTTTCTTTGGGAACCGCCTGGTGGTCCCCAAGAAGCAACATCTTCGACAACTGATCCTTAAGGAGGCGCATGAATCTCCTCTCACGATTCATCCCGGTAGTACTAAGATGTATCAGGACCTACGCCAGAGGTTTTGGTGGACTAGGATGAAGAGAGAAATTGCTTAGTTTATTGCTAACTGTGACGTTTGTCGTCGCGTTAAGGCAGAGCATCAAAGGCCTGCTGGCACCCTTCAGCCTTTAGCTATTCCTGAGTGGAAATGGGATAAAGTTGGTATGGACTTCATCACCGGCTTTCCCAGGACCAAGAAAGGGAATAATGCTATCTTCATAGTCATTGATCGTCTTTCCAAAGTGGCTCACTTCCTTCCTGTTTGAGAGAGTATCACTGCTAGCCAGCTTGCAGACTTATACATTTCTCGAATAGTGTCACTGCATGGTGTTCCACTAGAGATCAATTCAGACCGTGGCAGTCTTTTCACTTCCCATTTCTGGGAGAGTTTCCAAACTGCCATGGGAACCCTTCTTTCCTTCAGTACCACTTTCCACCTCAATCAAGTGGTCAGGTGGAAAGGGTCAATCAACTTCTCGAAGATATGCTTAGAGCTTGTGTTATCTCATTCGGTATGGATTGGGAGAAATGTCTTCCCTTCGCCGAGTTTGCTTATAACAATAGATATCAATCCAGTCTTAAGAAAGCTCCTTTTGAGATTCTCTATGGACGAAGATGTCGAACACCTTTGAACTGGTCAGAAACCGGTGAAAGACAATTCTTTGGACCGGACATGATCCAGGAGGCAGAAGAGCAAGTTCGCATCATTTGTGAGAATTTGAAAACAGCCCAGTCTCGTCAAAAGAGCCAGTATGATCGTCATCATAAGGATATGACTTATGAATTTGGTGACAAAGCTTACCTTCGGGTCACTCCTTTGAAGGGTACCCATCGCTTCGGTATCAAGGGCAAGTTGGCTCCTCGTTACATTGGTCCTTTTCGCATTCTCGCTAAACGAGGAGAGGTTGCCTACCAGTTGGAACTACCCCCAAATCTTTCCAGAGTGCGTGATGTCTTCCACGTCTCTCAACTCAGGTGTTGCTTCTCGAATCCCATCCGCGGAGTGGACCACGAAACGCTTGATCTCCAAGATAACCTCACATATCGAGAGTACCCTGTTCGCATTCTTGATCAAGCAGAGCGTGTCACTCAACGTCAGAACATCAAGTTTCTCAAGGTTCAGTGGTCTCATCATTCCAAGAGAGAAGCTACTTGGGAGCGAGAAGATCGTCTCCGACTGGAGTACCCCGCTTTCTTTTCGTTGACCCCTGAATCTGGGGACGAGATTCTTTCAAGTGGGGGCGAGTTGTCACATCCCTAGTTCTGGTATGCTCCAGGCTAGCTAGTCATGTGTGCATCATGTTTAAATTCCATTTAATTTTGAAATAAGGTTTTGTGAAACCCTCAGAATCATTTCTGGAAATGACCCAGATAAAAATTACTCCAAAAAGGTCCAAGAAAATGCTCATGTTCCTCTCTGAAAATATTGGACAAAGATAAAAATCAAACCAATATTTTTAGGAGCTCATAAGTATTTATTTCGGGCATTTGGAATTAATGCAGTAAATATTTGCTTTGGATATATATTGTTATATATATACAATATTGTCCAAAAATTATGCTAGTTAATGAGGAGCTCTCGAATAATACCACGAGTCCCTACAAAAAATGGCATAAGTATATAAAATGATTTAGTATTTTTATTAAATCAAAACAAATGTCAGAAAAATAGAAAAGAAAGGAAAATGGAAAAAACTTACCTGCGGCCTGGCCCACTGGCCCAACAGGCCGGCCCAGCCGACTGGCCAGTGCCAGTCGTCGTCTCCACCGCGCCAGGAGGACAGGGACGTGTGCCCGCGGCGCGCACGCACGCGTCCGGCCACCTCCTAGTCGTCTGCCTGCTTCCCCCGCCACGTCGACGCCGCGGATAGATGCGTGGGTGCCGTCTGGATCGAGCCCTCCCCTTCTTTCACTCCCTCTCCCTCTTTGCCGCTCTCTCTCTCTCGCTAGCCGAGCGCTGCTGCCGCTGCCGACGAGCACCACCGCAGCCACTGGCCACCCCTCACCCTGCCGCTGCGCCCATAAGCTCCGCCACATCACCAGCTACCTCCCCGTCAAGCCACGCGCCTCGGGAGGCCCTGGACAGCCGCCTCGCCGCCGTCTTCATCTCCGGTCGCCGGAGATCGTCTTCACTGCCCCGCCGACTCCAGCCCTTCCCTGGGCTCGCCGTCGACGCCGTCGAGCCCGCCGTGAGCTCCTGCCCCGTCCCCCTCTCTCCGTTTCTCCGTTCTCGTGATGTAGCTCCCGTTCCCCACTACGGCCGTAGCACCTCACCGCCGGCCATGTCGCCACTGCAGCCACACCTTCGGGCACCTGCAACCAAGCACGCCACCGTGGTCATCACGTCTCAAGGAGACGAACGCGACCAACCCCGTCCCCTGCCGTGCACCGTAGCCCCTTCTCCCCTCCTCGCCGAACTCCGGCCGCCGCCGCGGTCGATGTTGCCGTCGGCTCTGGCCACCCCACGGCCTCCCGCGTGACCCATTGGATGCGCGCGAGCCTGGGCTTCGCGTAGGTGCTCTCCGCCGCGCGATTGGTCGCCGGAGCGACGATCCCGCAGCCCGCCGCCGCGTCTGGCCTCACCGGCGTCGAGTCGCCGGTGGGGTTAGCCCCGGTTGACTGGGTTTGACCCTGTCTGACCAGGGTTTGACCACCCTATGTCACTGACGTGTGGGGCCAGCTCTGTTAATTCAACGAGTTTAGGTTTAATTTAAGTTAGTATTAGCCACAAACACTGACACATGGGACCCACACATCATGTTTGACCCCAGTCAGCGTTGTTGACTTGCTGACGGAAGCATGACGCAGTGCTGATGCAGTTATTCATTTTCTGGATTTAATTTAAATCAGGAAATTCCAGAAAATGTTATAAACTTCAAAAAATCATAGAAATTCAACCGTAGCTCAAATTGAAATAATTTATAAATGAAAAATTATCAGAAAAATGCAATCTATCCATTTGTACTAGTTTCATGCATGACAAACCAACCGAACCCTCTTGTATAGGTGAAAACAAATGAATGGCATTTATAAATGTTAAGTTTGGAGTTGCATTTGAACCCTTGGTTCAAATGGACTTCATTCAAACAGAATGCTAGTTGCATTAGCTCAAACAGCATCACATCTACATGCCATGTTCATGCATCATATTGTTGCATATGCTTGTGTATTGATTGTCGACACCGTTCCTTCTCGATAGGTCCTACTCCGGAGAGTGCTCCAGAGTACCTGCCTGAGGAGCAGTGCCCCTCTGTTGATCTACCAGGCAAGCAAACCCCCTTGTTCATTCCGATACAATCCTACTCTCTCGCTCCTGCTCTCATTTATTGCGTTAGAACAACAATGATTCAATTGCTACTTTGTGCTGCGGTAGTTGAACCCATTCCTTTGCATGAACTGTCATTGCCACAGTCAATAGTTGAAACCCACTAGCATGTGTAGGAGTTGATTGAGCCATGTTGTGTTCCTACCATGATATGCCTGCTATTGCTTAGAGTGTGTCAGGTCTGATTCATTAGGAATGTATTGGAGTGCAGTGCTCTATGTTCTGATGCTGAGAGTGAAGTGTGTGAACACGATTTGGTAAAGGTAGCGGTGAGAGGCCATGTAGGAGTACATGGTGGGTTGTCTCACTGGAACCGTCCTTAAGCACTAAGTTCTATGTATGTTGTCCAATGACTCGATACTACCACACATTGGGATCCTTAATTGACTCTCTCGACTTATTAACCGACTTGATCTCTGTCTAGGAGTCGCAACTAGTTTCTGGTGTTTGTAGGTAGTGCTATTTTTCTACCGAGTGGCACCCGGCAGGGTGGGCTTGGGACAGACTAGGCACAGGTGGCACGGTGTACCAAGTGGCACCCGGATGGTGGGCTTGGGAACCCTGCTCACATCGTTTGGGGCCGTGAGCGACACCCCGGCCGGATCTCCTTGCGGATGGAACCCGAATAGGCGATAAACTTGGATTAGAGTCTTGTGTGGTTAGTCAGGTCGTGGCCGACACCCTCGCCAGGCTTCCGCTTGAAGGTTGCCGAGTTACATGACGTGTACATGGCGGTAAGTGGCGAGAGCGTGTGTGAAGAAGTACACCCCTGCAGGGTTAACATGATCTATTCGAATAGTCGGGTCCGCGGTTATGGACTTCTTGGATGCTTACATGGTACATAGACAACTTGAAGTGGATACTCTAAAATGCTCAAGACAAAGTGTGAGTGCTATGGATGGCCTTCTCGTAGGGAGACGGGGATGAATCCATAGTAGTGTATTGTGTGGTGATTAGTGGACTCGTGTGCGCCATATCACCTCAGAGAAGTTCTCATAGTCGTAGAACAGGATAGCCACTGAGTCAAAGCTGGCTTGCTGCAACTAAACCCCACATTACCCTCTTGATACAAATGCATGTATGATAGGATCTGGTGTAAGTCTTGCTGAGTACCTTTGTACTCATGTTGCTTTATTTATGTTTTTGCAGCGGAGACTTCGGTCTTACTAGTGTTCTTGTGGACTTTGACAAGTAGCTTGTACCTCAGCTGCGATCTTGATCGGATGTTGTAGATAGTCAGGCTCTTCAGCCTTTTTCATTTATAGATGCCTGTACTCAGACATGTAATGCTTCCGCTTGCTGCTTGTTTGCTCTGAATGTTGGGTCATGTGACCCCTGCTTGTAATAATGCTATGATGGCTCTTCTGAGTCTTTATCTATATGAGTTGTTGAGTTATGCTGTGATGCCATGTTGTACAGCACATACTTGCATGTTATGCGTATGTGTAATGTGTATTGCTATGTGTGGGATCTGAATATCTAGTTGTTTATCCTTAGTAGCCTCTCTTACCGGGAAATGTCTCCTAGTGCTTCCACTGAGCCCTGGTAGCTTGCTACTGCTCCGGAACACTTAGGCTGGCCGGCATGTGTCCTTCTTCGTTCATGTGTCTGTCCCTTCGGGGAAATGTCACGCGGTGTCTACCGGAGTCCTGTTAGCCTGCTACAGCCCGGTTTACCGGAGTCCTGCTAGCCCAGTTGCTACAGCCCGGATTCACTCACTGATGACCGACACGTTCGATGCTGGGTCATGTATGCCTGTCCCTGTAAGTTAGTGCCACTTTGGGTTCACGACTAGCCATGTCAGCCCGGGTTCATTGTCATATGGATGCTAGCGACACCATCATATACGTGTGCCAAAAGGCGCAAACGGTCCCGGGCATGGTAAGGCGACACCCGTGGGAATACCGTGCGTGAGGCCGCAAAGTGATATGAGGTGTTACATGCTAGATCGGTGTGGCATAGAATCGGGGTCCTGACTAAAACCCACGTTATCCAGATGTGCGGGGGCTTAGGTATCCAAAGAGGAATAGGAGCGCTTTCCCTACTGTGACCCTCCCAGAATCTGTTAGAGGTTAGCAATCGTCCTGGTTCTACTGCCAAGACATTGCGACTCCAGGTCATTCGACCGGTCTTCCTCCTTTTTCATTCGACCGTGTCCAAACTCCAGCTCCACTGAAGGTTACTGCTGCCGAGACCATGGAGACGACGATGTTAGTGGACCGAGTGGTCCATCTCATCAATGACGGTGTCACTAGCCTGGACTTGCTGCAGGTGTTCCTCGCTCGGCATATCCAGCCTCTCCAGGCTCGTGATGACTCGATGTGGTTGTATTCTGGACCGGGCGACACCACTCGGGTCCATCCAGAAGAAGTGTCGCTCGACACCGTGGCCTCGTGGTTGAAGAGTATTACGGGCACTCAAGATAGCCCTAGAGGATCCAGGTGAGTCGTCCCTTTCGGAAGTGACAACCCACCCGATAAGGTACATTCTCCGTTCCAATTGTTTTCCGCTTGCGTTCCAACTGTGCTCGATGTTGACTGACTCTTGTCTCGACCAATTTGCTTTGCAGGTATTCACTGAGATGTACTCAATGCCCAACGGCGAACAAGCTTTGGTGCAGGACCACAGTGCAGAGGAGAGTGGCGAGTGGGAGTCTCCGGAAGGGGAGGAGGAGGAGGAGAGCGAGGAGTCGGACAAGGAGGAAGAGGTCGACTCACCGCCACGCTCCGAGCGTCGATCCAAGCAGCAACACGATCCGTCTGGCGGTCGTGTGAAGAGTGCGGCTCCAAGTGCCGCCACTTATAAGCGTGCTCGGACGTCGACTCCGGAGCCGACGGAGAAGGTGGCTAAGCAGCCAAAAGTCGCCCCTTCCAAGACCCGAAATATATTGCCGCGAATCAAGATGGACGTCCCCATTGCCTCAGGGTGGGTATCTTATTTGTGTTTCTGTAAGTCAACTGAAAGTTCTCTCGATCTGACTGACTAATCATTGTGCCCTTCCAGCCCTGCCTCTGCTGCCACTGACATGGACGTTGACAAGGCACCAGAAGACGAAGAAGCCACCTCACGAGCTGGTAAGTTTGTTCAACCCAGTTCTGTTTAATTGAGTGAGTGGTCGATTGACTGAAAATTTTATATTTCTCTTCTTATGTAGCTCCGCAAGATATCGTTGTGCCCCTGATGACGAAGAAGAAGAAGCGCCTCTACAGGAGAGGAAGAAGAAGAGTGGAGGTTCGATCAGAAGGAGACTTGAAGTCCAAATCCCTCAGTCGACACCGGCACCGGAGGCGATAGCTCAGACAAACGTCACATTTGCTAACCCGTTGATGACTGATCGTCCGGCGGGGTCGACTGCATAGACGCCTGTTGCACCAGTGCAACTCCACTCGTCTGACCCGGCCGCTACTTTGACTCCTCTGGAGCCATCCCTCTTTGCTACATATCAGACTCCGGACGACTCGCCGAGTGCCGCTAGGGAAGCTCTTCGCCAGGCGAATCTTGTCATGGAGCAGGTGAAAGTGATGCATGAAGCTAGTCAGATAGCTTACAATGCCAACACTGTCCTTCAGACCGATGTTCAGGTCAGTAAACTTCCAACTGAATTTTTGAACATTTCTTTATATCTGATCTCCCAGTGGGTGTTCCTCCGTTTAGGACTCAAGAAATCTCTGATTTTGCACTTTCCGAATCAGTGGGAGCACGTCGAGTGCACCCACTGGGTGTAGTTCCCGAGACCACGGTCGGCTGCTGGCAGTCGACTGAGGTCTGATGAGTGTTGATCATTCTGTCTCTTTTTTTAGAAGCTCTTCGCTGAGTGTTGATCTGATCCAGTGGGGGCACGCTAAGTGCACCCACTGGGTGTAGTCCCCGAGACTAGTGTTGAATATTTGATTCGGCAGTAGTCTAAGAATAAATCTTTCGCTTCACTGTTACTTGTATGTGTTGACTGACATGCCTGTCTTTCTGGCTGCAGAGGTCTTGTGATCTTGGAGCTCATCTCACCGAATTAAAGAAGAAGCATATCAGTGTTGAGCTTGATCTCAAACTGGCGAAGAAGAATCTGAAGAAAGCTCAAGAAGAAACAGCCATCATGGGAGGTAATCACTCAATCATTATGTCTGCTTTGTAGCTTCACACTTGGTGCTAGCTTTTCTTTTAGTCTCTTTGAACCGAGTGAATTCACACAAGCAGATGTGCGTAGTGAAAATCGCCAACTTCAGTCTCGTCTGAAGAGTGTTGTTTCTTTAGAGAGGATGAAGGAAGCTCTGGAGCAGAAGGATCTCGACATGGCAGCTGCTCAAAAGGAAGCGCGCGAGAAGACGAAGCTTGTGGACGAGAAGCTGGCTTTAGTCAGTAAGTTGGAGGATGAGAACGCGACATTGAAGACGGCTGTCTTGGACGCTAATCGTGAGGTCGAGCAGCTGAGGAAGGACAAGGAGAACTTGACCGCTGAAGTTGAGGGTCTCAAGACTAGGACCGGCAAGCTAGAGTCTTATTTAGAACAGCTTGCGGCAAAGCTTGTCCTGAAGCTTGAAGGTATGTCTATTCAGTTAAATAACCATCGTCGACTGGGATTTGCAATACTGTCGACTCATTGTTCGTTGTGATGAAACAGAACTCTATCAAGACTTCGAGGCTGAAACTGGACGGGTCGAGATAGGTCTCGACCCCATCAATTGCCCCATGAAACATGAAGTCGCGATGAACTTGCTTCAACTGGAATCGCGCTTGGATGGTGCAGTCGACTATCTGGCTCGGCTGAAGGCGGCGATGGTCCGAGTGGACGCCGAGCTCTGCCCTCAAGCGGAGATGTCTCGAGACCTCGAGTCCTTGATGACTCAGCTGAACCAGATTGCAGACCGAGTGCAAGAATGGAAGAAATGTTCTGCGTATTGTGGGGCTGACGTCGCCTTGTCTTTGGTCCGAGTGCACTGCAAGGAGGCCAAGGAGGACAAGCTGGCAGCTCTCAAAGTGGCAAACACCAACAAGCATTCCTTCCATGACTTCATGGCCACTTTCCTCGAGGCAGCCACTCGCATCACCAACAGCATCGATCTTGACAGCTTCTGCGACCCGGCCAGTCCTTCTCCCGCCGAGTGATTTGAAAAACATTACATCACCGCTTTGATTTGCCTCGGAATGCCGAGTGGATTTGTAATCGTTAAAACTCCTTTGGGTCTGGTGCCCGAGCACTTTATTTTGCGGTTAGGAAACTTCAGATTTATCACCCCTCGTATTGCGCCTGTCTTCGAATGAAATTCGTCTTACTCCTGAATTATCGTCCGTTTGTTTAATGCAGCTTCTGGAGAAGAATGGCCAGTCGCCTGATCGAGCGATCTTTGAGTAGCATTGATCAGCCCATCAGTGAGGCACTCGGCAATGGCCTTGACGTTCCAGTCGATCGGTTGGGTGATCCTTGCGCAACATTGATCAGCTCATCAGCAAGGCACTCAGCAATGGTCTTGACGTTCCAATCAACTGATCTGGTGATCCTTGTGCGGCATTGATTAGCTCATCAGCGAGGCACTCAGCAATGGTCTTGACGTTCCAGTCGACCGGTCGGGTGATCTTTGCGCAACATTGATCAGCTCATCGGCAAGGCACTTAGCAATGGTCTTGACGTTCCAATCGATAGATTTGGTGATCCTTGCGCAGCTTTGATCAGCTCATCAGCAAGGCACTCAGCAATGGTCTTGACGTTCCAATCGACAGATCTGGTGATCCGTGCGCAGCATTGATCAGCTCATCAGCAAGGGACTCAGCAATAGTTTTGACGTTCCTGTCGACCGATTGGGTGAGGTTTTCAAAACTTAGGCGAGTACGAGACTATAGCTAAGCCCCCGAGTGAGAGGCTAGCTCTTCACTCGATAGGATTTTTTGAAACTTAGGCGAGTATGAGGCAGCAGCTAAGCCTCCGAGCGGGAGGTTCGCTCATCACTCGGTAGGATTTTTTCAAACTTAGGCGAGCACTGGGCTGCAGCTAAGCCCCCGAGTGAGAGGCAGACTCACCACTCCGTAGGATTTTTATCACTTAGGCGAGTACTGGGCTGTAGCTAAGCCCCCGAGTGAGAGGCAGACTCATCACTCAGTAGGATTTTTATCACTTAGGCGAGCACTAGGCTGCAGCTAAGCCCCCGAGTGAGAGGCAGACTCATCACTCGGTAGGATTTTTATCGAATCGACTTGGGCGAAATAGATTCGCGGCTAAGGTAATGTACACAAAAGAAATAAACAACAACTATGCGGGAGGAGTAAATTATGTCTTTTGATAGTCAAACTAAAAAGTATTTCTTATTACATCTGATTGGTCTAAACATTCAAGAATAGAAAGGGCGGAGCAGATCCGCATTCCAGGCGCGTGGCTCATCTTTATTTTGTTCGACGTTGAAGAGACGATATGCTCCATTGTGGAGCACCTTGGTGATGACGAAAGGGCCTTCCCAAGCGGGGGCGAGCTCGTGTGGCTTTTGTTGATCCACTCGGAGGACCAAGTCCCCTTCCTAGAATGCACGACCCCTTACGTTCTTGGCATGGAAACGACGCGCGTCTTGCTGGTAAATGGTCGATCGGATCAAGGCCATCTCCCTTTCCTCCTCCAAGAGGTCCACTGCATCTTGTCGAGCTTGCTCTGCTTCTTCTTCTGAGAAGAGTTCGACTCAGGGAGCGTTGTGGAGCAAATCGCTCGGTAAAATGGCTTCGGCTCCGTAGACTAGAAAGAATGGAGTCCGTCTAGTTGACCGATTAGGGGTTGTCCTCAGCCCCCAAAGCACCGAGGGGAGTTCGTCGACCCAAGCCCCTGCCGCGTGCTTGAGGTTGCGCATTAACCGAGGCTTCAGTCCTTTGAGAATCAATCCATTCGCTCGTTCCGCCTGTCCATTCGACTGGGGATGGGCGACCGAAGCGTAATCGACCCTCGTGCCTTGGGAGGCGCAAAAAGCTTTAAACTCTTCCGAATCGAAGTTCGAGTCGTTATCCGTGATAATGTTGTGTGGGACGCCATATATGAATATAAGTTCTCTGATGAAACTCATGGATGTGCTTGCTTCAAGGCTCTTGATGGGCTTGGCTTCGATCCATTTGGTGAACTTGTCGACTGCTACCAGCACATGTGTAAATCCACTCCTCCCTGTCCTCAGAGGTCCAACCATGTCCAGACCCCAAACAGCGAAAGGCCAGACGAGAGGAATAGTCTTCAGAGCTGATGCAGGTTTGTGGGACATGTTGGAATAAAACTGACAACCTTCACACTTGTCCACTATTTCCTTTGCCATCTCGTTAGCGTGCGGCCAATAAAACCCGGCTCGGTATGCTTTGGCTACGATGGTCCGAGAGGACGCATGGTGACCACGGGTCCCCGAGTGAATATCGTTAAGTATCATTCGGCCTTCTTCAGGCATGATGCACTTCTGACAGGCTCCAGTTACACTCTCTCTGAACAACTGTCCCTTTATCACAGTAAAGGCTTTAGACCATCGGACGATCTGTCGAGCCTCTTCTTCATCCTCCGGGAGTTCCTTCCTAAGAATGTATGCAATGTATGGTACCGTCCATTCGGGGGTGATGACTAAAACCTCCATTATTAAGTCGACCACGGCTGGGACTTCAACTTTAGTCGGATCCGTGGCGCTCTTGGGCTGCGGTGGCTCTTCGGTGAAAGGATCTTCCTGAACTGAAGGCGAATGGATATGTTCCAGGAACACGTTTCGGGGAATAGCTTCTCTCTTTGAGCCTATCTTGGCCAACTCATCGGCGGCTTGATTTTTTAGTCGAGGTATATGGTGGAGCTCCAGACCTTCAAACCTCTTCTCCAATTTTCTCACTGCATTGCAATAACCTGTCATGGCTGGGCTCCTGACATCCCATTCCTTCATCACTTGGTTAACCACCAAATCTGAGTCGCCATAGACCATAAGGCGACGGACACCAAGTGAAATGGCCATACGCAACCCGTATAGAAGTGCTTCATATTCGGCTTTGTTATTGGAAGAATCAAAATGAATCAGGAGAACGTAACTAAGCTTGTCTCCGCTTGGGGATACAAAACTACTCCAGCACCCGAACCATTCAGCATCTTGGAGCCATTGAAGAACATAGTCCAATGCTCCGAGTGAACTTGAGTCGGCAATTGCTGCTCAATCCATTCGGCAAGGAAATCCGCAATTGCTTGGGACTTGATGGCCTTCTTTGCCTCGAACTTGATATCTAATGGAAGGAGTTCAATCGCCCATTTTGCCACTCGACCAGTTGCGTCTCTGTTATTCAGAATTTCAGATAGTGGCGCGTCGCTGACGACTGTAATGGAGTGGTCAGAGAAATAATGTGCCACCTTCTTCATGGTCATGTAAATTCCATAGACAAGCTTCTGATAGTGTGGGTATCGTTGCTTGGAGGGAGTCAAAACTTTAGAGAGATAATAGACTGGGCGTTGAACTTTATAAGCTTTTCCTTCTTCTTCTCACTCGACCGTGAGTACTGTGCTGACAACTTGTCCAGTGACTGCAATGTAGAGCAGTAAAGGCTCTTTGCTGATTGGCGCAGCGAGCACCGGCTGGGTGGAAAGCAGGGTTTTGAGCTCTGCAAACGCTGCTTCAGCTTCATCAGTCCACTCGAACTTATCAGACTTCTTCATCAATCGGTAAAGAGGCAAGGCCTTTTCACCGAGACGAGAAATGAATCGACTCAGGGCGGCCAGACAACCAGTCAGCTTCTGAACATCATGCACTCACATGGGGCGTTTCATTCGGAGGATGGTATTAACCTTTTCTGGATTGGCGTCGATCCCTCGTTGGGAAATGATAAAACCGAGTAACTTTCCTCCTGGAACTCCGAACGTGTATTTTGACGGATTAAGCTTGATATCATACCTTGTCAGGTTGGCAAAGGTTTCTGCAAGGTCAGTCAATAGGTCGGAACCTTTGTGAGACTTGACCACAATGCCGTCCATGTATGCTTCCACATTCCAACTGATTTGAGTGAGCAGGCACTTCTGAATCATTCTCATGAATGTGGCTCCGGCATTTTTCAAACCAAAAGGCATGGTGACATAACAAAAGCACCCGAATGGGGTGATGAAGGTTGTTTTTATTTCATCGGGACCATACAGTCGGATCTGATGGTATCCGGAATACGCATCTAAGAAAGACAAGAACTCACACCCCGCAGTCGAGTCAACAATCTGATCGATGTGAGGGATAGGGAAGTGATCTTTCGGGCAGGCCCGATTGATATGCTTGAAATCAATGCACATACGAAGTGAATTGTCCTTTTTAGGAACCATGATTACATTGGCTAACCACTCGGAGTGGTAGATTTCATGGATGAACTCTGCTGCCAACAGTCGAGCCACTTCTTCGCCAATTGCTTTCCTCTTCTGCACGGAGGACCGCCGAAGGTGCTCTTTGACGGGTTTTACTTTGGGGTCGACACGCAAACGGTGCTCGGCCAGTCCCCTAGGCACACCTGGCATGTTAGAAGGTTTACATGCAAAGATGTCCCAGTTCTCACGGAGGAACTGAACGAGCACTTCTTCCTATTTGCTGTCGAGCATCGTTGATATATGAGTCGGTGCAGCATTGGGATCCGTCGGATGAATATGAACTGGCTTCGTCTCACCGGTCGATTGGAATGCAGAATCTGTGGCAGGCTTCTTGGCTCTAAGCAAATCACTCGGGTCTGCATTCTTCTGATATTCTTGGAATTCAACTGCTGCCATCTGTTCGTCGGTGATCTTGGTACCTTTCTAGAAACATTCCTCAGCCTTCTGCCGATTGCCTGTAACTGTGATCACACCTTTGGGGCCAGGCATCTTCAATTTGAGATACACATAGCATGGTCGAGCCATAAAGTGTACGTAGGCTGGCCTACCCAAAATGGCATGATAGGCACTCTGGAAATCCACGACTTCAAACGTCAACTTCTCCTTTCGGTAATGCTTTGAATCACCGAAAACCACGTCGAGGGCGATCTGGCCGAGTGATTCGGCTTTCTTCCCAGGGATAACACCGTGGAAGCTCATGTTGCTCTCACTAAGTTTGGACATCGGAATTCCCATCCCCTTCAAGGTTTCAGCGTAAAGGATGTTCAGGCCACTGCCACCATCCATTAGAACTTTGGTCAATCAAGTGCCTTCGACCACATGGTCGACCACCGGCGGGATGGTCCGACTGGTCGAATGTGATGGCCGTCTGGGACCACCTCAGATAGGTGGTCTTCTCCGCAGGGGCGACCATGTTCACTTCCCTGTTGATGACCTTCAATCGACTCTTGCTTTCAACATCAGCAAAAATCATCAGAGTGGAATTGACTTTGGGATAACCATCGTCATGCTCTTCATCTTCCTCTTTGTCTGATTCATTTTCCTTCTCATTGGGCGGTTTCTCTCGGAACTGCTGGATTAGGAGTCGACACTGTCAAGTGGTATGCTTTGGGTAAATCAGATTACCTTCCTCGTCTTTCTTCGTGTGGATGTGGCACGGCAAATCCAGCATATCATTTCCTTCCTTATCCTTCACCTTCTTAGGGGGCCAGGGCCCCTTAGGCTTTCCCTTAAACTTTCCTTGATTCACTGCGGCGATCTCTCCAGGAGCTGCTGGCTCGGCCTTACGCTTCTATTTCCGACTGGAATTACCTCCACCGGTCTCCTGGCCGGCTGGTTTGCTCTTCCCGCTACGGAGTCGATCCTCTTCTTCCCCGTTAGCGTACCGGGTGGCTATCTCCATCATTCAAGCCAAAGTCATATCGCTAGTCCGACCGAATTTCAAGACCAATTCTCTGTATTTGACGCCTTCCTTGAAGGCGCACACAGCCTGATGCTCTGAAACATTCTCAGCGGTGTGATGCAAAGTGGACCATCTCTGGATGAACTCCCTCAAAGTCTCATTCAGCTTCTGCACGCAGTGCTGCAGCTCAGGCAATCCTCCAGGTCGCTTGCACGTGCCCTTGAAAGTTCTCACAAACACTCGGGATAGCTCTTCCCAACTGTGAATACTGCCCGGAGCCAACTGAGTCAGCCACGCTCAGGCCGACCCTTCCAACATGAGTGGGAGATGCTTCATCGCTATCTCGTCGTTACCGCCCCCAATCTGCATAGCCACTCGGTAATCTTCAAGCCAAGTTTCAGGCTTGGATTCACCAGTGAACTTACTGACCCCGGAAGCCACCCTGAAGTTGGGAGGTACCACTGCTGCTCTGATGGCTCTGCTAAAACACTCAGGACCAGAAACATGCACTCGGCTGCCACTTGGGCGATCTCTGCCTGTGTCTTCTCTGTGTTGGGGAACGTAATAATTTCAAAAAATTTCCTACACACACGCAAGATCATGGTGATAGTATAGCAACGAGAGGGGAGAGTGTTGTCCACATACCCTCGTAGACCGTAAGCGGAAGCGTTATGACAACGCGGTTGATGTAGTCGTACGTCTTCACGATCCAACCGATCCAAGTACCGAACGTACAGCACCTCCGTGTTCAGCACACGTTCAGCTCGATGACGTTCCCCGGGCTCCAATCCAGCAAAGCGTCGGGGATGAGTTCCGTCAGCACGACGGTGTGGTGACGATGATGATGTTCTACCGGCGCAGGGCTTCGCCTAAACTCCGCGACGATATGACCGAGGTGGAATATGGTGGAGGGGGCACCGCACACGGCTAAGGAACGATCCGTAGATCAACTTGTGTGTACTAGGGGTGCCCCCCTCCCCCGTATATAAAGGGGGAGAGGAGGAGGGGGCCGGCCAAGGGGAGAGGCGCGCCCTAGGGGGGGGGCAATCCTACTCCAAGTAGGTTTCCCCCCCCCCCCTTCCTATTAGGAGTAGGAGAGGGAAGGAAGAGAGGGGAGGGAAGAAGGAAAGGGGGGCCGGCCCCCCTCCCAATTCGGATTGGGCTTGGGGGGGCGCGCCCCCTCCTTTGCCCCTTCTCCTCCTTTCCACTAAGGCCCAATAAGGCCCATATACTTACCGGGGGGTTCCAGTAACCTCCCGGAGCTCCGGTATATTCCCAATCTCATCCGGAACCTTTCCGGTATCCAAATATATCCGTCCAATATATCAATCTTTATGTCTCGACCATTTTGAGACTCCTCGTAATGTCCGTGATCACATCCGGGACTCCGAACAAACTTCGGTACATCAAAACTTATAAACTCATAATAAAACTGTCATCTTAATGTTAAGCGTGCGGACCCTACGGGTTCGATAACTATGTAGACATGACTTAGAACTATTCTCGGTCAATAACCAATAGCGGAACCTGGATGTCCATATTGGTTCCTACATATTCTACGAAGATCTTTATCGGTCAAACCGCATAACAACATACGCTGTTCCCTTTGTCATCGGTATGTTACTAGCCCGAGATTCGATCGTCGGTATCCAATACCTAGTTCAATCTCGCTACCGGCAAGTCTCTTTACTCGTTCCGTAATACATCATTTCATAACTAGCTCATTAGTTACAATGCTTGCAAGGCTTAAGTGATGTGTATTACCGAGAGGGCCCAGAGATACCTCTCCGACAATCGGAGTGACAAAACCTAATCTTGAATTATGCCAACTCAACATTTACCTTTGGAGACACCTGTAGAGCACCTTTATAATCACCCAGTTACGTTGTGACGTTTGGTAGCACACAAAGTGTTCCTCCGGTAAACAGGAGTTGCATAATCTCATAGTTACAGGAACATGTATAAGTTATGAAGAAAGCAATAGCAACATACTAAACGATCAAGTGCTAGGCTAACGGAATGGGTCATGTCAATCACATCATTCTCCTAATGATGTGATCCTGTTAACCAAATGACAACTCTTTTGTCCATGGCTAGGAAACATAACCATCTTTGATAAACGAGCTGGTCAAGTAGAGGCATACTAGTGACTATATGTTTGTCTATGTATTCACACATGTATCATTGTTTCCGGTTAATACAATTCTAGCATGAATAATAAACATTTATCATGATATGAGGAAATAAATAATAACTTTATTATTGCCTCTAGGGCATTTTTCCTTCAGTCTCCCACTTGCACTAGAGTCAATAATCTAGATTACATAGTAATGATTCTAACACCCATGGAGTCTTGGTGCTAATCATGTTTTGCTCGTGAGAGAGGCTTAGTCAACGGGTCTGCAACATTCAGATCCGTATGTATCTTGCAAATCTCTATGTCTCCCACTTGGACTTGGTCCCGGATGGAATTGAAGCGTCACTTGATGTGCTTGGTCCTCTTGTGAAATCTGGATTCCTTTGCCAAGGCAATTGCACCAGTATTGTCACAGAAGATCTTCATTGGTCCCGATGCACTAGGTATAACACCTAGATCGGTAATGAACTCCTTCATCCAGACTCCTTCATTTGCTGCTTCCGAAGCAGCTATGTACTCCGCTTCACATGTAGATCCCGCTATGACGCTTTGTTTAGAACTGCACCAACTTACAGCTCCACCGTTTAATAAAAATACGTATCCGGTTTGCGATTTAGAATCGTCCGGATCAGTGTCAAAGCTTGCATCGACGTAACCATTTACGACTAGCTCTTTGTCACCTCCATATACGAGAAACATATCCTTAGTCCTTTTCAGGTATTTTAGGATGTTCTTGACCGCTGTCCAGTGATCCACTCCTTGATTACTTTGGTACCTCCCTGCCAAACTAATAGCAAGGCACACATCAGGTCTGGTACACAGCATTGCATACATGATAGAGCCTATGGCTGAAGCATAGGGAACTCCCTTCATTTTCTCTCTATCTTTTGCAGTGGTCGGGCATTGAGTCTGACTCAATTTTATACCTTGTAATACAGGAAAGAACCCTTTCTTTGCCTGATCCATATTGAACCTTTTCAACACTTTATCAAGGTACGTGCATTGTGAAAGTCCAATCAAGCGTCTTGATCTATCTCTATAGATCTTGATGCCCAATATGTAAGCAGCTTCACCGAGGTCTTTCATTGAAAAACTTTTCTTCAAGTATCCTTTTATGCTATCCAGAAATTCTATATCATTTCCAATCAATAATATGTCGTCCACATATAATATTAGAAATGCTACAGAGCTCCCACTCACTTTCTTGTAAATACAGGCTTCTCCAAAAGTCTGTATAAAACCATATGCTTTGATCACACTATCAAAGCGTTTATTCCAACTCCGAGAGGCTTGCACCAGACCATAGATTGATCGCTGGAGCTTGCACACTTTGTTAGCTCCCTTAGGATCGACAAAACCTTCCGGTTGCATCATATACAACTCTTCTTCCAGAAATCCATTCAGGAATGCAGTTTTGACATCCATTTGCCATATTTCATAATCATAAAATGCGGCAATTGCTAACATGATTCGGACAGACTTAAGCATCGCTACTGGTGAGAAGGGCTCATCGTAGTCAACCCCTTGAACTTGTCGAAAACCTTTCGCAACAAGTCGAGCTTTATAGACAGTTACATTACCGTCAGCGTCAGTCTTCTTCTTAAAGATCCATTTATTCTCAATGGCTTGCCGATCATCGGGCAAGTCAACCAAAGTCCATACTTTGTTCTCATACATGGATCCCATCTCAGATTTCATGGCCTCTAGCCATTTTGCGGAATCTGGGCTCATCATCGCTTCCTCATAGTTCGTAGGTTCATCATGGTCAAGTAACATGACTTCCATAATAGGATTACCGTACCACTCTGGTGCGGATCTTACTCTGGTAGACCTACGAGGTTCAGTAGAAACTTGATCTGAAGTTTCATGATCAATATCATTAGTTTCCTCACCAATTGGTGTAGTTGTCACAGGAACCGGTTCTTGTGATGAACTACCTTCCAATAAGGGAGTAGGTACAGTTACCTCATCAAGTTCTACTTTCCTCCCACTCACTTCTTTCGAGAGAAACTCCTTCTCTAGAAAGGATCCGATTTTAGCAACGAAAATCTTGCCCTCAGATCTGTGATAGAAGGTGTACCCAATAGTTTCTTTTGGGTATCCTATGAAGACACATTTCTCTGATTTAGGTTCGAGCTTATCTGGTTGAAGTTTCTTCACATAAGCATCGCAGCCCCAAACTTTAAGAAACGACAACTTTGGTTTCTTGCCAAACCACAGTTCATAAGGCGTCGTCTCAACGGATTTTGATGGTGCCCTATTCAACGTGAATGCGGCCGTCTCTAAAGCATAACCCCAGAACGATAGCGGTAAATCAGTAAGAGACATCATAGATCGCACCATATCTAGTAAAGTACGATTACGACGTTCGGACACACCATTACGTTGTGGTGTTCCGGGTGGCGTGAGTTGCGAAACTATTCCGCATTGTTTCAAATGTAAACCAAACTCGTAACTCAAATATTCTCCTCCACGATCAGATCGTAGAAACTTTATTTTCTTGTTACGATGATTTTCCACTTCACTCTGAAATTCTTTGAACTTTTCAAATGTTTCAGACTTGTGTTTCATTAAGTAGATATACCCATATCTGCTCAAATCATCTGTGAAGGTGAGAAAATAACGATACCCGCCGCGAGCTTCAACATTCATTGGACCACAAACATCAGTATGTATGATTTCCAACAAATCAGTTGCTCGCTCCATAGTTCCGGAGAACGGCGTTTTAGTCATCTTGCCCATGAGGCACGGTTCGCAAGTACCAAGTGATTCATAATCAAGTGATTCCAAAAGCCCATCAGTATGGAGTTTCTTCATGCGCTTTATACCGATATGACCTAAACGGCAGTGCCACAAATAAGTTGCACTATCATTATCAACTCTGCATCTTTTGGTTTCAACACTATGAATATGTGTATCACTACTATCGAGATTCAATAAAAATAGACCACTCTTCAAGGGTGCATGACCATAAAAGATATTACTCATATAAATAGAACAACCATTATTCTCTGATTTAAATGAATAACCGTCTCGCATCAAACAAGATCCAGATATAATGTTCATGCTCAACGCTGGCACCAAATAACAATTATTTAGGTCTAAAACTAATCCCGATGGTAGATGTAGAGGTAGCGTGCCGACCGCGATCACATCGACTTTGGAACCATTTCCCACGCGCATCGTCACCTCGTCCTTAGCTAATCTTCGCTTAATCCGTAGTCCCTGTTTCGAGTTGCAAATATTAGCAACAGAACCAGTATCAAATACCCAGGTACTACTGCGAGCATTAGTAAGGTACACATCAATAACATGTATATCACATATACCTTTGTTCACTTTGCCATCCTTCTTATCCGCCAAATACTTGGGGCAGTTCCGCTTCCAGTGTCCAGTCTGCTTGCAGTAGAAGCACTCAGTCTCAGGCTTAGGTCCAGACTTGGGTTTCTTCTCTTGAGCAGCAACTTGTTTGCTGTTCTTCTTGAAGTTCCCCTTCTTCTTCCCTTTGCCCTTTTTCTTGAAACTGGTGGTCTTGTTAACCATCAACACTTGATGCTCCTTCTTGATTTCTACCTCCGCGGCTTTTAGCATTGCGAAGAGCTCGGGAATAGTCTTGTCCATCCCTTGCATATTATAGTTCATCACGAAGCTCTTGTAGCTTGGTGGCAGTGATTGAAGAATTCTGTCAATGACACTATCATCAGGAAGATTAACTCCCAGTTGAATCAAGTGATTATTATACCCAGACATTTTGAGTATGTGTTCACTGACAGAACTATTCTCCTCCATCTTGCAGCTATAGAACTTATTGGAGACTTCATATCTCGCAATCCGGGCATTTGCTTGAAATATTAACTTCAACTCCTGGAATATCTCATATGCTCCATGACGTTCAAAACGTCGTTGAAGACCCGGTTCTAAGCCGTAAAGCATGGCACACTGAACTATCGAGTAGTCATCAGCTTTGCTCTGCCAGACATTCTTAACGTCGTCAGTTGCATCAGCAGCAGGCCTGGCACCCAGCAGTGCTTCCAGGACGTAATTCTTCTATGCAGCAATGAGGATAATCCTCAGGTTACGGACCCAGTCCGTGTAATTGCTACCATCATCTTTCAACTTTGCTTTCTCAAGGAACACATTAAAATTCAACGGAACAACAGCACGAGCCATCTATCTACAACAAACATAGACAAGCAAAATACTATCAGGTACTAAGTTCATGATAAATTTAAGTTCAATTAATCATATTACTTAAGAACTCCCACTTAGACAGACATCTCTCTAGTCATCTAAGTGATTACGTGATCCAAATCAACTAAACCATGTCCGATCATCACGTGAGATGGAGTAGTTTTCAATGGTGAACATCACTATGTTGATCATATCTACTATATGATTCATGCTCGACCTTTCGGTCTCCGTGTTCCGAGGCCATATTTGTATATGCTAGGCTCGTCAAGTTTAACCTGAGTATTCCGCGTGTACAACCGTTTTGCACCCGTTGTATTTGAACGTAGAGCCTATCACACCCGATCATCACGTGGTGTCTCAGCACGAAGAACTTTCGCAACGGTGCATACTCAGGGAGAACACTTCTTGATAATTAGTGAGAGATCATCTTAAAATGCTACCGTCAATCAAAGCAAGATAAGATGCATAAAGGATAAACATCACATGCAATCAATATAAGTGATATGATATGGCCATCATCATCTTGTGCTTGTGATCTCCATCTCCGAAGCACCGTCGTGATCACCATCGTCACCGGCGTGACACCTTTATCTCCATCGTAGCATCGTTGTCGTTACGCCATCTATTGCTTCTACGACTATCGCTACCGCTTAGTGATAAAGTAAAGCAATTACAGGGCGTTTGCATTTCATACAATAAAGCGACAACCATATGGCTCCTGCCAGTTGCCGATAACTTCGGTTACAAAACATGATCATCTCATACAATAAAATATAGCATCATGTCTTGACCATATCACATCACAACATTCCCTGCAAAAACAAGTTAGACGTCATCTACTTTGTTGTTGCAAGTTTTACGTGGCTGCTACGGGCTGAGCAAGAACCATTCTTACCTACGCATCTAAACCACAATGATAGTTTGTCAAGTTAGTGTTGTTTTAACCTTCGCAAGGACCGGGCGTAGCCACACTCGGTTCAACTAAAGTTGGAGAAACAGACACCCGCTAGTCACCTGTGTGCAAAGCACGGCGGTAAAACCAGTCTCACGTAAGCGTATGCGTAATGTCGGTCCGGGCCGCTTCATCCAACAATACCGCTGAACCAAAGTATGACATGCTGGTAAGCAGTATGATTTGTATCGCCCACAACTCACTTGTGTTCTACTCGTGCATATAACAACAACGCATAAAACCTAGGCTCTGATACCACTGTTGGGGAACGTAGTAATTTTAAAAAAATTCCTACGCACACGCAAGATCATGGTGATGGTATAGCAATGAGAGGGGAGAGTGTTGTCCACGTACCCTCGTAGACCGTAAGCGGAAGCGTTATGACAACGCGGTTGATGTAGTCGTACGTCTTCACGATCCGACCGATCCAAGTACCGAACGTACGGCACCTCCGTGTTCAGCACACGTTCAGCTCGATGACGTTCCTCGGGCTCCAATCCAGCAAAGCGTCGGGGATGAGTTCCGTCAGCACGACGGCGTGGTGACGATGATGATGTTCTACCGGCGCAGGGCTTCGCCTAAACTCTACGACGATATGACCGAGGTGGAATATGGTGGAGGGGGGCACCGCACACGGCTAAGGAACGATCCGTAGATCAACTTGTGTGTACTAGGGGTGCCCCCTCCCCCGTATATAAAGGGGGAGAGGAGCAGGGGGCGGCCAAGGGCAGAGGCGTGCCCTAGGGGGGGCATTCCTACTCCAAGTAGGTTTGCCCCCCCCCCCTTCCTATTAGGAGTAGGAGAGGGAAGGAAGAGAGGGGGGGAAGAAGGAAAGGGGGGGCCGGCCCCCCTCCCAATTCGGATTGGGCTTGGGGGGGCCCTCCTTTGCCCCTTCTCCCTCCTTTCCACTAAGGCCCATATACTTACCGGGGGGGTTCCGGTAACCTCCCGGAGCTCCAGTATATTCCCAATCTCATCCGAAACCTTTCCGGTATCCAAATATATCCATCCAATATATCAATCTTTATGTCTCGACCATTTCGAGACTCCTCGTCATGTCTGTGATCACATCCGGGACTCCGAACAAACTTCGGTACATCAAAACTTATAAACTCATAATAAAACTGTCATCGTAACGTTAAGCGTGCGGACCCTACGGGTTCGAGAACTATGTAGACATGACCTAGAACTATTCTCAGTCAATAACCAATAGCGGAACCTGGATGTCCATATTGGTTCCTACATATTCTACAAAGATCTTTATCGGTCAAACCGCATAACAACATACGTTGTTCCCTTTGTCATCGGTATGTTACTTGCCCGAGATTCGATCGTTGGTATCCAATACCTAGTTCAATCTCGTTACCGGCAAGTCTCTTTACTCGTTCAGTAATACATAATTTCATAACTAGCTCATTAGTTACAATGCTTGCAAGGCTTAAGTGATGTGTATTACCGAGAGGGCCCAGAGATACCTCTCCGACAATCGGAGTGACAAAACCTAATCTCGAATTATGCCAACTCAACATGTACCTTTGGAGACACCTGTAGAGCACCTTTATAATCACCCAGTTACGTTGTGATGTTTGGTAGCACACAAAGTGTTCCTCCGGTAAACGGGAGTTGCATAATCTCATAATTACAGGAACATGTATAAGTTATGAAGAAAGCAATAGCAACATACTAAACGATCAAGTGCTAGGCTAACGGAATGGGTCATGTCAATCACATCATTCTCCTAATGATGTGATCCCGTTAATCAAATGACAACTCTTTTGTCCATGGCTAGGAAACATAACCATCTTTGATAAACGAGCTAGTCAAGTAGAGGCATACTAGTGACTATATGTTTGTCTATGTATTCACACATGTATCATTGTTTCCGGTTAATACAATTCTAGCATGAATAATAAACATTTATCATGATATGAGGAAATAAGTAATAACTTTATTATTGCCTCTAGGGCATTTTTCCTTCACTCTGTGCGCCCTATTTTGGTCGACCAGACCTTGAACGAGGATAGATCTCGCGTCAAAGCCTGGCTCCCTTGGGTCGACTGAAGCTCTGCGCTCACCACTATGACGGCGCCTGTCATCGTTCCGCCGAGGCACATACGACGCACTCCTCGGGGGAGGCATGGGTCCTCGACAGTGATTGTCACGGTCGAGTGGATGATCATAATGCCCACGCCCTTCACGCTGCGGAGGTGATCTGGGGCTGTGAGCAGACTAAATCGTGTCTCCTACAACGGATCTGCTGTGAATCATGTTTCACGACTGAGATAATGTTGTATTCTGCTCTCCTGCCGCCCTGAGCAGGGCCCTGATCTGCATCAACCCTCTGCCAGCTTCTGACTGGGAAGGTTGGATAGACTCTACTGTGCGGGCTGCGGCTGTGAGATTCTGAATCGGAGTGCGGTATACCTTAGGTGGAGGCGGAAAAAGTTGTCGTCGACTGGACTCATGGATCAGCTCTTGAGCGCGCTCGTCGAGAGCCCGCTGGAGGTTATCCAATCGAGTGCGCTCAGCCAGATTATCCAGGCGCACCTCCTCCAAGGCCCACGCTTCGGGGGTTTCTCCTACGATGGGCGTGTGGAGTGCATCCATGTTCCGGCGACAAAATTCTTCCCTCTGCTAAGAAGAGAGGGGCTCGGGTCGGTATTCCTCGTGGGCGTGCGACAAATCTCCGCCTCCGTCTCCGCCGCCCTCGCGGGCGGAAACCAGGTGGGCTGTGAGGCCCATCGACCATCAAGACTTCGGCCGCGGGATCGCTGCTATCGCATTCGGATGCGGTCTCCCCGGAGCCAGTCGACAGATCGAACAAGTCGTGGAGAGTTTTGTCGGGCTCGATTGCCGTGACTTGATGGGTGGTCGATTGCTGAGCCACCGCGTGTTTCACCCACCGCTGAAGCCGCGATCGACCGGATCGCTTGCAGCGGCGGACAGCGGGGGAGGAAAACGCCATTGGAGCCGACTGGTATTGAGTCGACGGCTGTCGAAGAAGAACGCCATGAACGCACGCGCGGAAGTGCGTCACCCCTCGGACGGGGAGCGCCTCAGTGTCCAGGGGAGCTTCTTGGAGCCACGCGGAGTCGTCGGCGACGAAAACGAGCGCGCCGAGACGGATCTCGCGGCCCTCAGCCAGTCCGCCGCCGGAAACCATGATGATGGTGATCGGAAAAACTTGCAACTTCACCAATAAGTCGCTAAGACACCTGCCCCACGGTGGGCGCCAACTGTCGTGGTTCTAAACCTGACAGTAGAAAGGGGGTAGGTATGGAGAGGCAAGATCTTAGCTATGGCGAAGATGTACACACGAGGTTTACGAGTTCAGGCCCTTCTCGGAGGAAGTAATAACCCTACGTCTCGGTGCCCGGAGGCGGTCGATTGGATTATATGTGTTGTATTACAGAGGGTGTGAACCCTTGTGCCAGAGGAGGGGGCGGCTTATATAGAGTGCGCCAGGACCCCAGCCCCGCTCCATTACAAGGGAACTAATGTACATAAAGTAGGGGCATTACTGGTAATGCCAGCAGTAAGTACTCTTAATGCTCATGAAGACTAGGGAGTAAATATCGTTGCGTGTTCTCCTGACTACTGGCCTTCGATATGGTCGAGTGGTCTTCCTTGTGGTCGAGTGATGATAGGTAACGACCGTCGAGTGATGTAACCGTCGAGTGGATTGCACTCGACGTATGAGACTGGTGCTCTTCTGTTGACTCTTAGTCTTTTCATTTTCCAGGGTAGTGACCTTGGGTAGGACGTATAGGTCGAGCCTATGACCCTATCCTGGGTCTGTATGCTCGTCAGGTAGGTTTATGGAGTTAGAGCCATAGTTTAAAAAATTGAATCGACAACCAAGCCGGTAGGGCTGTCGATTTAGGTTTTTATTGGTCGGACCATTGGTTCATCGGTTCATTTGTGAAAAAACACCAGAATATTTAAGGCTATTTCCAAAAAATTTACCAACGGATACACATAATATTGGATGTAAACCATTAGTAGTCTAGTGCTTACTGGGCCTTTAGCATGCATTGCCTCACGGATAGGTGTTTGATTACTTGTTGATGTACCTTTTTGAAAAAAATATTTTTCTAGTTTTCTACTAGAAGACAGATACACCATAAAAACCGGGCAAGGCGCGACGTTCCGATTTTTCCTGTCAAATCATCGGTCCGGTTAGGTTTTTAAACTATGTTAGAGCAAATATGATTAGGATGATCTTAGGGTTTTTTCGCCATTTTGTTTGACATATATGCTTGACTTTTGCTTGATATAATTAAATGGTTAATAATTTATAATTGTGTGCATCATATTGATGCAAAGGTAATATTTTGCCTTTGCATCAATATGATACAGTGGGAAAGTGTATCCTCCTTTGTGATTTTAATAAACCAGTACCGGTATTGCTTTTCGAATTAAGGGGCTCTGATTAAACGCCAATGCTATATCTCGCCTACTGCAAGGCCAATATAGCAATCGCCTCTCAGGACAGGGAGCAGGCCGTGGCCCAGTACTTGATCGGAAGCAAGGGGATGGGCATCGATTTTGGAACCTTCTATTGACATTTTGGCGGTTCAGCGAAGGTTCCTATCTGGTTTATATAT
Source organism: Triticum aestivum (assembly GCF_018294505.1). NCBI lineage: Eukaryota > Viridiplantae > Streptophyta > Magnoliopsida > Poales > Poaceae > Triticum > Triticum aestivum. The sequence goes on from NC_057813.1 coordinate 704,094,963, forward strand.
TTTGTTTCTTCTTTATGTTCCTTTTTTCTGCTTTCTGTGTTTCCTTCTGGTTTCTACTTTCTGTCTGTTTTTTTGCAGTTTTTCCTTTTCACTCTTTTTCTCAAATACATACCAATCTTTTAATATACATTAAACATTTTTTTCTATACAAATAGAAAACATTTCAGATACATCATCCTTTTTAAAAAAAATAATGAACATTTATCCCATGTTGTAAAATGCACGTTGAACATTTTTTAAATACACAGTGAAAACTTTACACTACATTTTGAACATTTTTGAAATGTTTACTATGTATTTAAAAATGTTTACCATGTATTCAAAAATATTCTTGTGTACTAGAAAAGTGTTCACCCTCTACTTAAAAAATGTTCATGGTGTATAAAAGATATTTATTTGCACCAAATTTTTTGAATGTGTATGACAAATATATCTTAGAAATGTATTAAAAATGTTCATCATGTATTTAAAAAAATCAACATGTATTTTAAAAGATTCATCATGTATTAATAAATTTGCATCATGTATTAAAAATGTTCATCCTGTATTTTATAAAATGTTGCACTATTTATCTTAGGAATGAATAATGTGTATTAAAAAAGGTTCCCTGTGTTTTTGACTAAAAATTTTCACCACGAGTTAAAAAGTATGTTCATCTTGTATTAAATATGTACATCGTGTATTTTAAAAGTTCATGAACAAACTCGTGCACACATGTATGACACGCCTTTTGTGTATACATTATTGTTCATGTATCTACAGCTTGAATCATTCCGATCTGTACTTCTCTCCATTGCCGGTGTTGTTTTGGTCCTATGGGCCTTAACATGATGACTCTCTAGTTGTCTAACACCACAAGTTTTGTCCGTCTTTGATAAGGAACGGATGATGACGATAGCGTGCCTTTGGCTTGCTCCTCTGTTTGTAGTCGTCTCTAGGTGATGTACGAACTACGGTGTAATTTTGTTATTTTTGATATGCCTTGTATTGCCATAATTGATGATTAATAGATCAGAATTTTTACTTCCCGAAGTGAAAAATCATAGACGTGCTTTCAGTTCTTGTTTTTGGCTTCCTCCCTTTTCTATTTCCCTTTTTTTATTTCTAGTTTTTTGTTTTTCTTTCAGTTTTCTAGTTTTCCCCTCGGGATTTTTCTGGAAAAAATCATCAAAACCTATTAACATGGGATCTAGTATCAAAGATCTAAACGCAAGAAACGCAAAAGGTGAAAACGGTTCATGATTTGAACGTACAGTTCAAGATATATTTTTTGGAAAAAAGAATGAACAAAAAAAGCACAAAAAATCTAAAGTTGCAACAAATGTCACACATGCAATGCGCCACTTGTCATCTCAAGAGGAGGTGTGAGTGACCTTTGCAAGCGGGACACTCCAAATAGTGATTTTGTAAATTGCCATGCCCCTGATAAACAAAAATGTTAAATGTCTAACGTTAACTGGGGACGATCTTTCAGCGTACACTATGTTTGCAGTCACATCATACGCATGGATCTTGATGATCGATGGGTTGCCACACTAGAGAACAAATGATATGTTCGCTAGACGCTGGGACGCAGGCCATGCACTAGCGCTCCTTTATTATTCGCAATAGAATTCTTGGCTGAGGTGTGTGATAGGTAACTCAAGCTCAGGACCATTTGAAGAAGGACATGCAGGCTAACCACTTGAACTGCGAAGTGGGTTGTGAACTTTCGTGGTTAAACTTGTTATATTTACTGAAGCTAAAATGTTTTGAATCCAACTATTAATATGATTTTTTTTGCAAGGAAAACATTGAAATTCCAAAAAACTTTGCATAATTTGAAGATAAAAAATTCCTTTTTTGCCATGTGCACTTAAAAATCCAAAAAGTTGCCATGTTTTAGAGAATAAATTCTTCTAACCTTTCCATGTGCAATTATATATTTTTCCAAGTGCCCATTATAAATCCCAAAAATATCCATGTTTATTAGAGGACAATTTTTCTAAACTTGCCATGTGGAAATTTATTATAATTTTCATGGCAATTTCATTATTTACATATTATTTAACCATGGTAAATTTTTATAGGGAGCATAGCAATTTAGCATTTTTTCTGTTGTGACAATTTTATTATTTAAACCATGGAAATTTTCAGTTAGATTATGGCAATTATACTATTTATACCATGATTTGTTTTAATGGCATGACTATTTAATTAGTAACAGTATGACATTTTTATTTTAATGGAATGACAATTTTATTATTAAGAGCATGGCTATTTTATTTCTAATGCATGACAATTCTTTCTTATTTTTTAACATGGCAATTTCATGTGTGTGATCTTTGTGTTTCTTGAAAATAAAAATATAAAGCATGGCAAATTCCTAGGATGTCTCTTTTAAACTTATATGCAAATTTGCCATTTTCTGCATTTTTTGGGCCATGGTATTATTTTTCTCTTAGCAATTTCATGTTATCCATAATGGCAATTTTTTTTATTTCGATGCCATGCATTTTGGACTGCTTTTGGAAAAAAACTTGAACTGTTTTGTTCTTTGCATAAGGGTGACTGACTAATTAAAAGACATGTGGGCAGTTGGGTCGCCTTGTGGGTTCTCCCAGCGAAAAATCACTCTCTGGATCGATCCACCCATACCCATAGCTATTGAAATGTTCGCTCCAGGGTGCCTCCCCCTGGGAACTATATCTACCTATTGTGGAGACCTATTTGTCGCTCGACGGGCAGCAAAGGATCAGGCTTTCGCTGAAGGTCGACAAAGATGGGCCGGCCCATTAAGAGGTTAAGAACTCTAGCGCGTGAAACTATCATAATCATAAGAAATACCCGCGGGAGCAAGAGCTCGAACTCGTCGCATCCGGCTCGTGAACTAAAAGCCTTAACCAATCGACTTGTTTAGTTTAGCTGATTGATATGCAGCAAGATAGTTTAAGTACCGAACTTGTTCTGATTTTTTTTGAACAATTCAAGAAAATACTGAACAAAGAATTTAAACTTCCAATTTTTTTTAAATTCTGAAAAATATCAAATTCCAAACAATGTTTTGAATTGGCAACAAATTTCTAAAATGCGAACAAATTTTTAACAATAGTTTCTTGTTTCACTTTCTTTTTCAAGTTTATTTTTCTTTTTCAGAATATGTTCATAGTTTTACAAAATGTTTATGATTTTCTTTTTTATTTCCTTTTATTTTCTTCTCTTCATAATCAAAAATTTAAATTTTGTTCGTGTTACCAAAAAATGTTCTCAAAATTCAAAATTTGTTCTCGTTACACAACAAAGTACAAAACTTCTGAAATTCAGAAAATGTACTGAATTTCAATTTTTTGTTCACATATTCAAAAAATGTTCGCGCTTCCAAATTTGTTCGGGATTTTTCAAAATTTCTCTCCGTTTCAAAATATGTTCTCAAGATTCAAAAAATGTTCGTGCATTAGAAAATTGTTCAGACTTCCAAATTTGTTCGGAAGTTTTCAAAATTTCTCTCCGTTTCAAAATATGTTCTCAAGATTCAAAAAATGTTCGTGCTTTAAAATAATTCGTGCTTCCAAATTTGTTCCGGATTTTTTAAAACTGTTCACCATTTCAAAATTTGTTCTCAAGATTCAATTTTTTTGGGAATTAAAAATTGTTCGCCTGTTTTTTAAAAAATGTTCGCATTTCGCAAACAAGAATTTCATAAAATATTCATAAATTAAAAATGTCAGTGTTTTAGCAATTTTGTTCCTGTTTTTAAAAAAATGTTCGCATTTTGAAAAAGTTGTTCATAATTTTGAAAAATTGTTCACGCTTCCAAATTTGTTCGGGATTTTTCAAAATTGTTCTCTATTTCAAAATTTGTTCTGAAGATTAAAAAAATGTTCGTGATTTAAAAAATTGTTCGCTCTTCCAAATTTGTTCGGTATTTTTCAAAGGTGTTCTCTATTTCAAAATTTGGTCTAAAGAATAAAACAATTTGTGCTTTAAAAAATTGTTCTCGCTTCCAAATTTGTTCTCTGTTTCAACATTTGTTCTCAAGATTCAAAAAATATTTTGTGCTTCCAAATTTGTTCTCCGTTTCAAAATTTGTTCTCAAGATTGAAAACATGTTCGACTTTAAAGAAATGTCACAAATTCGAAAAATGTTTGGGAAATTCAAAATTTGTTCGTTTGCAGAAAATTTGTTTGCGTAATCGTACGTTCAAAATGTTTTGGGAAATTCAAAAATGTTTCGGCTTTCTAAATATATATACTTTTATGAAAAAGAAACAACGTTTGAAATTTCAAAAGAACTTCATTTTCTTTTTCCACGTATAGTTTATATTAACTGAGCTAGCATTTTTAGACAAGCAAGTAAATGAATAGAGTGGCTACGCGGTTCACTAGGTTCAGATCGTGTGCTCAATCCGCCGGACGCATGTTTTTGGGAATGCTTTGCAGGCTGTTCTTTTAGTTTTGGCGTAGCAGTTCGTTCTTTACATACCACATTGCCAATTTAGCACTCGAGTTAGCATGGCGCACTGGCTAGATGCGCAGTCAACTGTATTGCTGGTCGCGGGTTCGAATCCAACAAAGGACCATTTTTATCGTTCATTTTTCACGTTGCGCTACCTAAGTGGGCCAGCCCAGCTCAGCTACTCCCTTTGCGAAGCATCGGCAGTTTGCCGCAGTAAGCGGCGCATAGGATGTCCCCTCCTAGCTGACGCTCGTTAGCATCAAATCGACGACGTTTTCACCAAGGACGAGCGACCTGAATGGGCCGGCCCATTCGATGCCATCATAAAAATATGTCCCACGGAGGACTTGAACTCACAACCCGAGAATAGCGAGTAACTGAACTTTACCACCACACCAACTAAATATGTGTGATTAATTGCCGCGCGAACCTTTAAGAACTATAAAGGCAGCATAAAAAAACGAAAGTTTTTCACCATTGAACATTTTTGGGTTTACTCTGAATAATTTTTTAATACAATTGAACATTTTTGTGATATACGCTGAATAGTTTTAAATACACAGTTAACATTTTTGTCATATATGATGAATAATTTTTAAATACACATTGAACATTTTCATTATATACGCTGAACATTTTTTAAGTACACAATGAACATTTGTGAAAATACGTTGAACAATCCCTTAATATATGGTGAACATTTTGTTAAATGTATGACGAACATTTTTGTAATACACAATGAACATTTTCTATATTTTTTTAGGGTTGAACATTTTCTAATGCCTGCTGACTGTTTCATAAATACGGTGAAGACTTTCTTAATATACAATGAACATTTTTGTGATACACGGTGAAAATTTTATATAACAAAAAGAGAGGAAGAAATGGATAAAAGAAAATAAACGAAAAAGGAAAACCAAAGGAAAATGGAACCAAAACAAAAAAACAGAACACAACCTCAGAAAACCGGACAAAACATTGAAAAAACGGAAGCAAAAACCCACAAAAGAAAAATGAAAAAAAAACGGCAACAAACGGCAACAAACAGCAAAGGAAGAGACAGCCAACAACGAACACACGAAACCCGAACGTGGGCCGGCCCAACCATAGGTTCGCTTCAGCGAAGGGACAACCTTTTGACGCTAACGAGCGTCAAATAGGATCTGCCTTATCGGCCGGCTGGGGCAACTGGCGCCCACTGCAGCCTGGTAGTTGGCCGGCCATCAACGCAACGGACAGTGCAAAACGTATTTACAACGCGAAAAAACACCATAGAAACGTTGATCTCCTGAGAATTGAACCTGCGCCAATTGGCATCAGCACGTGGTTGGCTAACCATTAAAGCTAATACGCCCATGTGAAACTTTTCAACGTGAAACGGGTTAGGAACAAAACCATAGGCGCGCTATTTAGAAAAACATGTCTTCTTTTTTGAAAAAATGTGTACGAAATTAGAATGTCCATAGATTTAACAAACATTATGAACTCGAAAAAATATCATGTGTTCAAAATTATTTCATCGGCTTTGGAAACAATTCATCGATTTTTAAAACAATTTTTCAATTTTCGAAATTGTTCAACCATTTTGAAAAAAAGTTCATCGACTTTTGACAAAAGTTTAAGAATTTCCGAAAAAGTTCATTCATTTTCAAAAAAATCATCGATTTTGAGAAAAGTTCATCATTTTTCCAAACAAATTCCACAATTTTGAAAAAATTTCGTCGATTTTGAAAAAAAAATCTTCAACTTTAAAGAAGTTCATCAAATTTGAAAAAAATTCATCAATCTTTTTAGAAAAAGTTCACAAAATCATAAAAAAAATCAGCTTATTTTGAAAGAAAAGTTCACATATTTGAAAATGTTCACCAATTTTGACAACAGTTCATCAATTTAGAAAAAGTTGATGGATTTTTGAATAAGTTCATCAATTTTGAAGATAAAATGGGTAATCGAAGTTTTTAAAAAAATCACAAATTATATAGGCATAAGTGGTTCATAGTCCTTCTGGTAGTGCGGTGCTCACTCAACTAAGAGATCCCGAGTGCGACCCCCCTTGAGCACACCCTTTTTTTGTTTCAGATTAAACGGGGAAAAAAGACAGTCGCGGGGTGTGCGTCTGTTTTTGAAAAGTGAACAAACAGCCGCACCAGGCGCCGTTTAGGATTTGTCCCTATTGTGGCTCTAACATATTCGAACTGTTAGAGAGCTGAGCAAAAGAGCGGTGACCTGGGCCAGCCCATTAGTGTGTTTAAGTTTTTCGTAGATTCGTTTATTCACAATGTTTTATCTCTTAAACCATGCGTCCAAATCTCAAACCGTTTTCACCATTGGATACATCACGCCAAGATCTCCAAAACTCCATGTTGATATGTTTTGACAAACTTTTTTGCATGAAAAAAATCTGAGAGCACGTTTTTTTCCTTTCCCAAAAAGAGGCACCGTGCCTCTCGCGGAAGAAAAAACAGAAAATGTGTTTTTTTTTGTTTTCGAGAGGCAAACAACACAACCGTGCCTCTCGCAGAAGCAAAACCGTGTCTCTCGCGGAAGGATTTTTTTTAAAAAAGCATTTTTTCCGTTATCAAGACGCACGGCCGTGCCTCTCAGAAAAGCACAACCGTGCCTCTCGCGGAAAGAAAAAAAAACAAAAAATGCATTTTTCTATTTTCGAGAAGCACGGTCAAGCATCTCTCGAAAGCAAAACCATGTCTCTCGCGGATGCAAAACCGTGCCTCTCACGGAATAAAATAAAATAGAAAATGTGTTTTTATTTTCGTTTTCCAAAAGGCATGGCTGTGCCTCTCACAAAAGCAAAACCTTGCCTCTCGCGGAAGCAGAACCGCACCTCTCACGGAATCAAAAATAAAAAAGAAAATGAGTTTTTTCGCGATTTTTTTGGTCCGAAAGCTAAGGAAGACGGTTGGAAAACCAAGTCACAAAAACACAGAAAAACCCCACTAAAAAGTTGAATCCGGAGGGAGTGCCCAGAGCGCGGCACATGGTGGTGGCTAAGTGCGCGCCAAGTGGCGCTGATTGTTATAAGGCTCCCGAAGGAGCACTCGTCAACTGGTTGCTCTCGAAGGTTTCTCAACTGGTCTTTTTAAGGTTCCCTGAAATGTTTTTTGTTGTTACAGATTTTCCTGCTTGTCTTTTTACAGCGTTTCCTGTTTTCCTTTTTATCAGTTTCTTTATTTTCTTTCTTCTCCTTTTTCAGAAAACTCAAAACGGTGCCCGGGCTCATCTGCTCCCTCTCAGCAAAAAATTCAAAAAAAATACTAGAAAAATTTAAAAAATTCCAAATTTTTTTGTGGTGGTAGATAATTTGACGCGTGAGGTGCGCCCCAAAATTCAACTCATTTGAACATCTGAGCAGCTCTCGGCAAAAAAGACAAATCGGGTCAAAACAGTGCGTGAACAGTATACATTTTTACAGACCCTGATTTTGTCTTTTTTGCCGAGAGCTGCTCAGATGCTCAAATGAGTTGAATTTTGGGGCGCGCCTCACGCGTCAAATTATCTACCACCACAAAAAAAATTGGAATTTTTTGAATTTTTCTAATATTTTTTTTTAATTTTTTTCTAAGCGTGGGTGCAGATGAGCCCGGGTGCAAATTAGCCGCACTCTCCCTTTTCCTTTTATGTTTCTTTTTTTGTTTATTTTCTATTTTTCAAGTTTTTTTTCCTTTTTTAAAGAGTTCATGTTAAGAAAAAAAATTGATTTTTGTTTTTGTTGAACCAAGCTTATAGGAAAATTCAAAATTTCAAAGTTCTTGTGTTTACAAAATTGTTGATAAATCCCAAAAAAATTGCATTTTCCAAAAAATTGTTCAGGAATTTCAGAAAAAAATTCTACAATTTTAAAAAAATTGAACGTTCTTGGTTGATTTTTTAACAAGTTTTCAATAAAATGTTCCACTTATCAAAAATTGTTCACAAATTAAAAAAACTTGTACACGTATTTCGTGTTTCCAAATTTGTTCTAATAATTCAAAATATGTTAATGATTTTATAGTTTGTTCATGTTTTTAAATTTTGTTCATAAATGCAAAAAATGTTCGTGTTTTCGTAAAACATTTGGAAAAATTTAAATGTTCGTGTTGCGGAACCTTTCAACGTGAAACTTGTTGACAACAAAAATGATAGTCATGCTATTTAGAAAAACATGTCTTCTTTTTTGAAAAAATGTGTACGAAATTAGAATATCCGCGGATTTAACAAAGATCATGAATTAGAAAAAAAAAAGTTCACATGTTCAAAATATTGCATCTGCTTTGGAAACAATTTATTGATTTTCAAAACAATTCTTCAACTTTCAAAAACGGTCATCCATTTTGAAAAAAAATCATCGACTTTTGACTAAAGTTTAAGTATTTTTGAAAAAAAGTTCATTCATTTTCTCATATAATTCATCGATTTTGAAAAAATTTCATGAAATTTCCAAACAAATTCAACAATTTTAAGGAAATTCATCTATTTTGAGAAAAAGTTCATCAACTTTAAAATCATCAATCTTTAAAAAAAGAGTTCACAAAATCATAAAAAAAATCAGTTGTTTTTGGAAGAAAAGTTCACCAATTTTGCAAATAGTTCATCAATTTGGAAAAAGTTCATGGATTTTGGAATAAATTTATCTATTTTTAAGAAAAAGGGTAATCATAGTTTTTTTTAAATCGCAAATGATATAGGCATAAGTGGTTCATAGTCCTTTTGGTAGTGCGGTGCTCACTTAACTAAGAGATCCCGAGTGTGAACCCCCTCGAGCACACCCTTTTTTTAGATTAAACGAAAAAAAGAAAGACGGGTCGGCCTAGCGCGACGCGGGGGTGTGCCCCGGCTTGTGAAAAGTGAACAAACGGGTGTAGCGGTTGCCGTTTAGGATTTGTCCCCATTGTGGCTCTATTGTATTCGAACTGTCAGGGACCTGTGCGATCGAGCGGTGACCTGGGCCAGCCTATTAGCGTGTTTCAGCGTTTCCAGTTTTGAGAACCTTCTAACGAAATCACTAATTAAGAAGTATTTCTTGTAAAGATCACTCTCATCCTCAGGTTGTGATAAGTGGCGCGCTGCATGGGAGCTGCCTGTCGCAACCTAGGAAATTCCCTCTTTTTTGTAGATTCGTTTATTCAAAACGTTTTATCTATTAAACCGTGCGTCCAAATCTTGAACAGTTTTCACCGTTGGCTTTGCGTCGAGATATTTGAAACTAGATACTATGTTGATAGATTTTGACGAACTTTTTTTCACGAAAAAAATGGTCAAAAAAATAGGATTAAAAAACCGAACTGAGAGCACAGTTTTTTAACTTTTCCAAAGAGGCATGCTCGTGCCTCTGGCGAAATCACAACTGTGCCTCTCACGGAAGAAAAAAAAACAAAAAATATTTTTTTTCGTTTCCAAGAGGCACGACCGTGCCTCTCGTGAAAGCACAACCATGCCTATCGCGGAAGTAAAACCGTGCCTCTCGCGGATGGAAAAAAACAGAAAACATGTTCTTCTTTGTTCCGAAAGGCATGACCATGCTTCTCGGAAAAGCACAATCGTGCCTCTCGCGGAAGCAAAATCATGCCTCTCGTGAAAGGACAAAAAATAGAAAATATATATTTTTTCCGTTTCAGAGAGGCACGGTCGTGCCCCTAGCAAAAGCAAAAGCGTGCCTCTGGTGGAAGCAAAACCGTGCCTCTGGAAAAAGAAAATAAAAATGAAAATGTCTTTTTTTTTCATTTTCTGAGAGGCATGGCTGTAGCTCTCATAAAAGAAAAACCGTGCCTCTCGCTGAAGGAAAAAATGGGTTTTTTTGCGCAAAGAAGTTTATTTTTCAAAAATGAATATTGTCCAAATGCTAACGAAGGCGAATGGAAAACTAAATAGTCGAAAAACCCCGTTAAAAAGCCAAAAACGGGTAAGGAAAAATAAAATAAAAAATTCGAAGGGAGTGCCCAGTGCGCGACATGCGGCGGCGGCTGAGAGCGCGTCAAGTGGCGCTGATCGTTGTTAGGCTCCCGAAGGAGCGCTCGTCAACTAGTTGCTCTCGAAGGTCTCCCAGCTGGTTTTTAAGGTTCCTTGAAATGTTTTTTGCCGTTACAGATTTTCCTTTTTTTGTCTGTTTCTTTTTCTTCTTTCTTCTTTCTTTACCTTTTATGTTTCTAGTTTTTTTTTCTGTTTTTCCATTTATGTTCTATTTTCAACTTTATTTTCCTTTTTTAAAGAGTTCATATTACAAAAAAAATAGATTTTTGTTTTTCTAATCGTGCTTGTAGGAAAATTCAAAAATTTAAAGTTTTTGTGTTTACAAAATTCTTGATAAATTCAGAAAATGTCTGTATTTTCTAAAAAAATTCAGGAATTTCAGAAAAAAATCTACTATTTAAAGAAAGGAATGTTGTTGCATGATTTTTTTCACAAGTTTTCAATAAAATGCTCTGTATATCAAAATTGTTCACAAATTTCAAAAATATGTTCTTATTTAAAAAAATTGTTCACATATTTCGTGTTTCCAAATCTATTCTAAAAATTCAAAATATGTTCATGATTTAATTTTTTTCGTAAGTGCAAAATATGTTCATGTTTTTGAAAAATGTTTGGAAATTTTAAATATTTTTCGTCATTTCATAAAATTATTCGGGTTTGTCAAAAAACATTTCGTAAGTTCAAAAAATAACTCAAATTTTGGAATATTGTTCAGGAACTTTTGGAATAGTGTTAAGTGTGCTACATCTATCAGTTTTGAAGTCTTGTGATGGATATCTCTCACGAGCAATTTCAAAAGACAAAGCCTGCAATGAAATTGATTAAGTCACCACATGAGTCTTTTTTTCGACAGACCCACCACTTACCATAAAAAGAACAAAGTCGCTAAATCCTGCAATCATACCAAGTTCAGAACTCAGTAACCTTGCAGGTGAGGGTGGATAGATTCCACCACAAGGAACCTAACGAACTGAGACTAGGCTCGGTTCACAGCTGATAAATAGGTCGGTTGCAGTTTCCCATATACTCCCTCCGTTTCTAAATATAAAACCTTTTAGATATTTCAATACTAACTACAAATGAAGTAAAATGAGTGAACCTACATTCTAAAATACATATAGAAACTGGGAGTAGTTTCCATTACATTTACAACAGAGAGAACGACATGCGAGATAGTACAAGGAAACAACAGGACGATGCATTTTTTTTAGCAGGTGGAACAGATTATTGCTACTAGTTATTGCCGTGCCTGTACGATGTCTCCCGCAATAATAATTTGAAAAGATGTTACTGTACTGTCGAGAAAATAGGCAATTTTTTGATTAATTTAATCCATAGATAAACCACTAGCATGACATTGACTGAATTGACGAGATACGGACTTCGATCTAAACATGCACGTACTAGGCAAACAGTAGAGAAATCTACACATACTGCTAGTACTGCTAATACGAAAATAAATAGGAGCGGGGTAAATGTGTTATACCCTTCAGTAGGCCAGGTAGAAGCCGCGGCGGCGGTGACAGCAGCAGCGCCATCCTCGGCGGCCTTCTTGTCGGCCTCGATCTTCTCGGCGGCGACACGTCCAGCGTCGGTGGACATGGTGATGACGAAGACAACGTGGACGTAGAGGAAGTAGTGGATCGAAGGCGAGCAGTCGCGTAGTCGCTTCCAAAAACCTATTCGCCTCTCTCCCGTACAGGATCCGGAGATACGGGTTTCGAAGACCTGCTCTCCCGCCGACCATGTACGCGGTGGATGGGATGGAGTCACCGGCGGCAGCGGCAGCAAAGAAACGACGTGTTCGGTTCACGTGAGAGCAGATGTGATCTATTCGTGTCGGCTAGGGTTAGAAGACACCACACGCTTATATAGGCGCAACCGCGTGGAGAGACGTGGGCTCGACCCACGTTCGAGTCCGTGACAGCCCACGATCCGACGTCTCAGATTGTGGTCCAGCTGTCAGAAACTCTACGTTAGTGACTGGCAAAAATAAGCGTATAGGTGTGAGCTCAGCTCATTCCCGCAACCTGCGGTGCGCAAGGGCCTCTTCTCTTCTCAAGTTGCAATAGCATGTAGAAGAGAAACCCTTATAAGGAGGTCCAACTCCTCTTCCACTTTCCTGGCGCACTGGTGGAAAAAGGGCCTTTGGTCGCGGTTCGCAACTGCCATTAGTCGCGGTTGCGCAACCGCGACCAAACGGGCGCGACTAAAGGCCCCCCCCCTTTAGTCGCGGTTGCTTAAGAACCGCGACTAAAGGCCCGTCCACGTGGGCGCCAGGTGGCCTTCGGGGCGGAGGACCTTTAGTCGCGGTTCTTGTGGCTAACCGCGACTAAAGGCCGCCACAGGTTTTTGAAAAAAAAATTGAATTTTTTTTTTCATATTTCTGAATTATTTTAACCTCTAGTCTCTAATCACCACCCCTCATCACTTCTCAATTTATTCTTTTATCACCGCTCATCATTCCAAATCATCTAACTTCCCAACCGGTCACCCATCCCTCTCACTACTCCAGCCCAAGCACGCTTAACTTCCGGGTTCTATTCTCCCACGCTCCAAGTCTGCACTTGTTGTTTTCCTGACAATAATAAGATGTCAATCCTATTAACCTTCAGGAATTTTGCTTGAGCATGAAGTGACACATTTCACTGTTTGAGTTTGAAACTATTGTTTTAAAAAACAATAATTATTTAGTAACACTAATATTTCTTGAATAATTAGTTTGACCATTGTTTGACCACAGTTTGACCACAGTTGACCACAGTTGGACCAGATTTGACCAAAATTGAAATAATTAAAATAATTATTTAGTAACACTAATATTCTAGAATAATTAGTTTGACCATTGTTTGACCATAGTTTGCCCACTGTTTGAATATTTTTCAATTTTTTCCCACACTAGATCTTACAAGCCCCGTAACTTTTTTTCTATTAGGTTTTTGAGGATTTTGAAAATGTTTAACGGGGTTCCCCCAGTTAAATTTGGATGTAACTTTTCGAGTAGATGATTTTTCATATAAAAAACTTTTTCATCCGAGTTAGTATGCAAAAGTTATGCCCATTTTTACAAATTTCAGAGAGATTTTGCAAATAAAGTCAAAATTCACATTTGCAAACTAGGTATTGGATACCGACGATCAAATCTCGGGCAAGTAACATACCGATGACAAAGGGAACAACGTATGTTGTTATGCGGTTTGACCGATAAAGATCTTCGTAGAATATGTAGGAACCAATATGGGCATCCAGGTTCCGCTATTGGTTATTGACCGAGAATAGTTCTAGGTCATGTCAACATTGTTCTCGAACCCGTAGGGTCCGCACGCTTAAGGTTTTGATGACAGTTATATTATGAGTTTATGAGTTTTGATGTACCGAAGGAGTTCGGAGTCTCGGATGAGATCGGGGACATGACGAGGAGTCTCAAAATGGTCGAGACGTAAAGATCGATATATTGGACGACTATATTCGGAGTTCGGAAAGGTTCCGAGTGATTCGGGTATTTTTCGGAGTACCGGAGAGTTACGGGAATTCGCCGGAGAGTATATGGGCCTTATTGGGCCATACGGGAATAGAGGAAAGAGGCCGAAAGGAAGGAGGCGCGCAGCCCCCCTCTGGTCCGAATTATTTAGTAACACTAATATTCTAGAATAATTAGTTTGACCATTGTTTGACCATAGTTTGCCCACTGTTTGAATATTTTTCAATTTTTTCCCACACTAGATCTTACAAGCCCCGTAACTTTTTTTCTATTAGGTTTTTGAGGATTTTGAAAATGTTTAACGGGGTTCCCCCAGTTAAATTTGGATGTAACTTTTCGAGTAGATGATTTTTCATATAAAAAACTTTTTCATCCGAGTTAGTATGCAAAAGTTATGCCCATTTTTACAAATTTCAGAGAGATTTTGCAAATAAAGTCAAAATTCACATTTGCAAATTAGGTATTGGATACCGACGATCAAATCTCGGGCAAGTAACATACCGATGACAAAGGGAACAACGTATGTTGTTATGCGGTTTGACCGATAAAGATCTTCGTAGAATATGTAGGAACCAATATGGGCATCCAGGTTCCGCTATTGGTTATTGACCGAGAATAGTTCTAGGTCATGTCTACATTGTTCTCGAACCCGTAGGGTCCGCACGCTTAAGGTTTTGATGACAGTTATATTATGAGTTTATGAGTTTTGATGTACCGAAGGAGTTCGGAGTCTCGGATGAGATCGGGGACATGACGAGGAGTCTCAAAATGGTCGAGACGTAAAGATCGATATATTGGACGACTATATTCGGAGTTCGGAAAGGTTCCGAGTGATTCGGGTATTTTTCGGAGTACCGGAGAGTTACGGGAATTCGCCGGAGAGTATATGGGCCTTATTGGGCCATACGGGAATAGAGGAAAGAGGCCGAAAGGAAGGAGGCGCGCAGCCCCCCTCTGGTCCGAATTATTTAGTAACACTAATATTCTAGAATAATTAGTTTGACCATTGTTTGACCATAGTTTGCCCACTGTTTGAATATTTTTCAATTTTTTCCCACACTAGATCTTACAAGCCCCATAACTTTTTTCTATTAGGTTTTTGAGGATTTTGAAAATGTTTAACGGGGTTCCCCCAGTTAAATTTGGATGTAACTTTTCGAGTAGATGATTTTTCATATAAAAAACTTTTTCATCCGAGTTAGTATGCAAAAGTTATGCCCATTTTTACAAATTTCAGAGAGATTTTGCAAATAAAGTCAAAATTCACATTTGCAAACTAGGTATTGGATACCGACGATCAAATCTCGGGCAAGTAACATACCGATGACAAAGGGAACAACGCATGTTGTTATGCGGTTTGACCGATAAAGATCTTCGTAGAATATGTAGGAACCAATATGGGCATCCAGGTTCCGCTATTAGTTATTGACCGAGAATAGTTCTAGGTCATGTCTACATTGTTCTCGAACCCGTAGGGTCCGCACGCTTAAGGTTTTGATGACAGTTATATTATGAGTTTATGAGTTTTGATGTACCGAAGGAGTTCGGAGTCTCGGATGAGATCGGGGACATGACGAGGAGTCTCAAAATGGTCGAGACGTAAAGATCGATATATTGGACGACTATATTCGGAGTTCGGAAAGGTTCCGAGTGATTCGGGTATTTTTCGGAGTACCGGAGAGTTACGGGAATTCGCCGGAGAGTATATGGGCCTTATTGGGCCATACGGGAATAGAGGAAAGAGGCCGAAAGGAAGGAGGCGCGCAGCCCCCCTCTGGTCCGAATTATTTAGTAACACTAATATTCTAGAATAATTAGTTTGACCATTGTTTGACCATAGTTTGCCCACTGTTTGAATATTTTTCAATTTTTTCCCACACTAGATCTTACAAGCCCCGTAACTTTTTTTCTATTAGGTTTTTGAGGATTTTGAAAATGTTTAACGGGGTTCCCCCAGTTAAATTTGGATGTAACTTTTCGAGTAGATGATTTTTCATATAAAAAACTTTTTCATCCGAGTTAGTATGCAAAAGTTATGCCCATTTTTACAAATTTCAGAGAGATTTTGCAAGTAAAGTCAAAATTCACATTTGCAAACTAGGTATTGGATACCGACGATCAAATCTCGGGCAAGTAACATACCGATGACAAAGGGAATAACGTATGTTGTTATGCGGTTTGACCGATAAAGATCTTCGTAGAATATGTAGGAACCAATATGGGCATCCAGGTTCCGCTATTGGTTATTGACCGAGAATAGTTCTAGGTCATGTCTACATTGTTCTCGAACCCGTAGGGTCCGCACGCTTAAGGTTTTGATGACAGTTATATTATGAGTTTATGAGTTTTGATGTACCGAAGGAGTTCGGAGTCTCGGATGAGATCGGGGACATGACGAGGAGTCTCAAAATGGTCGAGACGTAAAGATCGATATATTGGACGACTATATTCGGAGTTCGGAAAGGTTCCGAGTGATTCGGGTATTTTTCGGAGTACCGGAGAGTTACGGGAATTCGCCGGAGAGTATATGGGCCTTATTGGGCCATACGGGAATAGAGGAAAGAGGCCGAAAGGAAGGAGGCGCGCAGCCCCCCTCTGGTCCGAATTATTT